>NC_066528.1:10461934-10592202 GCF_024679095.1 Eriocheir sinensis
TGAGTTGAGCAGCGAGGAGTTGAGCAGCGAGGAGTTGAGCAGCGTGAGGTGGGCTGCGTGAGGTGGGCTGCGTGAGGTGGGCTGCGTGAGGTGGGCTGCGTGAGGTGGGCTGCGGTGAGTTGAGTGGTTGGCTGTTTAATAGATCCTGGAAGGCTTGAATCCGCACTCCCGAATCGCGAACCACGTAGACGGGTCCTGAGCAGAAGAGTGGTGCTCTGAAGGACACCGCCGAAGTAGAGGAAGAGTTGCATGTCGTCGTCAGGTATGGTGAAGTCGAGCGGCGTGGAGATGGGCGAAAGGCACTGGCGTAAACGCGCCGGGAGCCACGGCAGTCAGAGAGTGCGTCGAGGGAACTGCGTGTGAAGGCGCTAGCTGCCAGCAGGGGCCTCGGCAGTCGGTGAGAGTAGAACGACTGCGTGTGTTAAAGGCGCCAACTGCCAGCGTGCCAGGGGGCCTCGGCAGTCCGTGAGGGCGTCGAACGACTGCGTGGTAAGGCGCTAGATGCCAGCGTGCCAGAGGCCACAGCGGGTTGAAAAGTGAGGGGCGCTGACATGTGCCAGGAGCCGCGGCAGTTCGTGAGAGTAGAACGAACTGCGTGTACTATAGGCGCTGGCACGTGCCAGGGGCCTCTGTGGCTCGGGGAGTGAACAAGTGTTCAAAAAGGCACTGTAACACAACGCTGTACGCTTAGTAGGTAACACTGTGACACTAACTGTTGCTAGGGACACACTGCACTGTACACAAAGATCCACAAGTGAAAGATAATCCAAGAGGGCGGTGGTAGATCCAGGAGGCGGTGGTTAATCCAGGGGGCAGCTAGTAATCCCAGTGGGGTGTCACACTGTGTTTGCGTGTCTCTCTGAGTCTGTGTGGTGTGTGGTGGCGTATACACTGAGTCTGTATGGCGTGTACACTAAGTCTGTGTGTGGCGTGTACACTGAGTGTGTGGCACTGTGTCTCAGTAATGTGTCGCACTGTGTTTGAGTGTTCAGTGAGTCTTGTGTGCGTGTCACACGGTGTGCGTGTCTCAGTCGCCGGACCAGCGGGAAGGCAGGAAGGAGGAGGGGTGGGGGTGGGTGGGTGAGCGCCGGGAGGAGCACCATGGGGCACAAAAGATGCCAGACGGGCGCTGAAGATGCCTGGAGGAGGCGCACAAAGGGTGCCTGGAAGAGGCGTACAGAGGGTGCCCGGAAGAGGCGCGCAGAGGGTGCCTGGAAGAGGCGCGCAGAGGGTGCCTGGAGGAGACGCAGAAGGCGTCTGGAGGAGGGCACAAAGGGTGCCTGGGGGAGGCACAGAGGGTGCCTGGAGAAGGCGCAGAGGGCGCCTGGGGACGGGGCACAGAGGGTGCCTGGGGGAGGCACAGAGGGTGCCTGGAGAAGGCGCAGAAGGCGCCTGGGGGAGGGCGGGGAAAACCCTGAAGGTGGCAACTACGCCTACGGCGTAATGTTTCTCCCGACCTGAGTGCTCAGCCCCACGAACCCCGAATGGAGGTGAGGATTTTTGCCCCAGGAGAGGGCGGACGAATGGACAAGTTACCCTGCCCAGGTCCTCCACTCTGGGAGAGAGTTCCCTTGGTACGGCACCGGCTATAAGCCACCTTGAACCATAGCAACACTGCAGGGGTCACCAATTGTTGGTGATAGCGAGTGTTCTAAGTGCTAATCGGTTCACGGATAAAGTCATATCCGCCAGGGTTACTTTATTGGGCAAACATCACACAGGTCATGGACATGGACAAGACACTTAAAAAAGGTGTTTGTGTGGGTATGCGTTTGTGTGAATGTTGTGAAGTGTGAGTAACATTTAAGTGTTGGTGTATGTGTATAACAATGTGTACGAATGGACGACAAGAGGACATGGACGGACAGTAGAAGATAAACAAGTAACAAGAGATAAACAATTAGACGCACAGGAAACAGCGAGACAGGAGCACGAACGAAAACATTGACACAAAGTAAAAATGAACATAGAGTCTATGCTGCAACGCCCCATTTTCTTATTGTCACTGAGGGGAAGGAACACGAAATTTGAGCAGTGACTGGTACACACTGGCACCAGAAATATGAAGCAAAAAAGAGAACACTGGCACCCGAAATATGACGCAAAAAAGTGAACACTGGCACCAGAAATATGAAGCAAAAAAGTGAACACTGGCACCAGAAATATGACGCAAAAAAGTAAACACTGGCACCAGAAATATGACGCAAAAAAGTGAACACTGGCACCAGAAATATGAAGCAAAAAAGTGAACACTGGCACCAGAAATATGACGCAAAAAAGTGAACACTGGCACCAGAAATATGACGCAAAAAATTGAACACTGGCACCAGAAATATGAAGCAAAAAAGTGAACACTGGCACCAGAAATATGACGCAAAAAAGTGAACACTGGCACCAGAAATATGAAGCAAAATAGTGAACACTGGCACCAGAAATATGACGCAATAAAGTGAACACTGGCACCAGATATATGACGCAAAAAAGTGAACACTGGCACTAGAAATATGACGCAAAAAGGTGAACACTGGCACCAGAAATATGACGCAAAAAAGTGAACACTGGCAATAGAAATATGACGCAAAAAAGTGAACACTGGCACCAGAAATATGACGCAAAAAAGTGAACACTGGCACCAGAAATATGAAGCAAAAAAGTGAACACTGGCACCAGAAATATGACGCAAAAAAGTGAACACTGGCACCAGAAATGTGAAGCAAAAAAGTGAACACTGGCACCAGAAATATGACGCAAAAAAGTGAACACTGGCACCAGAAATGTGAAGCAAAAAAGTGAACACTGGCACCAGAAATATGACGCAAAAAAGTGAACACTGGCACCAGAAATATGACGCAAAAAAGTGAACACTGGCACCAGAAATATGAAGCAAAAAAGTGAACACTGGCACCAGAAATATGACGCAAAAAAGTGAACACTGGCACCAGAAATATGACGCAAAAAAGTGAACACTGGCACCAGAAATATGACGCAAAAAAGTGAACACTGGCACCAGAAATATGAAGCAAAAAAGTGAACACTGGCACCAGAAATATGAAGCAAAAAAGTGAACACTGGCACCAGAAATATGACGCAAAAAAGTGAACACTGGCACCAGAAATATGACGCAAAAAAGTGAAAAAGTGAAAAAAGAAAAGAAATTGTCGAAACAACAAAACTCGCTTAGAAATATATTGCATGTTCACTCCTCCTCCTCCTCCTCCTTCTCCTCCTCCTAATCCTCCTCCTCTTCTTCTTCCTCCTCCTCTTCCTCCTCTTCCTCCTCCTCCGCGCCATCACCATAAACACCACACATATAAAAAAAAAACTAAATATAATTAGTGATTGATGCCGTTTGTAAAATTTACCGTCCGAATGTACTTGTGTGTGTGTGTGTGTGTGTGTGTGTGTGTGTGTGTGTGCGTGTGTGTGTGTGTGTGTACGGGAATCTTGATAGATTTGTGATCTTGTTCCAAATGATTTTTATTCTACCAAAGGTCTCTCTCTCTCTCTCTCTCTCTCTCTCTCTCTCTCTCTCTCTCTCTCTCTCTCTCTCTCTCTCTCTCTCTCTCTCTCTCTCTCTCTCTCTCTCCCCACCCCCCTCCCCCGCCGTGAGGCAGATGGCACAGTGCTGCCCCTACTTGTCTGGAGGGCACGGTGCTGCCCCTGCTTGTCTGGAGGGCACGATGCTGCCCTGCTTGTCTGGAGGGCACGGTGCTGACCCCTGCTTGTCTGGAGGGCACGGTGCTGCCCCCTGCTTGTCTGGAGGGCACGATGCTGCCCCTGCTTGTCTGGAGGGCACGATGCTGCCCCTGCTTGTCTGGAGGGACGGTGCTGCCCCCTGATTTTCTGGACGGCACGATGCTGCCCCCCGCTTGTCTGGATGGGACGGTTCTGCCCCCTGATTGTCTGGAGGGCACTATGCTGCCTCCTGCTTGTCTGGAGGGGACGGTGCTGCCCCTGCTTGTCTGGAGGGCACGGTGCTGCCCCTGCTTGTCTGGAGGGCACGGTGCTGCCCTGCTTGTCTGGAGGGCATGGTGCTGCCCCTGTTTGTCTGGAGGGCACGATGCTGCCTGCTTGTCTGGAGGGGACGGTGCTGCCCCTGCTTGTCTGGAGGGCACGATGCTGCCTGCTTGTCTGGAGGGACGGTGCTGCCCCTGCTTGTCTGGAGGGCACGGTGCTGCCCCTGCTTGTCTGGAGGGCACAGTGCTGCCCCTGTTTGTCTGGAGGGCACGGTGCTGCCCCTGCTTGTCTGGAGGGCACAGTGCTGCCCCTGCTTGTCTGGAGGGCACGGTGCTGCCCCTGCTTGTCTGGAGGGCACGGTGCTGCCCCTGCTTGTCTGGAGGGCACGGTGCTGCCCCTGTTTGTCTGGAGGGCACAGTGCTGCCCCTGCTTGTCTGGAGGGCACGGTGCTGCCCCCTGCTTGTCTGGAGGGCACGATGCTGCCCCCTGCTTGTCTGGAGGGCACAGTGCTGCCCCCTGCTTGTCTGGAGGGCACGGTGCTGCCCCCTGCTTGTCTGCAGGGCACGATGCCCCTGCTTGTCTGGAGGGCACAGTGCTGCCCCTGCTTGTCTGGAGGGCACGGTGCTGCCCCTGCTTTCTGGAGGGTACAGTGCTGCCCCCTACTTGTCTGGAGGGCACGGTGCTGCCCCCTGCTTGTCTGGAGGGCACGGTGCTGCCCCCTGCTTATCTGGATGGCACGGTGCTGCGCCCTGCTTGGCTGGAGGGCACGGTGCTGCCCCCTGCTTGTCTGGAGGACACGGTGCTGCACCCTGCTTGTCTGGAGGGCACGGTGCTGCCCACTGCTTGTCTGGAGGGTACGGTTCTGCACCCTTCTTGTCTGGAGGGGACGGTGCTGCCCCCTGCTTGTCTGGAGGGCACAGTGCTGCCCCCTGCTTGTCTGGAGGGCACGATGCTGCCCCCTGCTTGTCTGGAGGGCACAGTGCTGCCCCCTGCACGGTGCTGCCCCCTGCTTGTCTGGAGGACACGGTGCTTGCCCCTGCTTGTCTTGATGGCACGGTGCTGCGCCCTGCTTGTCTGGATGGCACGATGCTGCCGCTTGGTTGCCCTCATCCTGCAGTGCTCACCCCTGCGTGGCGTGCTGGCCTGGGTGTGGCAGCAGCCGGGGCCCCGTGCTTCGGGAGCAGGGTCAAGCAGGCTCGGGGGTCTCCTCGTAGATTGGAGGCTAGGGGATCTCGTCGTAGATGTGCTCCTCGTCGTCGCCGAAGTACAAGTAGTCTGGCTCCTGTTGCCACGGCGCCACACGCGGGAGCACGGTGGGCGGAGCCACGTCCATGTAGTTGTCGTCGACCTGTACCTCGCCACCGACGCGCCAGGAGGCGGCCTGCCCAAGCCGCGGCGCCACGCGGGGCACGGTGGGCGGAGCCACGTCCATGTAGTTGTCGTCGACGTCTACCTCGCCACCGACGCGCCAGGAGGCGGCCTGCCCAAGCCGCGGCGCCACACGCGGGGGCACGGTGGGCGGAGCCACGTCCATGTAGTTGTCGTCGACGTCTGCCTCGCCGCCGACGCGCCAGGAGGCGGCCTGCCCAAGCCGCGGCGCCACGCGGGGGCACGGTGGGCGGAGCCACGTCCATGTAGTTGTCGTCGACGTCTACCTCGCCACCGACGCGGGGCACTGCGGGAAGAGTGACCATTACGACGACGACGACGACGACCGTCACGAAGGAGAAGAGGCCCTGGGCCGGTATTAATAATGAGTCCTAGGGTGAAATTCAACTTTCAAAGTGAGTTTCCTCTAACTTTGTTGCTAACTTCTAGAAGTCGCGAGTTTACTGCTGAGTCGCCAAGGTTGTAGAGGTGGTTGCATGTGGAGCGGAAGGAAACTGACTAGCTGGCATCTCGTCTCGGCGGCCGAAGCTCCGCCCCTCGCCTGCCTAAGCCCTCCATGGTGACAAACCAGGTTTACTGCTAGGGTAGCGACTTTACTGCTAGGAGCCGCCGAAAATGTTAGTCCTCGTGGGGTACTGACTTAGAGCTAACTTTTGGATGTCTCGTTCAATATAATAACGATAATTACAGTTGACTGATGGCCCTTACTAATTATGGTGTCCGACGTGTTGTGCCAATAAAATACGGACAAACAGCTTTTCAGAGGCGCCTTCAAAACAGCTATGTAGCACTGAAGGCGATTATAATAGGCTACCTATTAAGTAATACACACTTTGTCATTATTTCTACATAGCTCACTCACATGGCATGCTAAATATAATCACATAAAAATATCTTCTACAGTATAACTTCATATACAGGTAGGAATCATTGTATTAAGGAATAAGTTTCGTATCTGTGGCTTGGAGGACAGGTGCGTCGAATGCCGCGCTCACCATCACCCGCTTTCGAGCGTACACGCGAGCGTACGCACCGTCCTCCAAGCCAGGATACAAAACATGTTCCTTAATAATGATTCTGAAAGATATTTTAACATGCATAATGAAACAAAATGCATTATATAACCTACCATATCGCCTTCAATGCGCCATAAACTATCAATTTTGAAACCACTGTTATCAAAAAACTGGCATAATTATTATTGTACTTCGTTTATTGGGTGATGTCATTGATTGTTAAAAGTAGAGTGCCGCCATTCAATTAAATTACAGATATTTTTAATCATGAAACTAGCTAGATTATCTCAATCATATATATTTGGTATGTACGTGTCTTTGATACAACACATGACGTCATGAACAGCCAATCAGCTGAAAGAGAGGCGAACTTACCCAGAATGGGGAGGGCTTCTCCAGTGCAAATAATTATTATTGGCTAAGTTAATTTGGACAGACTATAGCAGTAAAGTTAAAAGCTACTGCTAGAAGGAAAACAACTTCTAGCAGCACTTCTAAAAGTACTGGTAGGAGTCTTTATTAATACCGCCCTGCTCTTGCTCTTGCTGTACAGGTGACCCGTTGGAGAGTCAGGCCTTCATATCAGCACAACCTCTAAAAATGAAAACAAAACAAGCAGTATCCATTACACACCATCCTATCCCCTATTTCTTACACACCACATCTTTTCCAGAAAACTCTTCATGGCTTCTATACTTCTCTCATTTGCTTCAGCGCTCAGTCCCAGCAGCAGCATCCATTCCCTCTCTGTTCTTGCGATCCTCCCATTCACATCCCAGCCCATCTCACTCAGTGCCACCCTCATCATCTCCGTCCTTTCTCTCGGTACCTCCCACACACCAGTATCACAGGCGACAGTTTCATCCACACCCCTGTCACACATCTGACACACTTTGCTGCAGGACTCAGACACCTGCAATGTCTTGCGTTCACATTCATACACTGCGCTCGAGCTTGGAAGAGAAGATCACCACCCAGGCTTCTATCATACCAGTGACACACCGCAGGGCTTCCTTTTCCCTGTACCACCCAAAGCACTCTTTCTCTCCATCGCATGCTTCCACCTCCTCAGACCGTCACCTTTCACTGCACTGTCTCTCTCTCTTCCACTTTCTCACTTCCCATTCTAGACCCTCACTGTTCCTGTCATTCACCTTCCATTCAAAGAAACGCCTTCCTCTGCTTACCACCTGACTCGCATACCACTGTCACCAACCATTCTCATGCAGTTCTTAATCCATTTGCTCCCATGCAGACTCCACAAGTAAACCTTCCGTGCCAGTCTTGCGTCATCCATTCGTTCCAATCTGACTTTGTATCTAGGGTAGCCTTCCTGAATCCTTCCTAAAGGTACTCCACCCATATCACCTTTCAATGCTTCCACCGCCGCATACCTTGGGGCATTCAAAGTAACCTACCGATCCTATTTGCCCCACTTCAATTTATCCATATGGTTCAGACTTACTCCATGTAATCACCTCCATCCCATACATCACACTCGGCACTGCTACACTCTTCCACACCTCTCTCAGCACATCATGCTTACATGCTCTCATTCTTGCCACTTCCCAGACAGCCACCCATTGATTCACTAGACTAATCTTCTCATTCTCTGTCCTTTCACGTCCTCAGACTCATCCATACACCCAGGTACTTGTATGCATCTGTTTGCACTAGCTCTGTGTCTCCTAGCCTCCAGGTCCTATTTCTCTCATCTTCTGCCCCATTCACAACCATTATCTGACTTTTCTCATTGCTTTATTTATATCAAAATCTCTCCATACTCATTCACCACATCTAATAGTTCATGCAGTTCCTCCGCTGACTCCTCATGACTACCACGTCATCTGCATACAAGCACACTTACCCTGTCTTCTCCCACTTTTACTGCTGCATTCTTTCTCCTCATCCTGGCTGCCAACTCCTCAGTGTACAGACTGAAGAGAGTTGGGGACAGGATGCAACCTCTAACACCTCTTTCCTCCTCACCCCTCTGTCTCTAATGCTCCTAACCTATACCTGGCTCTTGTGTCCACATACACTTCCCCCTAATGATTCGAACAATCTTATCCTCAAACCTACTTTCTCCAATACCTCACATCACCTCCCTGTTTACTCTATCATACGCTTTCTCAATATCAAAACCCAAGATACAACGGACTTCCATTCCTCTTTTTCCTCTCTATCATCTCATTTACCACACACATATTGTCCTCTGCCCTCCTGTCTGTGCGAAAACCATTCTGCTCCTCACCCAGCACTCTCTCTCTCTTTCAATCCACTTACAGCCTTTCATTCAAGACAGCACAGCAAATCTTTCCCACCGTATTCGCCAGGGATATCGGCCTATAATTCTTCAGCTCTTTCTTACTCTTATGCCGTCCTTTGTGTATCAAGTCCTCTGCATTCGTTCCACACCGAGGCACTCGCTCATTCTTCCATACACAGTTGAACAGCTCAGTCATCCTGTCTATCACCACCTCACCTCCATTTTTATACATTTCATACGGGATCTCATCCAGCCCTGCTGCCTTGCAATTCTTCTGCTTCTACAAACATACCTCGACTTCCTCTCTGCTAATTCTCTCATTCAGGTCATCCGCATCCTTCCTCTCCAAACGTTACATCCCTCTCTCACCTCAAAAACTTCACCCAACCCTCAATCTCTTCCCAGAAACCTTTTATACACTCTTTCATTCTATCTGTGTCCTGATTTCCTCACCATTTGCTTTCAGGCACTCCACATTTTCACTATCAGTCACACTTTCACCCCTCAAGAATTTATACCATTCACGCCCACCTTCTAGTCCTTTTTCTTTCAGAGCCTCAATCACACTCCTCTCACCTAACCTTGGCCTCCCTAATCTTCCGTTTAGTGACCCTCTGTTGCCTTACATATTCTGACCATGTATTCTGATATTCATTCTCTGCCTCAATACTTTCATGTCTCTCTTTCCTCAGTTTCCTACAAACCTTATTCAGCCTCGTTCGCTCCTTCTAGCATCCCTGATCTCCCCATTCCACCACGGCTTGCTTTCTCTTCCTTCCATTCGTACTCAAGTACCCAGTCCGTCGAGTTGCAGCTCTCCTTACATTCCTACAAACTCACTATTGGCTTCATCCACGTCATGCACTTCCATTCATCAGTCTTATTCCCTCAGGTCTACCTGGAAATCTTCCCATCTAACAGACTAACATCCCTCAACCTCCATTTCTTTCTTTCCCTCTTCACTTCGCTTTCATTCCTAGCATACAGGTCACATTCCAGCACCAGCATATTGCGATCAGACACCACATCAATCATTCCGTCCTCATCTATCCACATACGAGACACACACTCACGCATTCTCCCATTCACTAACACATAATGAATGGCAGACTCCTGATCCCTCACCTCCACGTCACGTCCCTCAGCCATCGTCACATTCAGGTTTTCCAGATTCATTTCATCCACAAACTCATCCAACATTTCCCCATTCCGGTTCATTCTCTCCCCAAGCACACCCACATGTGCATTCATATCTCCATGAAAATAACTTTCTCTCAGCATAATCCTCACAACTGTCCTCACCACGCCATACTTCCCTCTGTTCTCCCCTCTGGCTCTCTCACCTTCCACCGTCCTTACACCACAATCACTATCAACCTCTCAGACTTACCCTTGGCATTCCACACTCCACTTTCGCTGCTAAAACATCTTCACTGTCACACTGGCCCTACATTCACTTCTTCCACTCTGAAACCCTTACTTTTCCTCTGGAGTAGGGCTACGCCTCCTTCCCGTGTGTTCTGCTTCTTTTGCCTTCCCAATCATAGCAAACACCTCCCCATCCACACACACGTCATCTCTTAAGTGAGTCTCAGTCACCAACTAGATCAAACTTCCACTCATCAGCTCCTTACTCATGTCATCCAGCTTACCTTTATCCTCTCACATTTATACAACCAATGTTCATACAGTTCATACGCTTCACTGCCTGGTTGGTGGTTTCTCTTCCTTGCTCTCTAGCGCCTCAGCATCCACACTGGACGGACCTAGCATTCCTCCTCTCCCTCAGCCTCCTGCCCATCCTCTCGTGTCCTGACTGGTTCAGGTGGACCCCATCTACGTTGAAGTCCAGCCCTTCCCGTAGCACTCCATCCAGATCTACGAAGCTGACATTCCCTTTCCTACCCCTCAGCCACTCCACCTTCAGCTGTAGCAGTGCCTCTTGAAGTCTAACGTTCGTCCTCTGCCTCAGAGAGAGGTTACCATCAACATAGAAAAATATACAAAGAAGAAGTAAAATGAAAGAAAAACAGGAATACAGAAAATTAAACTCCTCCTCCCTATATTTGCTCCTTCCTCCCTCCTCCTCCCTATCTTCCCTCCTTCCTTCCCTCCTCCTCCCTATCTTCCTCCTTCCTTCCTCCTCCTCCCTATCTTTGCTCCTTCTTCCTCCTCCTCCTATCTTCCCTCCTTCCTTCTCTCCCTCCTCCCTATCTTCCTCCTTCCTTCCCTCCCTCCTCCCTATCTTCCTTTGAATATAGATTACCGGGTTATACCATTTTAGTCATGAGAAGAGAGAACAGACAGGGTGGAGGCGTTATCTTTATATCACAACTCTCTCCATCCAGTATCCGTGAAAACAGATATTGTAACCAATGTAGACACGGTCTTCATTGAAAGTAAAAATAAATCTCGTAAAATAGTAATTGGACTTATCTACAGACCGCCAAGGCAGACTCTTGATATCGACCACGCATTAAGTGAATTATTATTAGACAAGTAGCAGTTGCGAGGCAGTAATTGTTAGGGACTTTAACTTGCCAGTGAAAGATGGGGTGAACCGTTGAACTGTCATACAGAGCTCGACCTGTACACAAATTTACTGAAAGTGATTTACATCAACACGTTCAGAACCGACTCAGGAAAATAATATACTTGACCTTATCTTTTTCAACGACAGCTGATCTAGTAAACGAAGTAAATGTTGGTCAATTTTTAGTTCTAGCGATCACCGAACAATCACATTCAGCATCAATATGAAAAGAAAGTAAAGTAACTCCTAGTAAAGAAAAGGTGCCTGATTATCAGAGGCGAATTTTGCAGAACTCGATCAATTCTAAATAATTCTGACTGGACTGAAATCACGGCGGAAACAGATATTGATAAATCTTGGGGACTTCACCACAATATTGAACAATGCCATAAGCATATGCGTACCCTATCGTAACAGACGTTCAGCTTCTAAGAAGAAACCCAAATGGTGGAATAACGAAATTCAAAATAGCCTATCTCTTAAAAACGCGTATACAGTAGGTACATATCATCTCAAATGAGGCTGACAAACTAGAGTTGGACAGAATTCGCCCGCAAAACCAAGAAATTAATAAAACGAAGCAAGAAAAATCTTGAAGAATATATAAGCGGAAACAAGTAAATCTAATCCTATAGAATTTTCAGCTATGTAAATAATAAAAGTCACTCACTTGTGGTATCGGACCGCTTGCTGATGAAATGGTAACCACACGAACGATGAAAAGTAAGTAAACTACAATCCTAAATAACTTTCGCATCCGTATTTACACCGACGAAGATTGTTTATCACCTCAACCGCCGGAGGTTGAAGGACCGAAAAGATGTTAAGTGGCGTGCTCATCGTAGAAAGTGACATTTACGCACAATTGAAAAGATTAAAGTAAGCAAAGCTCCTGGTCGAACAAAATTACTAGGGTCTTAAAGAAATCAAACATCAAATTTGTAAACCGCTCTCCATCATATTCAATAAATCTTTAACAGCTGGAAAAGTTCCGTCAGTTGGAAACTTGCAAATGTCACAATTTTCAAAAGGGGACAAGTCTCATCCTGGAAACTATCGACCAATTAGCCTGACATCTATTGTTTTGTAAGTTAATGGAACTATCATTCGCGACAATATGGTGAAATTCTTCGAAAATAATATAATAAATAATTGCAACATGGCTTCCGTAGTAAACGTTCGTGTTTGACTAACTTACTTGATTTTTCACTATATTTTTGGGGTGTTCGATGAAAGCAGATCAGTAGATATCATATATCTGGATTTTCAAAGGCATTTGATAAGGTCCCCCACCAACGATTGCTCAGCCAAACTACTGGCGCACGGTATCTCAGGTAACATTCTGAATTGGCTTGCGGACTGGCTCTCTGAGCGGAAACAGAGTAGTTCTAAACGGTGTTACATCTAACTGGCTCGATGTCAAGCAGCGTACCTCAAGGATCAGTGCTTGGCCCCATGCTCTTCTTAATTTATGTTAATGATATCGATGATGGGCTCACTTGCAAAGTATCAAAATTTGCTGATGACACAAAATTGCTAGTAAAAGTAACTGCGATACTCGACGAAGGCTTTACAATCAGATATAGATCGACTTGCGTTGGGCCAATCAATGGCAAATGAAATTTAACGTTGAGAAATGTAAGTGTTGCACATCGGAAAAAATAACAATCGCGTTCGGTACGTAATGAATGGCCAACAACTTTCTGCAGTAAGTAAAGAAAGGATCTTGGAATCACTATATCAAACGATTTAAAGCCCGGTCAGCATTGTTCAGAGGTGATTAAAACTGCAAATAAATTGTTGGCTTCATCGGACGAGTCTTTAATAATAAATCGGAAAAGTAATATTAAAACTGCTATAATTCGTTGGTTCGACCCCGTCTAGAGTACTGTGTGCAGTTTGGTCTCCCTACTACAGAAAAGAAGACAGAAAAGTTGGAGCGGGTCCAACGAAGGTAACAAAAGATGATTCCTAGGTTGAGAAATTTGTCATATGAACAAAGGCTTGAAAGTAGAATTTATTCAGCCTATCAAAACGAAGAATGCGAGGCGATCTAATAGAAGTGTTTAAAATGTTCAAAGAGGTTCAGTGATATTAATGCGGAAGATTACTTTACAATTGATCGATCAAATAGAACAAGAAGAAATCACAATTTGAAGATAAGTGGTAAAAGATTCTCGTCACTTTTGAAAACTAAACACTTCTTCTTCAATCGAGTTGATTCAATGTTTGAACTCTCTACCTTGTGATGTCGTTGATAGTGCAGCAGTTACGACCTTCAAGAATAGATTAGACAAGTGTTTTGAATCAACCAACCTAAGATGTTACTCATTGTCGTAATAACGTTAAGTTCTTTCGAATACTGAATCGCTTGTCCGCTTTTATCGCTTCCCGGTTAGTGGTAGCAGTAATGCGTGCAGTTCTTTCCTCTTTCCTACATAAATTCAATTACAGTTTTTCCATGCTGCATGGTTCTTTCCTTCCTGCCAGCTTTGGCTGGAGGGATGGGATAAATTAGGGAGGAGCCTTCGCCTTTGCTGTCCTTCATCTTCCCACCTTTGATTAGATAGTTAGTGTAGCTTGTCCTGAACAACCTCATGAGGACCAGCAGGTCTGCTGTTGTTTGTTCTTCCTTCTCAATGTTCCTTTGTTGTTCCTCCTTCCTCCCTCCTCCCTATCTTTGCTCCTTCCTTCCCTCCTCCCTATCTTCCCTCCTTCCTTACCTCCGTCCTCCCGTTCTTCGCTCCTTCCTTCCGTCCCTCCTCCCTATCTTCCCTCTTTCCTTCCCTCCCTCCTCCCTATCTTCCCTCCTTCCCTCCCTCCCTCCTCCCTATCTTCCCTCCTTCCTTCCCTCCCTCCTCCCTCTCTTCCCTCCTTCCTTCCCTCCCTCCTTCCTTCCCTCCCTCCTCCCTATCTTCCCTCCTTCCTTCCTTCCCTCCTCCCTATCTTCCCTCCTTCCTTCCCTCCCTCCTCCCTATTTTCCCTCCTTCCTCCCTCCTCCTCCCTATCTTCCCTCCTTCCTCCCTCCCTCCTCCCTATCTTCCTCCTTCCCTCCTCCTCCCTCCCTCCCTCCCTATCTTCCCTCCTTCCTCCTCCCTCCTCCCTATCTTCCCTCCTTCCTTCCCTCCTCCTCCCTATCTTCCCTCCTTCCTTCCCTCCCTCCTCCCTATCTTCCCTCCTTCCTTCCCTCCTCCCTATCTTCCCTCCTTCCCTCCCTCCTCCCTATCTTCCCTCCTTCCTTCCCTCCTCCCTATCTTCCCTCCTTCCTCCCTATCTTCCCTCCTTCCTTCCCTCCTTCCTCCCTATCTTCCCTCCTTCCTTCCCTCCCTCCTCCCTATCATCCCTCCTTCCTTCCTTCCCTCCTCCCTATCTTCCCTCCTCCTGACCTCCTCAAAGGGACAGACGTTGACCTTGCTGCTGCTGCGGCATCAAACCTTAACCTTGCTTTTCACCTCGTCTGGTGAAACGACACTTGTTATTTTGTGTGTGAATCGACTCCGTGTGTTACATTTTAACGTCACAACTTTTGAAATCCGTTCATCCACGTTTTTAATTAACCGTTACTTAAATAGGCCCGTACGCCTTCTCAGAAATCGAACGACTAACTGTGCTTGTTTACTTTTCTGATTTAGCACCACTCAACTTAATTAATTAACGTCTAACTCAGTGCTGTGACGCGTCTAACTAGTGTTTGAAGTGTTGCGAGGATTACCTTACAGTGAGAGGACTTCCCTGCTGAGCTGAGCGGTTAAGTTATATATCGACTTTTTTTGTGTTTCCTGTCTTTCCTCAGTAGGATTACAACTGCACGACCTAACACAGCACCCAGTGAAAGACAGTGAGCTTCTTGTGTCTAACTAACGTAGAAAATCTGTCACTAACGTAGAAGTACAAAGCTTGACCCGTATACCAGCACACCTGTTTTGAAAAGGAGGAAAGTTTAATCCCCAGAGAATTTTAATCCGGAGGAAAACACGTGTGGGCCCTCACAGACGCCACACCTCAAACTCTCCTGCGTGACTCGACCGATTTAAAGCCGCCTCCTTCCAGGTGTTGACCTTAGTCCACGCGGATACAAAATTCATCTTAACTGTAAAGCACACAATTATATCGTCTTGCAACAGTAAATAATTAAAAAAAGAAGTAATCATGCCGTCCAACTATCTCAATTGCTGTAATTGTTCAAAGAAATATGCTGCGATTCATTACAAACCAGCGACTCGATGTGTAGGTACTGTGTCTTAGACTTACGTATTCAGGCACTACAAACAACCAACGAGGAACTACAACGCTCCAATGCGTTGATCTGGGACACCATGATGGCCTTCCCTCAACTCCCTACCCCTCATTCTTCTTCTTCTTCTTCTTCTTTCCCCGCCCTTCCTACTCCAGCTTCCTCCTCCTCAAACTCATATTCTGACGTTCTGACCCAACTACATACCTCCTCCTCCTCCTCTGCCTCGCCTGAACCCGCCTCCATCCTTACTATTCCTTCCGCCCCATCCACCTCCTTGCTACCTCATCCACTCCCACTCCCTCTTCTCCCTCCACCACCCTTGGCTCCTCCCTATCCTCATCACCACCCATCTTCCCCTTCCACCTCCAACACGATCTCCTCTGCCTCGCCTCAACCACCCCACTCCTCTGCAACGCCTGATCCCGCCGCCACCCTTACCATTCCTTCTACTCCATCCACCTCCCTTCCTACCCCATCCACCTCCATCCACAGTACCACTCCCCTTTCTCCCGCTCTCCCTTCCTCTCCCTCCAACACCCTTGACTCCTCCCTATCCTCATCACCACTCCATCCTCCACTTCCACCTCCAACACGAACTCAACCTCCGCCTCCTCCTCCACTTCTGATACCACATCTCCCTCCATCCACACCTCACCCTCCACCCTTTCCCAGCCACCCACTACTAACACCACCACCACTTCCAAACCCACCTTAGCCTGCGCTCCTGCTTGTACCTCGCGCCCTTCCAGAAGAAATCACAAGACCATTCTACCAGCTGTCACTTGTAGAACCAGACGCTGTTTCCTGGTATGGGCAAACTAACTACTAGAGTCAATTTAGTTGGAGACAGTGTGGTGAGAGGCCAACTTACGGAGTTTTGTGGTCGAATACGTTGACACGGCAGCGTTTCTGTATCCCGGAGCCAAACTGGACGATATTGAATCAGCTGTCGATGCAGATTCAGTAAATGCGAAGGACGACACAGTGTATCTGATCCATGTGGGAACCAACGACCATCAGTCAACTCAAATTCAGGACCTGTTAGCAAAATACCGTCAAGTCATTCGGACATACAAGACCAAGTCCCTCACATCATCGTCTCTGGAATTCTACCGAGAGTCAATACGTTCGCCGGATACAACAACAGTAAAGCGTACGGCGTCAACACTAGTCTAAAGCAGTTATGTAACGATGAAGGCGTAGGGTTCACGAACGCATGGCATCACTTCAACCAGCGACCAGATTTGTTTTGGGAGGACGGACTCCCCTTGAACGATGTTGGTTCGGCGCGGCTAGAAGGCTCCTGAACGATGCAGTTGAAAGCTTCTCGAAAGCTATTCAAAAACTGGAGGCGAGGGCAAGGCAAAGGCAACCCTTGATCAACCGAACCGTAGCGTCGAATCGGCTTGCAAGAAACTGTGTAACCAACGACGCCTCCGACAAGCGAACTCATTCAACACGACGCGGTCAAACCAGTAGTCACATTTCCATTTTGTACACAAATGCACGCAGTCTATTACCCTAAAAGGACGAAATTAGGGCGTTTATTGCAACTGAGAAGCCAGATGTTGTAGCCATCACAGAGACTTGGGCCAACTCTGCACATCGAGGATCTTAACTGTCAGGTCCAGGGTACGAAAGCGTCCCAAAAAATCGAGTGCACAAGAAAGGAGGAGGAGTAATTTGCTACGTAAAAGTACGCTCCCTGCCATAAAATAGACAAACAGGACGCAGAGAATTACGACTCCGTCTATGTGGAAATAACTGCGAATAATAAGAAACTAACACTTGCGATCGTATACAGGCCTCCAAAACAACAAGCAGCCGATGACACTGCCCTGTACGAAGAGCTTCACTCTTTAACACAAAGTAAACAAGCAATAATAATTGGGGACTTTAATTGCCCTAACATTGACTGGGGACAATTGACTGGAGATCAAGAGGGTAACAGGCTTATAGAAATGGTGGAGGATTCGTTCCTCACTCAAGTTGTAACTCAACCAACAAGAGAAAACAATCTGCTGGATCTGGTATTAGTAAGCGACCCAGACCTCATTCGCGACTGTGAAGTTGGTGAAAAAATTAACGGTTGCGATCACCACTTAATCCGTTTCAATGTCAACATAAGTCACAAACTCGTAGACAATCCGTCAGTGATACCAGACTACAAAAGCAATTTCAACCTAGCCCGTGAGCTGCTTCCTCCGCGACCTGGGACCAACTTCACCTAACCGACAATACAATCGACAACGTGTGGAACAACTTCAAAGATAAGCTTTGGGAGTAGAAAAGGCTACAGTGCCGACGAAACCCAGGCGAGTAAATGGTGCCGTAGATCCACCGTGGATGACCAGAGAAATAAAAGGGCGGTAAACTTAAAAAAGGAATTATAACCTAATGAAAGAGAATGACACGGCCGAAGCCCGTACTCAGTACCACAACAGCCTCAGAGCTTGTCGCACCCTTATTCGGAGTAGTAAACGCAACTACGAAAAACAAATAGCGCGTGACATCAAGACAAACTCAAAATAATTCTTCACATACATCAGATCGAAAAGAAAGTAAAATCCAATATTGGTCCCTGACAGACGAGACTGGAGCTGCAACTCAGGACAGTAAACAGATGGCCAGAATCCTCAACAGTAACTTCGCATCCGTATTCACAGTCGAGAACATCGAAACCATGCCTGAGAACCCTGACCCGCCGAGGGAATCACGCCCTGAAAATTGACTCAATATGCGACCAAGAAGTGAAAGAGTATTTGGATAAACTCGACACGAACAAGTCAACAGGACCTGACGGTTTGTCCCAGCGGTTATTAAAAGAACTTAAACAACAAATACTTCAGCCACTCACTAACATATTCAACCAGTCTGTTCAATTGGAAAAGGTCCCGGAAGACTGGAAGATGGCGAACGTAACACCGATTTTCAAAAAAGGAGACAAAAGGTTGCATTAAACTACAGGCCCATAAGTTTGACATCAGTGGCAGGAAAAATACTCGAAAAGATTATTAGAGACACACTTGTTAAGTTTCTAGAAGACAATAATGCAGTCTCCGACACCCAGCATGGCTTCCAACATGGCTGCCTAACGAAATTATTATACTTCTTCCAAGGTATATATAAGAACTGGGATGCCCACATCCCCAGTGATGTTCTATACTTGGACTTTCAGAAAGCCTTCGACAAGGTAACGCACGAGCGACTCCTTAAGAAACTGTATTCGGCGGGCATTGGAGCCAATCTGATCGCGTGGATAAGAGATTGGCTCACCGACAGAAAACAACGAGTACTACTCAACGGACAGCCTTCCGATTGGCTTCCAGGCACTAGTGGAGTGCCTCAAGGGTTAGTGCTGGGACCCATTCTCTTCATCATATATATCAACGACCTCGAATCATGACTGAGATCCACAATATCGAAATTTGCTGATGACACTAGGGTGAGGAGAAAGGCCCTCACAAAGACCGACTGCGAAATCATTCAGAAAGACCTCAATCACATTATCGAATGGTCGGAAAAATGGCAAATGTCCTTTAATGTTGACAAATGCAAAGTCATGCACATTGGGTCCATAAATAGTAACCACACCTACATCATGAATGGGAGACCTCTGCAAGCGATGCAGGAGGAAAAGGATCTTGGAATCACTATCAGCAGTGACCTGAAACACGCGAATTACTGTAAAAAAGCATACAACAAAGCCAACACTATGCTCGGGTTCATAGCGAGGAACTTCGAGTGTAAAACGCCAGACGTGATGCTATCCTTGTATAATTCCATGGTAAGACCGCACCTCGAGTATGCAGTACAGTTCTGGTCTCCTAATTACAGAAAGGACATTGATTTACTGGAAAGGATTCAACGACGCGCCACGAAAATGATACCAACCTTAAGGGCTCAACCGTACGAGGAACGACTCAAGCGACTCAATCTCTTTACATTGGAGAAAAGACGCCTACGAGGAGATATGATTCAAGTCTTCAAGTATCTAAAAATTCAATAACGTCGATTACTCCAATTTCTTTGAATTGCAAACCAACCTAAGAACTAGAAATAACGGTTTACCCATTCAGTCTAGTCGATGTAACACAGACATCGGAAGGAGTTTCTTTTCAAACCGAGTCATCCGTCACTGGAACAATCTTCCTTCAGAAGTAGTAAATGCGAATACTATCAACTCCTTCAAATATAGAATCGACCGTCACTTCGCTGCGTCGGGAGTAAACTGAATATTGAGTTGCTTTCATCTGCTCCTCAATATCGAGGCGCTTTCATCTGCTCCTCAATGTCGAGGTGCTTTCATCTGCTCCCCAGGCCCCAGGCTGTCGAGCAGATTAAATCACCAAAGCGGGCAACCTCGTAATGAGCCAATAGGCTTTCTGTTGCCTGCGTTTCCATGTTTCCATGTTTCCATGTTTCCTTCCCTCCTCCCTATCTTCCCTCCTTCCTTCCCTCCTCCCTATCTTCCCTCCTTCCTTCCCTCCCTCCTCCCTATCTTCCCTCCTTCCTTCCCTCCTCCCTATCTTCCCTCCTTCCCTCCCTCCTCCCTATCTTCCCTCCTTCCTTCCCTCCTCCCTAGCTTCACTCGTTCCTGCCCTCCCTCCTCCCTATCTTCCCTCCTTCCTTCCCTCCTCCCCTATCTTCCCTCCTTCCTCCCTCCCCTCCTCCCTATCTTCCCTCCTTCCTCCCTCCCTCCTCCCTATCTTCCTCCTTCCCTCCTCCCTCCTCCCTATCTTCCCTCCTTCCTCCTCCCTCCTCCCTATCTTCCCTCCTTCCTCCCTCCCTCCTCCCTATCTTCCCTCCTTCCTCCTCCTCCTCCCTATCTTCCCTCCTTCCTCCCTCCCTCCTCCCTATCTTCCCTCCTTCCTCCTCCCTCCTCCCTATCTTCCTCCTTCCCTCCCTCCTAGCTATCTTCCCTCCTTCCTTCCCTCCCTCCTCCCTATCATCCCTCCTTCCTCCCTCCCCTCCTCCCTATCTTCCCTCCTTCCCTCCTCCCTCCTCCCTATCTTCCCTCCTTCCCTCCCCTCCTCCCTATCTTCCCTCCTTCCTCCTCCCTCCTCCCCTATCTTCCCTCCTTCCTTCCCTCCTCCTCCCTATCTTCCCTCCTTCCTTCCCTCCTCCCTCCTCCCTATCTTCCCTCCTTCCTCCCTCCTCCCCTCCCTATCTTCCTCCTTCCTCCTCCCTCCTCCCTATCTTCCCTCCTTCCCTCCTCCCTCCCTATCTTCCCTCCTTCCTTCCCTCCTCCTCCCTATCTTCCCTCCTTCCCTCCTCCTCCTCCCTATCTTCCCTCCTTCCTCCTCCCTCCTCCCTATCTTCCCTCCTTCCTTCCCTCCTCCTCCCCTATCTTCCCTCCTTCCTCCCCTCCCTCCTCCCTATCTTCCCTCCTTCCTTCCTCCCTCCTCCCTATCTTCCCTCCTTCCTCCCTCCCTCCTCCCTATCTTCCCTCCTTCCTTCCCTACCTCCTCCCCATCTTCCCTCCTTCCCTTCCCTCCCCTCCCTTATCTTCCCTCCTTCGTTCCCTCCCTCCTCCCTATCTTCCCTCCTTCCATCCCTCCTTCCTCCCTATCTTCCCTCCTTCCTCCTCCCTCCTCCCTATCTTCCTCCTTCCTCCTCCCTCCTCCCTATCTTCCCTCCTTCCTCCTCCCTCCTCCCTATCTTCCCTCCTTCCTCCCTCCCTCCTCCCTATCTTCCCTTCCTCCCTCCCCTCCTCCCTATCTTCCCTCCTTCCCTCCCTCCCTCCTCCCCTATCTTCCCTTCCCCTCCTCCCCTATCTTCCCTCCTTCCTCCCTCCCTCCTCCCTATCTTCCTCCTTCCTTCCTCCCTCCTCCCTATCTTCCCTCCTTCCTTCCTCCCTCCTCCCTATCTTACCTCCTTCCCTTCCCTCCCTCCTCCCTATCTTCCCTCCTTCCTTCCCTCCCTCCTCCCTATCTTCCCTCCTTCCGTCCCTCCCTCCTCCCTATCTTCCCTCCTTCCTTCCGTCCCTCCTCCCTATCTTCCCTCCCTCCCTCCTCCTCCTATCTTCCCTCCTTCCTTCCTCCCTCCTCCCTATCTTCCCTCCTTCCCTTCCCTCCCTCCTCCCTATCTTCCCTCCTTCCCTCCTCCCTCCTCCCTATCTTCCTCCTTCCCTCCTCCCTCCTCCCTATCTTCCCTCCTTCCTTCCCTCCCTCCTCCCTATCTTCCCTCCTTCCTCCTCCCTCCTCCCTATCTTCCCTCCTTCCTCCCTCCCTCCTCCTATCTTCCCTCCTTCCTTCCCTCCCTCCTCCCTATCTTCCTCCTTCCTTCCTCCCTCCTCCCTATCTTCCCTCCTTCCCTCCCTCCTCCTCCCTTCCCTCCTTCCTTCCCTCCCTCCTCCCTATCTTCCCTCCTTCCCTCCTCCCTCCTCCCTATCTTCCCTCCTTCCCTCCCTCTCTCCTCCCTATCTTCCCTCCTTCCCTCCCCTCCCTCCCCTCCCTCCTCCCTATCTTCCCTCTTCCTCCCTCCCCTCCTCCCTATCTCTTCCCTCCTTCCTCCCCTCCTCCCTATCTTCCCTCCTTCTCCCCTCCCTCCTCCCTATCTTCCCTCCTTCGTCCCTCCCCTCCTCCCTATCTTCTTCCTTCCCTCCCTCCCTCTCTATCTTCCCTCCTTCCCTCCCTCACTCCTATCTTCCCTCCTTTGGATAAACTCGACACGAACAAGTCAACAGGACCTGACGGTTTGTCCCCGCGGTTATTAAAGCTAAACAACAAATACTTCAGCCACTCACT
Source organism: Eriocheir sinensis (assembly GCF_024679095.1). Taxonomy (NCBI): domain Eukaryota; kingdom Metazoa; phylum Arthropoda; class Malacostraca; order Decapoda; family Varunidae; genus Eriocheir; species Eriocheir sinensis. The sequence goes on from NC_066528.1 coordinate 10,484,085, forward strand.
AACATATTCAACCAGTCTGTTCAATTGAAAAAGGTCCCGGAAGACTGGAAGATGGCGAACGCACACCAATTTTCAAAAGGAGACAAAAGCGTTGCATTAAACTACAGGCCCATAAGTTTGACATCAGTGGCAGGAAAAACTCTCGAAAAGATTATTAGAGACAAACTTGTTAAATTTCTAGAAGACAATAATGTAATCTCCGACATCCAGCATGGCTTCAGAAACAAGCGCTCCTGCCTAACGAATTTATTAGACTTCTTCCAAGTATATATAAGAACTGGGATGCCCATCCCCAGTGATGTTATATACCTGGACTTTCAAAGCCTTCGACAAGGTACCGCACGAGCGACTCTTAGAAACTGCAATCGGCGGGCATTGGAGCCAATCTGATCGCGTGGATAAGAGATTGGCTCACCGACAGAAAACAACGAGTACTACTCAACGGACAGCCTTCCGATTGGCTTCCAGTCACTAGTGGAAGTGCCTCAGGGTCAGTGCTGGACCCATTCTCTTCATCATATATATCAACGACCTCGAATCAGGACTGAAATCCACAATATCGAAATTTGCTGATGACACTAAGGTGGGGAAAGGCCCTCACAAAGACCGACTGCGAAATCATTCAGAAAGACCTCAATCACATTATCGAATGGTCGGAAAAATGGCAAAAGTCCTTTAATGTTGACAAATGCAAAGTCATGCACATTGGGTCCAGAAATAGTAACCACACATACATCATGAATAGGAGACCTCTGCAAGCGATGCAGGAGGAAAAGGATCTGGAGTCACTATCAGCGGTGACCTGAAACACGCGAATCACTGTAAAAAGCATACAACAAAGCCAACACTATGTCGGGTTCATAGCGAGGAACTTCGAGTGTAAAACGCCAGACGTGATGCTATCCTTGTATAATTCCATGGTAAGACCGCACCTCGAGTATGCAGTACAGTTCTGGTCTCCCTAATTACAGAAAGGAAATTTATTTACTGGAAAGGATTCAACGACGCGCCACGAAAATGATACCAACCTTAAGGGCTCAACCGTACGAGGAACGACTCAAGCGACTCAATCTCTTTACATTAGAGAAAAGACGCCTACGAGGAGATATGATTCAAGTCTTCAAGTATCTAAAAAAATTCAATAACGTCGATTACTCCAATTTCTTTGAATTGCAAACCAACCTAAGAACTAGAAATAACGGTTTACCCATTCAGTCTAGTCGATGTAACACCGACATCGGAAGGTTTCTTTTCAAACCGAGTCATCCGTCACTGGAACAATCTTCCTTCAGAAGTAGTAAATGCGAATACTATCAACTCCTTCAAATATAGAATCGACCGTCACTTCGCTGCGTCGGAGTAAACTGAGTATTGAGTTGCTTTCATCTGCTCCTCCAATATCGAGGTGCTTTCATCTGCTCCTCAATGTCGAGGTGCTTTCATCTGCTCCCAGGCCCCAGGCTGTCGAGCAGATTAAATCCTCAAAGCAGGCAACCTCGCCAATGAGCCAATAGGCTTTCTGTTGCCTGCGTTTCCATGTTTCCATGTTTCCTCCTCCTCCCTATCTTCCCTCCTTCCTCCTCCCTCCTCCCTATCTTCTCTCCTCCTCCTCCTCCTCCCTATCTTCCCTCCTTCCTCCTCCCTCCCTCCTCCTATCTTCCTCCTTCCCTCCTCCCTCCTCCCTATCTTCCTCCTTCCTCCTCCCTCCCTCTCCTATCTTCCTTCCTCCTCCCTCCCTCCCTCCTCCTCCCTATCTTCCTCCTTCCTCCCTCCATCCTCCCTATCTTCCCTCCTTCCTCCTCCCTCCTCCCTATCTTCCCTCCTTCCCTCCTCCCTCCTCCCTATCTTCCTCCTTCCTCCTCCTCCTCTCTATCTTCCTCCTTCCCTCCCTCCTCCCTATCTTCCCTCCTTCCCCTCCCTCCCTCCTCTATCTTCCTCCTTCCCTCCTCCTCCTCCTATCTTCCTCCTTCCCACCTCCTCCTCCCTATCTTCCCTCCCTATCTCCCTATCAGTCTCGCCTGACCTCCTCAAAGGGACGGACGTTGACCTCGCTGCCCTACCGGCATCAAACCTTAACCTTGCTTTTCGCCTCGTCTGGTGAAACGACACTTGTTATTTTGTGTGTAAATCGACTCCGTGTGTGTAAATCGACTCCGTGTGTGTAAATCGACTCCGTGTGTTACATTTTAACGTCACAACTTTTGAAATCCGTTCATCCACGTTTTTAATTAACCGTTACTTAAATAGGCCCGTACGCCTTCTCAGAAATCGAACGACTAACTGTGCTTGTTTACGTGTCTTATTTAGCACCACTCAACCTAATCAATTAACGTCTAACTCAGTGCTGTGACGCGTCTAACTAGTGTTTGAAGTGTTGCGAGGATTACCTTACAGTGAGAGGACTTCCCTGCTGAGCTGAGCGGTTAAGTTATATATCGACTTTTTTGTGTTACCTGTCTTTCCTCAGTAGGATTACAACTACACGACCTAACACAGCACCCAGTGAAAGACAGTGAGCTTCTTGTGTCTAACTAACGTAGAAAATCTGTCACTAACGTAGAAGTACAAAGCTTGACCCGTATACCAGCACACCTGTTTTGAAAAGGAGGAAAATTTTAATCCCCCAGAGAATTTTAATCCCGGAGGGAAAACACGTGTGGGCCCTCATAGACGCCACACCTCAAACTCTCCCGCGTGACTCGACCGATTTAAAGCCGGCTCCCTCCAGGTGTTGATACAAAATTCATCTTAACTGTAAAGCTCACCGATATATCGTCTTGCAACAGTAAATAAATAAAAAAAAAGAAGTAATCATGCCGTCCAACTATTTCAATTGCTGTAATTGTTCAAAGAAATATGCTGCGATTCATTACCAAACCAGCGACGCGATGTGTAGGTACTGTGTCTTAGACTTACGTATTCAGGCACTACAAACAACCAACGAGGATCTACAACGCTCCAATTCTTTACTTTGGGACATCGTGACGTCACACCCTCAACTCCCTTCTTCTTCTTCTTCTTCTTCTTCTTCTTCTTCTTCTTCTTCTTCTTCTTCTTCGTCTTCTTCTTCTTCTTCTTCTTCGTCTTCTTCTTCTCCCTCTTCACCCTCCACCACCTGCACGCCATCACCCCCGCCCTCCCCCCATCCCCACCATCACCACCACCTACTCTTCCTCCTCCCTTCCTCTTCCTCCTCTTCTCTTCCGCCCTTCCTCCTCCTCCAACTCTGCCCCCTCCTCCACATCATCAACATCCTCCTCCTCTACTCCCCCCCAGCCAACCCCTTCTTCCTCTTCCTCCTCCTCCGCCTCTGCCGCCTCCTCATACATTTCTTCTCCCCCCTCCTCCACATCCTCCTCCTCTACTCCTCCCAAGTCAACCACTTCCTCCCCTTCCTCCTCCTCCGCCTCTGCCCCCTCCTCCACATCCTCAACATCCTCCTCCTCTACTCCTCCCCAGTCAACCCCTTCCTCCCCATCCTCCTCCGCCTCTGCCTCCTCCCATCCTCAACATCCTCCTCCTCTGCTCCCCTGCAGTCAACCCCTTCCGCCTCTTCCTCATCTTCCCTTGGCTCCCCCTTGTCCCTCTCCGCTACCAGCCCTCCTAACGCCTCCACGTCCAGTCGCCACCACACTCCCACTCCTCACTACTCATCCATTAGACGCCACAAGACCATTCTTCCTGCTGTGGTCTGCGTAGATCAGACACAGTTTCGGGGCAGACAAGCTGAAAACATCTGTTAGACTTGTAGGGGACTCGCTGGTTAGAGATCGATTAACGGAATTCTGCGGCAGGAATACAGAGACGCGGAGGCGTTATTATATTCCGGGAGCCAAATTGGACGACGTTACTTCAGCTGTCGATGCTGTCACGGAACTCGCGAAGGAGGACACAGTTTATTTGATTCACGCGGGGACAAATGACGTTCAGTCTACTCAAACTCAGGCCCTACTATCAAAATACCGTCAGGTCATTCGGCGTTACAAGACCAAGTCCCCTCACGTCATTGTCTCTGGAATTCTACCCAGAATCAGCGCTTACGCCGGCTTCAACAGCAAAGCGAGCAACATCAAAACTAGTCTGAAGGAAATTTGTGACGACGAAGGCGTGGCGTTTACAAATGCCTGGCACCACTTCGCCAGCGCCCAGACTTGTTTTGGAACGATGGACTACATCTGAATGAGGTTGGATCGGCGCGTTTCGGGAGGCTTCTGGACGAGGCAGTGAAAAGCTTTCGAAAAGCCTTTCAAAAACGGCGGGCGAGGACGGGGCAAAGGCAGCCCTTGATCAACCAACCCGTAGCGTCAGTGCGACTCACAAGAAACTGTGTAACTAACCACGCCTCGACAAGCGAACTGGTACAACTCGTCACGGCCACATTTCTATCATGTACACAAATGCACGTAGTTTAATACCCAAAAGGACGAAATTAGGGCGTATATTGCAACAGAGAAACCAGATGTGGTAGCCATCACAGAGACTTGGGCCAACTCTACTCATCTAGAATCCGAAATGTCATTCCCTGGGTACGAAAGCTTCCACAAAAGTCGAAAGCACAAGAAAGGAGGAGGAGTTTGCTACGTAAAAGTACACTCCCTGCCATAAAATAGACAAACAGGACGCAGAGAAATACGATTCTGTCTATGTGGAAATAACCGCAAATAACAAGAAACTAACACTTGCAACCGTATACAGGCCTCCGAAACAACAGGCAGCCGATGACACTGCCCTCTACGAAGAGATTCACTCTCTAACACAAAGCAAGGAAGCAATTATAATTGGGGACTTTAATTGCCCTAACATTGACTGGGGACTGATGACTGGAGATCAAGAGGGTAACAGGCTTTTAGAAATGGGGGAGGATTCGTTCCTCACCAAGTTGTAACTCAACCAACAAGAGAAAACAATCTGCTGGATCTGGTATTAGTAAGCGACCCCGACCTCATTCGCGACTGTACAGTTGGTGAAAACTTAATGGGTGCGATCACCACTTAATCCGTTTTAATATCAACATATGTCACAAACTCGTAGATAATCCATCAGTGATACCAGATTACAAAAAAGGAAATTTCAACTTAGCCCGTGCACTGCTTCCCCCTACGACCTGGGACCAACTTGGCATCACCGACAATACAATCGACAACGCGTGGAACGTCTTCAAAGATAAGCTATTGCAAGTAGAGAAGGCGACAGTGCCTACGAAATCCAGGCGAGGAAATGGGGCCGTAGATCCACCGTGGATGACCAGAGAAATAAAAAGGGCAGTAAACCTAAAAAAAAGGAATTATAATTTGATGAAAGAGAATGCTACGGCCGAAGCCAGCACACAGTACCACAACAGCCTCAGAGCTTGTCGCAGCCTTATTCGAGTAGCAAACGCAACTATGAAAAGCAAATAGCGCGCGAAATCAAAACTAACTCCAAGAAATTCTTCACGTACATAAGATCGAAAAAGAAAGTAAAATTCAATATTGGTCCCCTGACAGACGAGACTGGATCTGTAACTCAGGACAGTAAACAGATGGCCAGAATCCTCAACAGTAACTTCGCATCCGTATTCACAGTCGAGGACATCGAAACCATTCCCGAGAGCCCTGCCCCGCCGAGTGAGATCACGCCGCTGGAAATTGACTCAATATGCGACCAAGAAGTAAAAAAGTACTTGGACAAACTCGACACGAACAAGTCAACGGGACCCGACAGTTTGTCCCCGCGGTTATTAAAAGAGCTTAAACAACAAATACTTCAACCACTCACTACCATATTCAACCGGTCAGTTCAACTAAACAAGGTCCCGGAAGACTGGAAGATGGCGAACGTAACACCGATTTTCAAAAAAGGAGACAAAAGCGTTGCATTAAACTACAGGCCCATAAGTTTGACATCAGTGGCAGGAAAAATACTCGAAAAGATTATTAGAGATAAACTTGTTAAGTTTCTAGAAAACAATAATGTAATCTCCGACACCCAGCATGGCTTCAGAAACAAGCGCTCCTGCCTAACGAATTTATTAGACTTCTTCCAAGGTATATATAAGAACTGGGATGCCCACATCCCCAGTGATGTTATATACCTGGACTTTCAGAAAGCCTTCGACAAGGTACCGCACGAGCGACTCCTTAAGAAACTGCACTCGGCGGGCATCGGAGCCAATCTGATCGCGTGGATAAGAGATTGGCTCACCGACAGAAAACAACGAGTACTACTCAACGGACAGCCTTCCGATTGGCTACCAGTCACTAGTGGAGTGCCTCAAGGGTCAGTGCTGGGACCCATCCTCTTTATCATATATATCAATGACCTAGAATCAGGACTGAAATCCACAATATCGAAATTTGCAGATGACACCAAGGTGGGTGGAGATGCCCTCACAAAGACCGACTGCGAAATCATTCAGAAAGACCTCAATCACATTATCGAATGGTCGGAAAAATGGCAAATGTCTTTTAATGTTGACAAATGCAAAGTCATGCACATTGGGTCCCAAAATAGTAACCACACATACATCATGAATGGGAGACCTCTGCAAGCGATGCAGGATGAAAAGGATCTTGGAGTCACTATCAGCAGTGACCTGAAACACGCGAATCACTGTAAAAAAGCATACAACAAGGCCAACATTATGCTCGCGTTCATAGCGAGGAACTTCGAGTGTAAAACACCAGACGTGATGCTATCCTTGTATAATTCCATGGTAAGACCGCACCTCGAGTATGCAGTGCAGTTCTGGTCTCCCAATTACAGAAAGGACATTGCTTTACTGGAAAGGATTCAACGACGCGCCACAAAGATGATTCCAACCTTAAGGGCTCAACCGTACGAGGAACGACTCAAGCGACTCAATCTCTTTACATTGGAGAAAAGACGCCTACGAGGGGATATGATTCAAGTCTTCAAGTATCTAAAAAAGTTCAATAACGTCGATTACTCCAAATTCTTTGAACTGCAAACCAACTCAAGAACCAGAAATAACGGTTTACCCATTCAGTCGAGTCGATGTAACACAGACATTGGAAGGAGTTTCTTTTCAAACCGAGTCATCCGCCACTGGAACAATCTTCCCTCAGAAGTAGTAAATGCGAACACCATCAACTCCTTCAAATATAGAATCGACCGTCATTTCGCTGCGTCAGGAGTAAACTGAATAACGAGGGGCTTCCATCTGCTCCTCAATATCGAGGTGCTTTCATCTGCTCACCAAGCCCCAAGTGGCGGTCGAGCAGATTAAATCACCCAAGCGGGCGACCTCGTAATGAGCCAATAGGCTTTCTGTTGCCTGCATTTCCATGTTTCCATGTTTCCATGTTTGCCTCCCTCCCTCCTCCCTATCTTCCCTCCTTCCCTCCCTCCCTCCTCCCTATCTTCCCTCCTTCCCTCCCTCCCTCCTCCCTATCTTCCCTCCTTCCCTCCTATCTTCCCTCCTTCCCTCCATCTTCCCTCCTTCCTCCTCCCTATCTTCCCTCCTTACCACCCTCCCTCCTCCCTATCTTCCTCCTCCTCCCTATCTTCCTCCTTCCCTCCCTTCCTCCTCCCTATCTTACCTCCTTCCCTCCCTCCCTCCTCCCTATCTTCCCTCCTTACCTCCCTCCCTCCTCCCTATCTTCCCTCACAAAGGAACACAAAGTAAGAACAAACAACAGCAGACCTGCTGGTCCTTACGAGGTTGTTTGTGACAAGCTACACTAAATGTCTAATCAAAGGTGGAAGATGAAGGACAGCAAAGGCGAAGGCTCCTCCCTCCAGCCAAAGATGGCAGGAAAGAAAAAGAACCATGCAGCATGGAAAAACTGCATGGAATTTATGTAGGAAAGAGGAAAGAACTACCATTACTGCTACCACTAACCGGGCGATAAAAGCGGACAAGGACACTAGTATTCCAAAGAACTTAACGTTATTACGACAATGAGTAATATCTTAGTTGCTGGTTGGATTCAAAACACTTGTCTATTCTATTCTTGAAGGCCGTAACTGTTGTACTATCAACGACATCACAAGGTAGAGAGTTTCAAACATTAACAACTTGATTGAAGAAGTGTTTAGCTTCGTGCGACGAGAATCTTTTACCACTTATCTTCAAATTGTGATTTCTTCTTGTTCTATTTGATCGATCAATTGTAAAGTAATCTTCCGCATTAATATCACTGAATCCTTTAAACATATTAAACACTTCTATTAGATCGCCTCGCATTCTTCGTTTTGATAGGCTGAATAAATTTACTTCTTTAAGCCTTTGTTCATATGATAAATTTCTCAACCTAGGATTCATCTTTGTTACTCTTCGTTGGACTCGTTCCAACTTTTCTGTCTTTTCTGTAGTAGGAAGACCAAAACTGTACACAGTACTCTAGACGGGGTCGAACCAACGAATTATACAGTTTTAATATTACTTTTTCCGATTTATTATTATAGACTCGTCCGATGAAGCCAACCAATTTGTTTCCAGTTTTAACTACCTCTGAACAATGCTGACCGGGCTTTAACTCGCTTGATATAGTGATTCCAAGATCTTTTTCTTGACTTACTGCAGAAAGTTGTTGGCCATTCATTACGTACCGAACGCGATTTTTATTTTTTCCGATGTGCAACACTTTACATTTGTCAACGTTAAATTTCATTTGTCATTGATTGGCCCAACGTGCAAGTCGATCTAGTTCTGATTGTAAAGCTTCTTCGTCGAGTGTCGCAGTTACTTGTATTTACAATTTTTGTGTCATCAGCAAATTATTTTGATACTTTGCAAGTGAGCCCATCATCGATATCATTAACATAAATTAAGAAGAGCATGGGGCCAAGCATTGATCCTTGAGTTACGCCGCTTTTGACATCGAGCCAGTTAGATGTAACACCGTTTAGAACTACTCTCTGTTTCCGCTCAGAGAGCCAGTCCGCAAGCCAATTGTGAATGTTACCCGAGATACCGTGCGCCAGTAGTTTGCTGAGCAATCGTTGGTGGGGGACCTTATCAAATGCCTTTTGAAAATCCAGATATATGATATCTACTGATCTGCTTTCATCGAACACCTCAAAAATATAGTGAAAAAAATCAAGTAAGCTAGTCAAACACGAACGTTTACTACGGAAGCCATGTTGCGAATTATTTATTATATTATTTTCTTCGAAGAATTTCACCATATTGTCGCGAATGACAGTCTCCATAAACTTACAAACAATCAATGTCAGGCTAATTGGTCGATAGTTTCCTGGATGAGACTTGTCCCCCTTTTTGAAAATTGGTGTGACATTTGCAAGTTTCCAATCCGACGGAACTTTTCCAGCTGTTAAAGATTTATTGAATATGATGGAGAGCGGTTTACAAATTTGATGTTTGTTTTCTTTTAAGACCCTAGGGGTAATTTTGTCTGGACCAGGAGCTTTGCTTACTTTAATCTTTTCAATTGTGCGTAAAATGTCACTTTCTACGATGAGCACGCCACTTAACATCTTTTCGGCCCTTCTAACCTCCGGCGGTTGAGGTGATGAACAATCTTCGTCGGTAAATACGGATGCGAAAAAGTTATTTAGGATTGTAGCCATTTCATTTTCATCGTTCGTGTGGCTACCATTTTCATTAGCAAGCGGTCCGATACCACAAGTGAGTGACTTTTTATTATTTACAGAGCTAAAAAATTCTTTAGGATTAGATTTACTTGTTTCCGCTATATATTCTTCAAGATTTTTCTTGCTTCGTTTTATTAATTTCTTGGTTTCGCGGCGAATTCTGTCCAACTTTAGTTTGTCAGCCTCGCTTTGAGTTGATATGTATCTACTGTATACGCATTTTTTAAGAGATAGGCTATTTTGAATTTCGTTATTCCACCATTTGGGTTTCTTCTTAGAAGCTGAACGTCTGTTACGATAGGGTACGCATATGCTTATGGCATTGTTCAATATTGAGGTGAAGGCTCCCCAAGATTTATCAATATCCGTTTCCGCCGAGATTTCAGTCCAGTCAGAATTATTTAGAATTGATCGGAGTCTTACGAAATTCGCTCTCTGATAATCAGGCACCTTTTCTTAAGTAGGAGTTACTTTACTTTCTTTCAAATTGATGCTGAATGTGATTGTTCGGTGATCGCTAGAACTAAAAATTGGACCAACATTTACTTCGTTAACTAGATCAGCTGTCGTTGAAAAGATAAGGTCAAGTATATTATTTGCCCGAGTCGGTTCTTGAACGTGTTGATGCAAATCACTTTCTAGTAAATTTGTGTACAGGTCGAGCCCTGTATGACAGTTCAACGGTTCACCCCATCTTTTCACTGGCAAGTTAAAGTCCCCAACAATTACTGCCTCGCAACTGCTACTTGTTTCTAATAATAATTCACTTAATGCGTGGTCGATATCAAGAGTCTGCCTTGGCGGTCTGTAGATAAGTCCAATTACTATTTTACGAGATTTATTTTTAATTTCAATGAAGACCGTGTCTACATTGGTTATAATATCTGTTTTCACGGATACTGGATGGAGAGAGTTGTGGATATAAAAGATAACGCCTCCACCCTGTCTGTTCTCTCTTTCATGACTAAAGATGGTATAACCCGGTAATCTATATTCCGCAATGAAATCTCTATTTGAAGTGTCTATCCAAGATTCTGTGACTCCGATGATGTGATAATGATTTGTAGCTGCGAGGACTTCTAAGTCTTCAAATTTGTTACGTAGGCTACGCGCGTTTACATAGCAAGCTTTAATGTGATTCCAGTCTGAAGTTTTGCAGGTTGAGTGCACCCTTACTGTGGAGCTGCTGGTGTTTTCACCTCCTCGTTTTTTGGCTTTCGATAGGGAGGAGGGAGGAAGGGAAGGAGGGAAGATAGGGAGGAGGGAGGGAGGGAAGGAGGGAAGATAGGGAGGGAAGGAGGGAAGATAGGGAGGAGGGAGGGAGGGAAGGAGGGAGGGAGGGAAGGGCCAATCAGTGACAAATGAAATTTAACGTTGACAAATGTAAAGTGTTGCACATCGGAAAAAATAACAATCGCGCTCGGTACGTAATGAATATCCAACAACTTTCTGCAGTAAGTAAAGAAAAGGATCTTGGAATCACTATATCAAGCGAGTTAAAGCCCGGTCAGCATTGTTCAGAGGTAGTTAAAACTGCAAACAAATAGATTGGCTTCATCGGACGAGTCTTTAATAATAAATCGGAAAAAGTAATAATAAAACTGTATAATTCGTTGGTTCGACCCCGTCTAGAGTACTGTGTACAGTTTTGGTCTCCCTATTACAGAAAAGACATAGAAAAGTTGGAACAGGTTCAACGAAGAGTAACAAAGATGATTCCTTGGTTGATAAATTTATCATACGAACAAAGGCTTAAAGAAGTAAATTTATTCAGCCTATCAAAACGAAGAATGCGAGGCGATCTAATAGAAGTGTTTAAAATGTTTAAAGGATTCAGTGATATTAATGTGGAAGGTTACTTAACAATTGATCGATCAAATAGAACAAGAAGAAATCACAATTTGAAGATAAGTGGTAAAAGATTCTCGTCGCACGAAGCTAAACACTTCTTCTTCAATGGAGTTGTTAATGTTTAGAACTCTCTACCCTGTGATGTCGTTGATAGTACAACAGTTACGGCCTTCAAGAATAGAATAGACAAGTATTTTGAATCCAACCAGCAACTAAGATATTACTCATTGTCGTAATAACGTTAAGTTCTTTGGAATACTGGTGTCCTTGTCCGCTTTTATCGCCCGGTTAGTGGTAGCAGTAATGGTAGTTCTTTCCTCTTTCCTACATAAATTCCATGCAGCTTTTCCATGCTGCATGGTTCTTTTTCCTTTCCTGCCAGCTTTGGCTGGAGGGATGGGGGGGTGAGGAGGAGCCTTCGCCTCTACTGTCCTTCATCTTCCACCTTTGATTAGATAGTTAGTGTAGCTTGTCACAAACAGCCTCGTAAGGACTAGCAGGTCTGCTGTTGTTTGTTCTTTCTTTGTGTATCTTTGTGTTCCTTTGTGTTCCTATCTCTCGTCCTTCCCTCCCTCCCTTCTTCCCTCCTTCCCTCCCTCCTCCCTATCTTTGCTCCTTCCTTCCCTCCTATCTCCTCCTTCCCTCCTTCCTTCGCTCCTCCCTATCTTTTCTACTTTCCTCCCTCTCTCCTTCCCTCCCTCCTCCTTCCCTCTTTCCTTCCCTCCTCCCTATCTTCCCTCTTTCCCTCCTCCTCCTTCCCTCCTTCCTTCCCTCCTCCCTATCTTTTCTCCTTCCTTCCCTCTCGATCTCTCCTTCCCTCCTCCTCCTTCCCCTCCTTCCTTCCCTCCTCCCTATCTTTTCTCCTTCCTTCCTCCTATCTCCTTCCTCCCTCCTCCTTCCTATCTTCCATCTTTCCCTCCTTCACTCCCCGCCTTAATACTCCTTAAAATAAACTCCGTAATTAACCAATTTACCTTTCTCCCTTCTCCTTTTCCCCCTTCCTCCCTTTCCCCTCTCGTCCTTCCTTCCCCTCTCGCCTCTCTCTCTCTTCACCTCTCCTCCTCCCTCCCTCCCACTCTCCTCCTTCTTCCACTCCCTCCTGTTCATGTATTCCTCCTCCGTCTTCTTGTCTTCCTATTTTCAGCCTATTTTTTCTCTTTTCTTCCCTGTTCTCCTTTCCCTTCCTTCTTCCCTTCTATTGTTCTTCCCTACCGCCCTCTTCCCTGTCTTCCTGTCTTCTTCCTTTCCTCTCTGTCTTCTCGCTCTTCGTCCCGTCTCTTTTGTTTTCATCTCCCTCACTTGTCTCTCCTTGATCGCTGTTTCCTCCTCTCTCCTTCATCTCCCTCCCACCTTCCTCCCCTTCTCCTTTCTCTTCATCCGTCCCAGTCGTTCGTCTCTCTCCCTCTCCTTCATCCTCTCTTCATTTCTCTTATTTTTTTCTCTTCTCTTCTTCTCCACTCCTTTGCTCCTTCCCTTTCCCTTTCTCTGCATCTCTCCTTCCTTCCTTCCTCCTGTCTTCCATTCTCCTCTCCCTGTGTTAATGGCTCGTTCTCTTCTCTCCCTTCATCCCGTCTCCCTTCCTCCTGCTTTTCTCTCCATCTCCTCTTTATTCTCTTCTCGTCTCCTCCCGCCCTTCCCTCCTCCTTTTCCCTCCCTTCATCAAACCCTTTCCTTTGTCTCCTCCTCTCTTGTTCTCTCTCTCTCTCTCTCTCTCTCTCTCTCTCTCTCTCTCTCTCTCTCTCTCTCACACACACACACACACACACACACACATTTGCGAATTTAGAGAGAGGAGAGAGAGAGAGAGAGAGAGAGAGAGAGAGAGAGAGAGAGAGAGAGAGAGAGAGAGAGAGAGAGAGAGAGAGAGAGAGAGAGAGAGAGAGAGAGAGAGAGAGAGAGAGAGAGAGAGAGAGATTTACCTTCTTTTGATATCCTTCGCTGCCGGAAACGCTACATCACCACCACAAGAACAACAAGAACACCAACACCTATCATTGCCGACACAACGATGATGGTGATGGTGGTTGTGGTGATGGTGGTTGTAGGGGTGGTGGTGGTGGTGGTGGTGATGGGGATGTAGGTGCAGTTTATCCATGAGAGGCTTTGACTTGTATATTCTTTAAGAGTGCATTGTTGATTCGGGTACTGTGATCTCCACCATGAGGGCCCGTGAGCCTCAACAGTAAAAGCCCGGTAATCAAGGAAGTAGCCTGTTCTGCGGCACCCAAGAGCACAATCACCAGCCCATACTGTAAACTGAAGACCGTGGCCATTGTTGCTGCCATAGTTCAACACACGTGCCCACAACCCCCACCACTGTGCGTCCCCAGGGAAGCAAGTGGCGTCCAGCGTGAACCAGGCGTCACTCAGCCTGCCATCGCCCGCCGCCACGAGCCTGATGCCTTGAACCCTAGATCAGGGTGCACGTATAAGGTGGTGCTCCAGGTGCCCTTGTAATATTCCCAGGTGGTAACATTCTTCCATTCTCATCCCCGATATGGTAATTTGAGCAGGGCAGCGTGGGTCCCAGTGGGTCTGAAGGAATTTCGGCCGCAAGCACCGATGATTCAACAAACACCAAGAGTAAGGCCAGACGGGCATTCAGGGGGGCTCATGTGTGTGTGTGTGTGTGTGTGTGTGTGTGTGTGTGTGTGTGTGTGTGTGTGTGTGTGTGTGCAGGGGAAGAGTGTTGAGTCTTGAGTGTTGAGCTTCTAAAGACTGCTGAGGCGTTCACTCTCGTATCTTCGCAGCGACTCTTGGTCTCCCTTTTCTTGGAGACGCAATTCAGCGAGCAGCGACCACTCCCGGCAGGACGAGAGAGACACTGGGGAGAAATGGCTGTGCTTGTGATTATATACTGGGCGCCTTTTAGATAATTTTCCTACAGTTTCCAGACCTGGGACAGGATGTTTCGTGCGTGACTTGCTGTGTACTACTTGACGCCTCGACACAACTTACTCCGGGCTCAAAGTACGACTGTTACTCAGCGCCACAGAGAACATCAACCAGGATCTCACGGGTGACTTTCTCTGTTCAAGGTGCAGAAGCTGAGTAAAACTATCGCGAGGATCACAGAACAGTCCATGCTGGAAAGTCTCAGCACCTTCCAATAGAGGCTTTTCAAACAGGCGAACTGAGGCGCCGAGACGCTTGAAAATGCGGCTTTTTGTCTCCCTTGCAGGTGGCGGAAGGAAGGGAAATGATCAGAAAAGATGGGACACGAAAGGAAGGGAAATGATCAGAGAAGAATGGACACGAAAGGAAGGGAAATGATCAGAGAAGAATGGACACGAAAGGAAGGGAAATGATCAGAGAAGGATGGACACGAAAGGAAGGGAAATGATCAGAGAAGAATGGACACGAAAGGAAGGGAAATGATCAGAGAAGGATGGACACGAAAGGAAGGAAATGATCAGAGAAGAATGGACACGAAAGGAAGGGAAATGATCAGAGATGCATGTACACTTAAGGAAGGTAAATGATCAGAGAAGAATGGACACGAAAGGAAGGGAAATGATCAGAGAAGAATGGACACGAAAGGAAGGGAAATGATCAGAGAAGGATGGACACGAAAGGAAGGGAAATGATCAGGACACGAAAGGAAGGGAAATGATCAGAGAAGGATGGACACGAAAGGAAGGGAAATGATCAGAGAAGAATGGACACGAAAGGAAGGGAAATGATCAGAGAAGGATGGACACGAAAGGAAGGGAAATGATCAGAGAAGAATGGACACGAAAGGAAGGGAAATGATCAGAGAAGGATGGACACGAAAGGAAGGGAAATGATCAGAGAAGAATGGGCACGAAAGGAAGGGAAATGATCCGAGAAGGATGGACACGAAAGGAAGGGAAATGATCAGAGAAGAATGGACACGAAAGGAAGGGAAATGATCAGAGAAGGATGGACACGAAAGGAAGGGAAATGATCAGAGAAGGATGGACACGAAAGGAAGGGAAATGATCAGAGAAGAATGGACACGAAAGGAAGGGAAATGATCAGAGAAGAATGGACACGAAAGGAAGGGAAATGATCAGAGGAGGATGGACACGAAAGGAAGGAAATGATCAGAGAAGGATGGACACGAAAGGGAAGTAAATGATCAGAGAAGGATGGACACGAAAGGAAGGGAAATGATCAGAGAAGGATGGACACGAAAGGAAGGGAAATGATCAGAAGGATGGACACGAAAGGAAGGGAAATGATCAGAGAAGGATGGACACGAAAGGAAGGGAAATTATCAGAGAAGGATGGACACGAAAAGAGGGAAAATGATCAGAGAAGGATGGACACGAAAGGAAGGGAAATGATCAGAGAAGAATGGACACGAAAGGAAGGGAAATGATCAGAGAAGGATGGACACGAAAGGGAAATGATCAGAGAAGGATGGACACGAAAGGAAGGGAAATGATCAGAGAAGGATGGACACGAAAGGAAGGGAAATGATCAGTGAAGAATGGACACGAAAGGAAGGGAAATGATCAGAGAAGAATGGACACGAAAGGAAGGGAAATGATCAGAGAAAGATGGACACGAAAGGAAGGGAAATGATCAGAGAAGAATGGACACGAAAGGAAGGGAAATGATCAGAGAAGGATGGACACGAAAGGAAGGGAAATGATCAGAGAAGGATGGACACGAAAGGAAGGGAAATGATCAGAGAAGGATGGACACGAAAGGAAGGGAAATGATCAGAGAAGGATGGACACGAAAGGAAGGGAAATGATCAGAGAAGGATGGACACGAAAAGAGGGAAAATGATCAGAGAAGGATGGACACGAAAGGAAGGGAAATGATCAGAGAAGAATGGACACGAAAGGAAGGGAAATGATCAGAGAAGGATGGACACGAAAGGAAGGGAAATGATCAGAGAAGAATGGGCACGAAAGGAAGGGAAATGATCCGAGAAGGATGGACACGAAAGGAAGGGAAATGATCAGAGAAGAATGGACACGAAAGGAAGGGAAATGATCAGAGAAGGATGGACACGAAAGGAAGGGAAATGATCAGAGAAGGATGGACACGAAAGGAAGGGAAATGATCAGAGAAGGATGGACACGAAAGGAAGGGAAATGATCAGAGAAGAATGGACACGAAAGGAAGGGAAATGATCAGAGAAGAATGGACACGAAAGGAAGGGAAATGATCAGAGAAGGATGGACACGAAAGGAAGGGAAATGATCAGAGAAGAATGGACACGAAAGGAAGGGAAATGATCAGAGAAGGATGGACACGAAAGGAAGGGAAATGATCAGAGAAGAATGGACACGAAAGGAAGGGAAATGATCAGAGAAGGATGGACACGAAAGGAAGGGAAATGATCAGAGAAGAATGGACACGAAAGGAAGGGAAATGATCAGAGAAGAATGGACACGAAAGGAAGGGAAATGATCAGAGAAGGATGGACACGAAAGGAAGGGAAATGATCAGAGAAGGATGGACACGAAAGGAAGGGAAATGATCAGAGAAGGATGGACACGAAAGGAGGGAAAATGATCAGAGAAGGATGGACACGAAAGGAAGGGAAATGATCAGAGAAGAATGGACACGAAAGGAAGGGAAATGATCAGAGAAGGATGGACACGAAAGGAAGGAAATGATCAGAAGAATGGGCACGAAAGGAAGGGAAATGATCAGAGAAGGATGGACACGAAAGGAAAGGAAATGATCAGAGAAGAATGGACACGAAAGGAAGGGAAATGATCAGAGAAGGATGGACACGAAAGGAAGGGAAATGATCAGAGAAGGATTGACACGAAAGGAAGGGAAATGATCAGAGAAGAATGGACACGAAAGGAAGGGAAATGATCAGAGAAGAATGGACACGAAAGGAAGGGAAATGATCAGAGAAGGATGGACACGAAAGGAAGGGAAATGATCAGAGAAGGATGGACACGAAAGTAAAGGAAATGATCAGAGAAGAATGGACACGAAAGGAAGGGAAATGATCAGAGAAGGATGGACACGAAAGGAAGGGAAATGATCAGAGAAGAATGGACACGAAAGGAAGGGAAATGATCAGAGAAGAATGGACACGAAAGGAAGGGAAATGATCAGATAAGGATGGACACGAAAGGAAGGGAAATGATCAGAGAAGAATGGACACGAAAGGAAGGGAAATGATCAGAGAAGGATTGACACGAAAGGAAGGGAAATGATCAGAGAAGGATGGACACGAAAGGAAGGGAAATGATCAGAGAATGATGGACACGAAAGGAAGGGAAATGATCAGAGAAGGATGGACACGAAAGGGAAGAGAGAAGAAAAGGAATACAAAGGAAAAAAAAGAAGAACAAGGGACGATGAACAAGAACAATAAAAATATTAAATTAAAAAAGAAGAATAAAAGGTTAACAAAAGAAGGGAAAAAATAGAAAATACCAAAGAGAAGAAAGAGAGAGAGAGAGAGAGAGAGAGAGAGAGAAAGGAAGTCTGAGTCTTAGTGTATGTAATACGAAGTTATGACTCTCCCTCCTCCACCTCCTCCTCCTCCTCCTTTTCCTCCTCCTCCTCCTCCTCCTCCTTCTCCTCCTGCTCCTCCTTTAATTGTATATAATGGATTAGTGAAATTTGGATGTCACCTCCGGAGACTTTACTAACACTTGTCAAGCTAATCAATTCTCTCTCTCTCTCTCTCTCTCTCTCTCTCTCTCTCTCTCCAGCCTTTTCCGTCTTCATATAATTAATGACCCGTCTTATTCCCTTATACTTTCGTTCAGTAAGTTTGTTGATCGTTTCTTTATTTGTTTATTTTTTCTCTTCTCTCGTTTGTGTGTCCCATATTTTTGTGCCTCAATGGTCAGTTTGTCTTCGTCCAGGTTGCATCAGCAGGTATGATTCTTAAACTCCCTTTCGGTTTTCCCATGACTAATTTCACGTCCCATTCCCTTTAAGTTTCGTTCGGTTAATCTGCTTCAGTGTGTATTCGTGAACTCCCTTTCGGTTCTCTTATGATTAATTTCACGTCCCAATCCCTTTAATCTTCGTTCGGTTAATCTGCTTCAGTCTCTTCGTGAACTCCCTTTCGGTTCTATTATGATTAATTTCACGTCCCATTCCCTTTAATCTTCGTTCGGTTAGTCTGCTTCAGTGTGTATTCGTGAACTCCCAGGAAGGGGTCGGGTAACCTTTCCCTGCAGGCCATACACTCAAGCGATGCGGCGCCCAGGGAACACATATTTGATACCGTTTTCGTAGGAGTTTGGGTCATTTTCAGGGCTAGTTGAAAGACCCTGGTGATGGTTGGATCCTTCTTCTGTACCCTGAAAGTGAAAAAAACCCTCATGAAAACCCGAGTGATATCCTTTTCAACTCTTGCAAATAGTTGACATGAGAAGGGTGTGTGTGTGTGTGTGTGTCTGTGTGTGTGTGTGTGTGTCTGTGTGTGTGTGTGTGTGAGAATCTGGAGACAACAAAGGCTTGCTGGTGACAGGATATCGTTTCCGGTGCTGATAACATGAGTACACGTGACACCTTTTACTACGACAAGAAGATGATGAAGATGAAGAAGGTGAAGAAACAGAAGAAATGGTACATTAGAGGAATAAAGAGGAAGAAAGAAGAAAAATGAAAAGAAAGAGGAAGAGAAAAAAAAGGAAAAAAAGAAAAGAAGGAAAAGGAAAAGAAAGAGAATGAAAAAGAAGGAAAAGAAAAAAGAGGAAAGAGAAGAAGAAAGAAAAAGAAAAGAGAAAGAGGAAAGAAAAAAGAGGAAAACGAAAAAGAAAAAGAAAAGAAAATGATAAAAGGGAAAAAACAAATAAGACAAAAAAAAAGAGGAAAAATAAGAGGAAAGAGAAGAAGAAGAGGAAGAAGAAGAAAAAGAAGGAGAAGGAGAAGAAGAAATGAAAATAAAAGAAAAAGAAAAACGAAGAGGAAGCAGAAGAAGAAGAAAAAGTAAAAGAAGAAGAAGAAGAAGAAGAAGAAACGAAAATAAAATAAAAAGGAAAAAGGAGAGGAAGAAGAAGAAGCAGAAAAAGATGAAGAAGAAGAAGATTAGAAGATGAAAAAGAAGAAATAAAGATAAAAATATAAAGAGGAAAGATAAGAAGCAGAAGAAGAACAGGAAGCTAAAAAAAGTCGGCCATCCATCTCATAATCTAACCTTTGGAGTCACTGAAGAAGCCCCCCCCCAAAAAAAAACAGATCCCAGTAGAACGCGTCGCCTTCCAGTCCCCATTACTCTTGGCGCAATCGTGAACAGGTCAGGTCAATACTAGAGGTCATCAGGGCAGAAAATGAAAATCGGCATATTCAGAGAAGGGCAAAAATGCCCCAGAGATTGAAAGGGTGACGGTGTGTGTGTGTGTGTGTGTGTGTGTGTGTGTGTGTGTGTGTGTGTGTGTGTGTGTGTGTGTGTGTGTGTGTGTGTGAAAAGATTAGTGAGGAAGTAGAAATATGAAGGAAAAGGGGAAGGGAGAGGAGGGAGAAATATTAAAGAGAAAGGAAGGAATAATATGAAGGCGGGAGAAGGAGGAAAGACAGAGGGCAGAGGAGACGAGAGAAGAGACGGAGGGAAAGGGGGAGAGAAGGAAGAGGTGAAAGGAGGAAACTAAAAGAAGAGAGAAAACAAAAAATAAAAATAACGAGAAAAAAAATGAAAATGAATATACGCATGAGAGAGAGAGAGAGAGAGAGAGAGACAAATGATAAGAGTTCTCCAATATCTCTCTCTCTCTCTCTCTCTCTCCAGAATGAATGAAAATATACGCACATTCACTTACGCACGTAACAATTTAAGCATGCACACACACACACACACACACACACACACACACACACACACACACACACACACACACACACACTCATTATAATTATTATTAATATAATTATTATTATTATTATTATAATTATTTTTATTATTATTGTGTATGTGTGTATTATAAGTAAATCCGGCTTATCATTAACCATTCTTCCTCCAAGAGCATAACGGGGCGGCGGCTCCCATCACACAGGAAGTTGAGGCCGTGAAACAGTCTCCCCTCCAATGATACTGATATCGCCACTCGTCAGCATGGTCCCGCGACACTGTTTGTTGACTTCCCATCGTGCTCCGTGGCCACTAACGCATGATTCGTAGCGTGGTTCAACATATTAGCTGGACCCACCTGACTTCCCATCGTGCTCCGTGGCCACTAACGCATGATTCGTAGCGTTCATAAACATATTAGCTGGACCCACCCCTGACTTCCCGTCGTGTTCCGTGGCCACTAACGCATGATTCGTAGCGTTCATAAACATATTAGCTGGACCCACCCCTGACTTCCCGTCGTGCTCCGTGGTAGCGGCCACTAACGCATGATTCGTAGCGTTCATAAACATATTAGCTGGACCCGCCCCTGACTTCCCGTCGTGCTCCGTGGTAGCGGCCACTAACGTGGATCGCGTGGCTCGTATCGTTATTAAACATACTTGAACTGTAAAGGTAAGAATAATTAAGAGGCCTGACACTCATCCCGGCATACTTATCACATACAGAAGGTCCCACCCGCGGTGTTGTAACGGGACAAGGGCGGGAAGGGCGGGACGCGGGTTGTGACAATCTGATCAGGCGGAAAAGTTGAAAGAAAAGAGTGATGATAGACATCTGAGGAAACAATGTCCGTAATTTAACTTCAATGCAAAGAAGGACGGACGCGACGCGCGCGGGGTGGGTGTTGCGACCGTCTGAGCAGGAGGAAAAGTGGGAGAAAAAGTGATGAATTAAATACATGAGGAAAAAATGTCCGTAATTTAAATTCAGTGGAACGAGGGAATCTGGATTTCATTGTCATAAAACCATATATATATATATATATATATATATATATATATATATATATATATATATATATATATATATATATATATATATATATATATATATATATATATATATATATATATATATATATATTTTTATATAGAGAGAGAGAGAGAGAGAGAGAGAGAGAGAGAGAGAGAGAGAGTCAATCTAAGACAAAACAGCTTGATTAAAAGAAAAAGACCAAGTGAAATTTAAGATGAAAAAGAAAACATGAAAACCAACGCAAAATTAGAAAAAAATGTAGGAAATAGAAGAATATTTGGAAGGGAAATCATTTGTGCTTCCTGCAAAGATCTGAGAATGAACCTCAGAAAACTTTGCATCAGACAAAGAGGAAAGAATTAATTATATGGACCTTAGGGGGAAATATAACAAGATAAAAAGATAAATAACTCAAATTTAAAGGAAAAAGAGATTTATATGAAGGGCTAAATAAAATATACGAAAAATAATTACAAGAGAAAAGACTAATTCAGCACATCAACACACACACACACACACACACACACACACACACACACACACACACACACACACACACACACACACACACACACACACACACACACACACACACACACACACACACACACACACACACACACACACACACACACACACACACACACACACCTCTCTCTCTCTCTCTCTCTCTCTCTCTCTCTCTCTCTCTCTCAGATTTACGCACATAACAATTTACGCATGTACACACACACACACACACACACACACACACGGCCCGGTAGCTCAGGGGTAGAGCGTCTGGCTCACAACCATAAGGACCGGGGTTCGATTCCCCGGCCGGTTTATGATAAGTTGGGTTTATCTTCTTTCACGTGTAGCCCCTGTTCACCTAGCAGTGAGTAGGTACGCGACGTCAGGCAAGGAGTTGTGACCTCGTTGTCACGGTGTGTTGTGTGTGAGTGGTCTCAGTCCTACCCAAAGATTGGTACTATGAGCTCTGTGCTCTTCCGTAGGGGAACGGCTGGCTGTCTCGAGAGAGACTCGCAGCAGACCAAGAGGTGAATTACACACACACACACACACACACACACACACACACACACACACATACAGACTACCACCTCCATTACTACTACTACTACTACTTAACTCTCTAACTACCTAACTAATTAACTATGAACGGATAAAAAGGGGAGGAAACAAGGGAATGGAGGGAGGGGGAGGAGGAGGAAGGGAGGGAGGAAGAGGAGAAGGAAAGGAGGGAGGAAGAGTAGGAAGGGAGGAGGAAGAGAGAGGAAAAAGGACTGGCTATTTGCTATCTGGACGTAAAGAGAGGAGGAGGGAAGGTACGTGTGTGTATGTGTGTGTGTGTGTGTGTGTGTGTGTTACCTGCGCTGATAGTCGTGTGAGGTAATTAAGATTTCAACACCTGTCAGTATGAAGTTAATGAACAGTGCAATGATCTTTTTAGTGGTTTGAGGTAAAATTGAATCACCTGTCAGTCTTTGTGTCATTAAGAACGTATTGGTTGGTTTAGGAGTCGTGTGAGGGAAGACGTAAGTAGTACCTGTCAGTAGTAAGTATTGGAACATTAAGGTATGGTGTAGTTTTGTGACCCTGGTGGCAGTTTGACTCCTCTGTACCGTGAACCTAAGGAAACACACATTTGACAAGGCTTTCCTAGGAGTTGTGGGCATTTCTAGGGGTAGTTTTGTGACCCTGGTGACAGTTTGACCCTTCCTCTGTACCGTGAACCTAAGAAAACACACATTTGACAAGGTTTTCGTAGTAATTGTGAGCATTTCCAGGGGTAGTTGTGTGACCCTGGTGGTAGTTCGACCTCTCCTCTTTACCGTGAACCTGAAAACACATATTTGACAATGCTTTCCTAGGAGTAGTGGGCATTTCTAGGGGTAGTTTTGTGACCCTGGTGGTAGTGTGACCCTTCCTCAGTACCGCGATCCTAACAAAACACACATTTGACAAGGTTTTCGTAGTAGTTGTGAGTATTTCCAGCAGGGTAGTAATGTGACCCTGGTAACAGTTTGACCTTTCCTCTGTACCGTGAACCTAAGAAAACACACATTTGACAAGTTCTGGGCATTTCCAGGGGTATTTTTTTTTACCCTGGTGGTAGTTTGACCCTTCCTCTGTACCGTGAACATAAGAAAACACACATTTGACAAGGCTTTCCTAGGAGTTGTGGGCATTTCCAGGGGTAGTTTTGTGACCCTGGTGGTAGTTTGACCCTTCCTCTGTACCGTGAACCTAAGAAAACATACATTTGACAAGGCTTCCCTAGGAGTTGTGGGCATTTCCAGGGGTAGTTTTGTGACCCTGGTGGTAGCGTGACCCTTCCTCAGTATCGTGAACCTAACAAAACACACATTTGACAAGGCTTTCGTAGTAGTTGTGGGCATTTCCAGGGGTAGTTTTGTGACCCTAGTGGTAGTTCGACCCTTCCTCAGTACCGTGAACATAAGAAAAAACACATTTGACAAGGCTTTCGTAGTAGTTGTGGGCATTTCCAGGGGTAGTTTTGTGACCCTAGTGGTAGTTCGACCCTTCCTCAGTACCGTGAACATAAGAAAACACACATTTGACAAGGCTTCTCTAGGAGTTGTGGGCATTTCCAGGGGTAGTTTTGTGATCCTGGTGACAGTTTGACCCTTCCTCTGTACCGTGAACTTGAGAAAACACACATTTGACAAGGCTTTCGTAGTTGTTGTGAGCATTTCCAGAGGTAGTTTTGTGACCCTGGTGGTAGTTCGACCCTTCCTCAGTACCGTGAACCTAAGAAAACACACATTTGACAAGGCTTTCGTAGTAATTGTGAGCATTTCCAGGGGTAGTTTTGTGACCTTGGTGGTAGTTCGACCCTTCCTCAGTACCGTGAACCTAAGAAAACACACATTTGACAAGACTTTCCTAGGAGTTCTGGGCATTTTCAGGGGTAGTTTTGTGACCCGGGTGGTACTGTGACCCTTCCTCAGTACCGTGAACCTAATAAAACACACATTTGAAGAGGCTTTCGTAATTGTGGGCATTTCCAGCAGGGTAGTTTTGTGACCCTGGTAACAGTTTGACTTTTCCTCTGTACCGTGAGCCTAGGAAAACACACATTTGACAAGTTATGGGCATCTCCAGGGGTAGTTTTGTGACCCTGGTGGTAGTTTGACCCTTCCTCTGTACCGTGAACATAAGAAAACACACATTTGACAAGGCTTTCCTAGAAGTTGTGGGCATTTCCAGGGGTAGTTTTGTGACCCTGGTGGTAGTTTGACCCTTCCTCTGTACTGTGAACCTAAGAAAACATACATTTGACATGGCTTTCCTAGGAGTTGTGGGCATTTTCAGGGGTAGTTTTGTGACCCTGGTGACAGTTTGACCCTTCCTCTGTACCGTCAACCAAAAACAATACACATTTGACAAGGCTTTCGTAGTAGTTCTGGGCATTTCCAGGGGTAGTTTTGTGACCTTGGTGGCAGTTCGACCCTTCCTCTGTACCGTGAACCTAAGAAAACATACATTTGACAAGGCTTTCATAGGCGTTTTGGGCATTTCCAGGGGTAGCTTTGTGACCCTGGTGGCAATTTGACCCCTCCTCTGTACCGTGAACCTAAGGAAGCATACATTTGACAAGACTTTCGGAGGGATTTTGGGCATTTCCAAGGGTAGTTTTGTGACCCTGGTGGCAGTTTGACTCCATCTCTGTACTGTGAACCAAAAAAACCACACATTTGACAAGGCTTTCCTAAGAGTTTCGGGCATTTCCAGGGGTAGTTTCGTGACCCTGGTGACAGTTTGACCTCTCCTCTTTACCGTGAACCTGAAAACACATATTTGGCAATGCTTTCCTAGGAGTAGTGGGCATTTCTAGGGGCTGTGTTTTGACCCTGGTGACAGTTTGACCCTTCCTCTCTACCGTGAACCAAAGAAAACACACATTTGCCAAGGCTTTCGAAGGAGTCATGGGCATTTCTAGGGTTAGTTTTGTGACCCTGGTGACAGCTTGACCCTTCCTCTGTACTGTGAGCCTAAAAAATCATTAAGGAAAACTCAACTGAGCGCCATTTTGGCCTTTGAAACTTGTTGACGGGAGGGTAAAATAGTTACACGTGGTTACCCTGTTCACTTCTATAGCCTGTGTGTATGGGCGTGATCCAGAGGTGCGCGGCCTCAGTGCGCATCTCAGGGTAATAATATACCCTACTCACTCCTGTTCACTTGTATAGCCTGTGTGTGGGGAGTGATCCAGAGGTGTGCGGCCTCACTGCGCATCTCAGGGGTAATAACATATAGTAATTACCCTGTTCACTTGTATAGCCTGTGTGTAGGGAGTGATCCAGAGGTGCGCGCAGCCTCAGTGCGCATCTCCGGGGTGAAACAGATTATACAGTGATTTATTGGTGTTGTTTGTGTTTTGGTTTGTCTCTCTTTCTCTCTCTCTCTCTCTCTCTCTCTCTCTCTCTCTCTCTCTCTCTCTCTCTCTCTCTCTCTCTCTCTCTCTCTCTCAAATAAGATAGAGAGAGTGTCTATTTCTCACTCTCTCTCTCACTCTACTACTACTATTACCACTACTACTACTACTACTACTACTACTACTACTACTACTACTACTACTACTACTACTACTACTACTACTACTACTATTACAGGTCATCGTGGAGAAGGCCCCTCAGGCTCGTATCGACAAGAAGTATTTGGTTCCTTTGCCAGTCGGTCAATTCTACTTCCTCATGCGCAAGAGAATTCCCCTGAGACCCGAGGATGCCCTCATCTTCTTCGTCAACAATGTGATTCCTCCCACCAGCGCCACCATGGGATCGCTCTACCAGGTATATTAGAGTGGTTGTTTGTTTGTTTGGGATTTCCTCTGAAGGAGTTGTAGATTCATCATTTCTCTTTCTTTTGGCTTGATCTGCATCCTTCTATCTTTATTCAATTATGACTTATTTTGACTTTTATCAGAAGTTTTCTTGAGTCTTCCCTCTAGTCTTAACACCGTAGGCTCGTTTTACCAGGTATACGAGTGTGCTTTTTTGTTTGTTTGAGATTTTCTCTTATGACGTTGTTGATTGATCCTTTCTCTTACTTTTAGCGCTACCTGCATGTTCCTATCTTTATCCAATTGAGTAAGTCCCATTTTTATCAACATTTTTCATACACGTTTTTCAATTTCCGGGGTCGCTCTACCAGGTTCAAGGATGTTTTTCTCTGCTTTCTGTTTGTATGTTTGAGATTCGCTTTTGTGTATTTGTAGAGTATTTAATTGTCTTTCTTTTGACACTTATCTGTATGTTTCTATCTTTATCCAATTTTGAGTAATTTCCATTTTAATTGACATTTTTCATTCTTGTTTTTCAATTTCTGGTGTCGCTCTACCAGGGTCAAGGATGTTTTTTCTCTGCTTCCTGTTTGTTTGTTTGAGATTCGCTCTTGTGTATTTGTAGAGTATTTAATCTTCTTTCTTTTGACACTATCTGTGTTGTTCTATCTTTATCCAATTATGAGTTAGTTTGACTTTTTTTTTTTTCTCTCTCTCTCTCTCTCTCTCTCTCTCTCTCTCTCTCTCTCTCTCTCTCTCTCTATTAATTTTATTATATACCATGAAAATAACTATGCTGTCAGGAATTGGTATGCTCACTACACAAAGGAAATTGAATAAGATTTTAGGAGGCGAAGGATTACACTTACCACTCTCATAGGTGACAAAATACTGGTGGAAGCTGTCCCTGTGTTGTTAGTTGTCCTTGTGTTGCTAGTTGTCCCTGTGTCGGTAGCCGTCCCCGTGTTGGTAGTCGTCTCTGTGTTGTTAGTCGTCCCTGTGTCGGTAGCCGTCCCTGTGTTGGTAGTCGTCCCTGTGTTGGTAGCTGTCCCTGTGTTGGTAGCCGTCCCTGTGTCGGTAGCCGTCCCTGTGTTGGTAGTCGTCCCTGTGTTGGTAGCTGTCCCTGTGTTGGTAGCCGTCCCTGTGTCGGTAGCCGTCCCTGTTAAAATAGTCAATTCCTCATGTCAAAAAACTATCTTCCGAGCCAAAGTGTCTTCTGAGTGGTGATGCCAGATTGTCGTACTCAGGGCATCATAATTACCTGGTTTTGACCCTTAATTATTCCCCAAAGACATCTGCAATTGACGATTTTAATGATAACTATAAATTTTTCCAGCTATTGGGATGAAGGAGGCAGTTTTGTGACCCTGGTGGTAGTTCGACCCTTCCTCAGTACCGTGAACCTAAGAAAACACACATTTGACAAGGCTTTCGTAGTAATTGTGAGCATTTCCAGGGGTAGTTTTGTGACCTTGGTGGTAGTTCGACCCTTCCTCAGTACCGTGAACCTAAGAAAACACACATTTGACAAGACTTTCCTAGGAGTTCTGGGCATTTTCAGGGGTAGTTTTGTGACCCGGGTGGTACTGTGACCCTTCCTCAGTACCGTGAACCTAATAAAACACACATTTGAAGAGGCTTTCGTAATTGTGGGCATTTCCAGCAGGGTAGTTTTGTGACCCTGGTAACAGTTTGACTTTTCCTCTGTACCGTGAGCCTAGGAAAACACACATTTGACAAGTTATGGGCATCTCCAGGGTTAGTTTGTGACCCTGGTGGTAGTTCGACCCTTCCTCTGTACCGTGAACATAAGAAAACACACATTTGACAAGGCTTTCCTAGAAGTTGTGGGCATTTCCAGGGGTAGTTTTGTGACCCTGGTGGTAGTTTGACCCTTCCTCTGTACTGTGAACCTAAGAAAACATACATTTGACAAGGCTTCCCTAGGAGTTGTGGGCATTTTCAGGGGTAGTTTTGTGACCCTGGTGACAGTTTGACCTTTCCTCTGTACCGTGAACCAAAAAAACAATACACATTTGACAAGGCTTTCGTAGTAGTTCTGGGCATTTCCAGGGGTAGTTTTGTGACCTTGGTGGCAGTTCGACCCTTCCTCTGTACCGTGAACCTAAGAAAACATACATTTGACAAGGCTTTCATAGGCGTTTTGGGCATTTCCAGGGGTAGCTTTGTGACCCTGGTGGCAATTGACCCTCCTCTGTACCGTGAACCTAAGGAAGCATACATTTGACAAGACTTTCGGAGGGATTTTGGGCATTTCCAAGGGTAGTTTTGTGACCCTGGTGGCAGTTTGACTCCATCTCTGTACTGTGAACCAAAAAAACCACACATTTGACAAGGCTTTCCTAAGAGTTTCGGGCATTTCCAGGGGTAGTTTCGTGACCCTGGTGACAGTTTGACCTCTCCTCTTTACCGTGAACCTGAAAACACATATTTGGCAATGCTTTCCTAGGAGTAGTGGGCATTTCTAGGGGCTGTGTTTTGACCCTGGTGACAGTTTGACCCTTCCTCTCTACCGTGAACCAAAGAAAACACACATTTGCCAAGGCTTTCGAAGGAGTCATGGGCATTTCCAGGGTTAGTTTTGTGACCCTGGTGACAGCTTGACCCTTCCTCTGTACTGTGAGCCTAAAAAATCATTAAGGAAAACTCAACTGAGCGCCATTTTGGCCTTTGAAACTTGTTGACGGGAGGGTAAAATAGTTACACGTGGTTACCCTGTTCACTTCTATAGCCTGTGTGTAGGGGAGTGATCCAGAGGTGCGCGCGGCCTCAGTGCGCATCTCCGGGGTAATAATATATAGTAATTACCCTGTTCACTTGTATAGCCTGTGTGTAGGGGAGTGATCCAGAGGTGTGCGCGGCCTCACTGCGCATCTCCGGGGTAATAACATATAGTAATTACCCTGTTCACTTGTATAGCCTGTGTGTAGGGGAGTGATCCAGAGGTGCGCGCGGCCTCAGTGCGCATCTCCGGGGTGAAAACAGATTATACAGTGATTTATTGGTGTTGTGTTAGTGTTGTGGTTTGTCTCTCTCTCTCTCTCTCTCTCTCTCTCTCTCTCTCTCTCTCTCTCTCTCTCTCTCTCTCTCTCTCTCTCTCTCTCTCTCTCATATGATTGAGAGAGTGTGTATGTGTCACTCTCTCTCTCTCTCTCTCTATCTACTACTACTACTACCACTACTACTACTACTACTACTACTACTACTACTACTACTACATTACTACTACTACTACTACTACCACTATTACTACTACTACTACTACTACTATTACAGGTCATCGTGGAGAAGGCCCCTCAGGCTCGTATCGACAAGAAGTATTTGGTTCCTTTGCCAGTCGGTCAATTCTACTTCCTCATGCGCAAGAGAATTCCCCTGAGACCCGAGGATGCCCTCATCTTCTTCGTCAACAATGTGATTCCTCCCACCAGCGCCACCATGGGATCGCTCTACCAGGTATATTAGAGTGGTTGTTTGTTTGTTTGGGATTTCCTCTGAAGGAGTTGTAGATTCATCATTTCTCTTTCTTTTGGCTTGATCTGCATCCTTCTATCTTTATTCAATTATGACTTATTTTGACTTTTATCAGAAGTTTTCTTGAGTCTTCCCTCTAGTCTTAACACCGTAGGCTCGTTTTACCAGGTATACGAGTGTGCTTTTTTGTTTGTTTGAGATTTTCTCTTATGACGTTGTTGATTGATCCTTTCTCTTACTTTTAGCGATACCTGCATGTTCCTATCTTTATCCAATTGAGTAAGTCCCATTTTATCAACATTTTTCATACACGTTTTCAATTTCCGGGGTCGCTCTACCAGGTTCAAGGATGTTTTTCTCTGCTTTCTGTTTGTATGTTTGAGATTCGCTTTTGTGTATTTGTAGAGTATTTAATTGTCTTTCTTTTGACACTTATCTGTATGTTTCTATCTTTATCCAATTTTGAGTAATTTCCATTTTAATTGACATTTTTCATTCTTGTTTTTCAATTTCTGGTGTCGCTCTACCAGGGTCAAGGATGTTTTTCTCTGCTTCCTGTTTGTTTGTTTGAGATTCGCTCTTGTGTATTTGTAGAGTATTTAATCTTCTTTCTTTTAACACTATCTGTGTTGTTCTATCTTTATCCAATTATGAGTTAGTTTGACTTTCTCTCTCTCTCTCTCTCTCTCTCTCTCTCTCTCTCTCTCTCTCTCTCTCTCTCTCTCTCTCTCTCTCTCTCTATTAATTTTATTATATACCATGAAAATAACTATGCTGTCAGGAATTGGTATGCTCACTACACAAAGGAAATTGAATAAGATTTTAGGAGGCGAAGGATTACACTTACCACTCTCATAGGTGACAAAATACTGGTGGAAGCTGTCCCTGTGTTGTTAGTTGTCCTTGTGTTGCTAGTTGTCCCTGTGTCGGTAGCCGTCCCCGTGTTGGTAGTCGTCTCTGTGTTGGTAGTCGTCCCTGTGTCGGTAGCCGTCCCTGTGTTGGTAGTCGTCCCTGTGTTGGTAGCTGTCCCTGTGTTGGTAGCCGTCCCTGTGTCGGTAGCCGTCCCTGTGTTGGTAGTCGTCCCTGTGTTGGTAGCTGTCCCTGTGTTGGTAGCCGTCCCTGTGTCGGTAGCCGTCCCTGTTAAAATAGTCAATTCCTCATGTCAAAAAACTATCTTCCGAGCCAAAGTGTCTTCTGAGTGGTGATGCCAGATTGTCGTACTCAGGGCATCATAATTACCTGGTTTTGACCCTTAATTATTCCCCAAAGACATCTGCAATTGACGATTTTAATGATAACTATAAATTTTTCCAGCTATTGGGATGAAGGAGGCAGTTTTGTGACCCTGGTGGTAGTTCGACCCTTCCTCAGTACCGTGAACCTAAGAAAACACACATTTGACAAGGCTTTCGTAGTAATTGTGAGCATTTCCAGGGGTAGTTTTGTGACCTTGGTGGTAGTTCGACCCTTCCTCAGTACCGTGAACCTAAGAAAACACACATTTGACAAGACTTTCCTAGGAGTTCTGGGCATTTTCAGGGGTAGTTTTGTGACCCGGTACTGTGACACTTCCTCATTAACGTGAACCTAATAAAACACACATTTGAAGAGGCTTTCGTAATTGTGGGCATTTCCAGCAGGGTAGTTTTGTGACCCTGGTAACAGTTTGACTTTTCCTCTGTACCGTGAGCCTAGGAAAACACACATTTGACAAGTTATGGGCATCTCCAGGGGTAGTTTTGTGACCCTGGTGGTAGTTTGACCCTTCCTCTGTACCGTGAACATAAGAAAACACACATTTGACAAGGCTTTCCTAGAAGTTGTGGGCATTTCCAGGGGTAGTTTTGTGACCCTGGTGGTAGTTTGACCCTTCCTCTGTACTGTGAACCTAAGAAAACATACATTTGACAAGGCTTCCCTAGGAGTTGTGGGCATTTTCAGGGGTAGTTTTGTGACCCTGTTGACAGTGTGACCCGTCCTCTGGACCGTGAACCAAAAAAACAAAACACATTTGACAAGGCTTTCGTAGTAGTTCTGGGCATTTCCAGGGGTAGTTTTGTGACCTTGGTGGCAGTTCGACCCTTCCTCTGTACCGTGAACATAAGAAAACATACATTTGACAAGACTTTCATAGGCATTTTGGGCATTTCAGGGGTAGCTTTGTGACCCTGGTGGCAATTGACCCATCCTCTGTACCGTGAACCTAAGGAAGCATACATTTGACAAGACTTTCGGAGGGATTTTGGGCATTTCCAAGGGTAGTTTTGTGACCCTGGTGGCAGTTTGACTCCATCTCTGTACTGTGAACCAAAAAAACCACACATTTGACAAGGCTTTCCTAAGAGTTTCGGGCCTTTCCTAGGGGTAGTTTCGTGACTCTGGTGACAGTTTGACCTCTCCTCTTTACCGTGAACCTGAAAACACATATTTGGCAATGCTTTCCTAGGAGTAGTGGGCATTTCTAGGGGCTGTGTTTTGACCCTGGTGACAGTTTGACCCTTCCTCTCTACCGTGAACCAAAGAAAACACACATTTGCCAAGGCTTTCGAAGGAGTCATGGGCATTTCTAGGGTTAGTTTTGTGACCCTGGTGACAGCTTGACCCTTCCTCTGTACTGTGAGCCTAAAAAATCATTAAGGAAAACTCAACTGAGCGCCATTTTGGCCTTTGAAACTTGTTGACGGGAGGGTAAAATAGTTACACGTGGTTACCCTGTTCACTTCTATAGCCTGTGTGTAGGGGAGTGATCCAGAGGTGCGCGCGGCCTCAGTGCGCATCTCCGGGGTAATAATATATAGTAATTACCCTGTTCACTTGTATAGCCTGTGTGTAGGGGAGTGATCCAGAGGTGTGCGCGGCCTCACTGCGCATCTCCGGGGTAATAACATATATTAATTACCTGTTCACTTGTATAGCCTGTGTGGGGAGTGATCCAGAGGTGCGCGGCCTCAGTGCGCATCTCCGGGGTGAAACAGATTATACAGTGATTTATTGGTGTTGTGTTAGTGTTGTGGTTTGTCTCTCTTTTCTCTCTCTCTCTCTCTCTCATATGATTGAGAGAGTGTGTATGTGTCACTCTCTCTCTCTCTCTCTCTCTATCTACTACTACTACTACCACTACTACTACTACTACTACTACTACTACTACTACTACTACTACTACATTACTACTACTACTACTACTACTGCCACTATTACTACTACTACTACTATTACAGGTCATCGTGGAGAAGGCCCCTCAGGCTCGTATCGACAAGAAGTATTTGGTTCCTTTGCCAGTCGGTCAATTCTACTTCCTCATGCGCAAGAGAATTCCCCTGAGACCCGAGGATGCCCTCATCTTCTTCGTCAACAATGTGATTCCTCCCACCAGCGCCACCATGGGATCGCTCTACCAGGTATATTAGAGTGGTTATTTGTTTGTTTGGGATTTCCTCTGAAGGAGTTGTAGATTCATCATTTCTCTTTCTTTTGGCTTGATCTGCATCCTTCTATCTTTATTCAATTATGACTTATTTTGACTTTTATCAGAAGTTTTCTTGAGTCTTCCCTCTAGTCTTAACACCGTAGGCTCGTTTTACCAGGTATACGAGTGTGCTTTTTTGTTTGTTTGAGATTTTCTCTTATGACGTTGTTGATTGATCCTTTCTCTTACTTTTAGCGCTACCTGCATGTTCCTATCAACATTTTTCATACACGTTTTTCAATTTCCGGGGTCGCTCTACCAGGTTCAAGGATGTTTTTCTCTGCTTTCTGTTTGTATGTTTGCGATTCGCTTTTGTGTATTTGTAGAGTATTTAATTGTCTTTCTTTTGACACTGATTTGTATGTTTCTATTTTTATCCAATTGTGAGTAATTTCCATTTTAATTGACATTTTTCGTTCTTGTTTTTCAATTTCTGGGGTCGCTCTACCAGGGTCAAGGATGTTTTTCTCTGCTTCCTGTTTGTTTGTTTGGGATGTGCTCTTGTGTATTTGTAGAATATTTAATCTTCTTTCTTTTGGCATTATCTGTATCTTCTATCTTTATCCAATTATGAGTTAGTTTCACTTTTCTCTCTCTCTCTCTCTCTCTCTCTCTCTCTCTCTCTCTCTCTCTCTCTCTCTCTCTCTCTCTCTCTCTCTCTCTTCATTGTATTATATACCATGAGAATGACTATGCTGTCAGGAATTGGTATGCTCACTACACAAAGGAAATTGAATAAGATTTTAGGAGGCGAAGGATTACACTTACCACTCTCATAGGTGACAAAATACTGGTGGAAGCTGTCCCTGTGTTGTTAGTTGTCCTTGTGTTGCTAGTTGTCCCTGTGTCGGTAGCCGTCCCCGTGTTGGTAGTCGTCTCTGTGTTGGTAGTCGTCCCTGTGTCGGTAGCCGTCCCTGTGTTGGTAGTCGTCCCTGTGTTGGTAGCTGTCCCTGTGTTGGTAGCCGTCCCTGTGTCGGTAGCCGTCCCTGTGTTGGTAGTCGTCCCTGTGTTGGTAGCTGTCCCTGTGTTGGTAGCCGTCCCTGTGTCGGTAGCCGTCCCTGTTAAAATAGTCAATTCCTCATGTCAAAAAACTATCTTCCGAGCCAAAGTGTCTTCTGAGTGGTGATGCCAGATTGTCGTACTCAGGGCATCATAATTACCTGGTTTTGACCCTTAATTATTCCCCAAAGACATCTGCAATTGACGATTTTAATGATAACTATAAATTTTTCCAGCTATTGGGATGAAGGAGGCAGTTTGTGACCCTGGTGGTAGTTCGACCCTTCCTCAGTACCGTGAACCTAAGAAAACACACATTTGACAAGGCTTTCGTAGTAATTGTGAGCATTTCCAGGGGTAGTTTTGTGACCTTGGTGGTAGTTCGACCCTTCCTCAGTACCGTGAACCTAAGAAAACACACATTTGACAAGACTTTCCTAGGAGTTCTGGGCATTTTCAGGGGTAGTTTTGTGACCCGGGTGGTACTGTGACCCTTCCTCAGTACCGTGAACCTAATAAAACACACATTTGAAGAGGCTTTCGTAATTGTGGGCATTTCCAGCAGGGTAGTTTTGTGACCCTGGTAACAGTTTGACTTTTCCTCTGTACCGTGAGCCTAGGAAAACACACATTTGACAAGTTATGGGCATCTCCAGGGGTAGTTTTGTGACCCTGGTGGTAGTTTGACCCTTCCTCTGTACCGTGAACATAAGAAAACACACATTTGACAAGGCTTTCCTAGAAGTTGTGGGCATTTCCAGGGGTAGTTTTGTGACCCTGGTGGTAGTTTGACCCTTCCTCTGTACTGTGAACCTAAGAAAACATACATTTGACAAGGCTTCCCTAGGAGTTGTGGGCATTTTCAGGGGTAGTTTTGTGACCCTGGTGACAGTTTGACCTTTCCTCTGTACCGTGAACCAAAAAAACAATACACATTTGACAAGGCTTTCGTAGTAGTTCTGGGCATTTCCAGGGGTAGTTTTGTGACCTTGGTGGCAGTTCGACCCTTCCTCTGTACCGTGAACCTAAGAAAACATACATTTGACAAGGCTTTCATAGGCGTTTTGGGCATTTCCAGGGGTAGCTTTGTGACCCTGGTGGCAATTTGACCCCTCCTCTGTACCGTGAACCTAAGGAAGCATACATTTGACAAGACTTTCGGAGGGATTTTGGGCATTTCCAAGGGTAGTTTTGTGACCCTGGTGGCAGTTTGACTCCATCTCTGTACTGTGAACCAAAAAAACCACACATTTGACAAGGCTTTCCTAAGAGTTTCGGGCATTTCTAGGGGTAGTTTCGTGACCCTGGTGACAGTTTGACCTCTCCTCTTTACCGTGAACCTAAAAACACATATTTGGCAATGCTTTCCTAGGAGTAGTGGGCATTTCTAGGGGCTGTGTTTTGACCCTGGTGACAGTTTGACCCTTCCTCTCTACCGTGAACCAAAGAAAACACACATTTGCCAAGGCTTTCGAAGGAGTCATGGGCATTTCTAGGGTTAGTTTTGTGACCCTGGTGACAGCTTGACCCTTCCTCTGTACTGTGAGCCTAAAAAATCATTAAGGAAAACTCAACTGAGCGCCATTTTGGCCTTTGAAACTTGTTGACGGGAGGGTAAAATAGTTACACGTGGTTACCCTGTTCACTTCTATAGCCTGTGTGTAGGGGAGTGATCCAGAGGTGCGCGCGGCCTCAGTGCGCATCTCCGGGGTAATAATATATAGTAATTACCCTGTTCACTTGTATAGCCTGTGTGTAGGGGAGTGATCCAGAGGTGTGCGCGGCCTCACTGCGCATCTCCGGGGTAATAACATATAGTAATTACCCTGTTCACTTGTATAGCCTGTGTGTAGGGGAGTGATCCAGAGGTGCGCGCGGCCTCAGTGCGCATCTCCGGGGTGAAAACAGATTATACAGTGATTTATTGGTGTTGTGTTAGTGGTTTGTCTCTCTCTCTCTCTCTCTCTCTCTCTCTCTCTCTCTCTCTCTCTCTCTCTCTCTCTCTCTCTCTCTCTCTCTCTCTCTCATATGATTGAGAGAGTGTGTATGTGTCACTCTCTCTCTCTCTATCTACTACTACTACTACCACTACTACTACTACTACTACTACTACTACTACTACTACTACTACATTACTACTACTACTACTACCACTATTACTACTACTACTACTACTACTATTACAGGTCATCGTGGAGAAGGCCCCTCAGGCTCGTATCGACAAGAAGTATTTGGTTCCTTTGCCAGTCGGTCAATTCTACTTCCTCATGCGCAAGAGAATTCCCCTGAGACCCGAGGATGCCCTCATCTTCTTCGTCAACAATGTGATTCCTCCCACCAGCGCCACCATGGGATCGCTCTACCAGGTATATTAGAGTGGTTGTTTGTTTGTTTGGGATTTCCTCTGAAGGAGTTGTAGATTCATCATTTCTCTTTCTTTTGGCTTGATCTGCATCCTTCTATCTTTATTCAATTATGACTTATTTTGACTTTTATCAGAAGTTTTCTTGAGTCTTCCCTCTAGTCTTAACACCGTAGGCTCGTTTTACCAGGTATACGAGTGTGCTTTTTTGTTTGTTTGAGATTTTCTCTTATGACGTTGTTGATTGATCCTTTCTCTTACTTTTAGCGCTACCTGCATGTTCCTATCTTTATCCAATTGAGTAAGTCCCATTTTATCAACATTTTCATACACGTTTTTCAATTTCCGGGGTCGCTCTACCAGGTTCAAGGATGTTTTTCTCTGCTTTCTGTTTGTATGTTTGAGATTCGCTTTTGTGTATTTGTAGAGTATTTAATTGTCTTTCTTTTGACACTTATCTGTATGTTTCTATCTTTATCCAATTTTGAGTAATTTCCATTTTAATTGACATTTTTCATTCTTGTTTTTCAATTTCTGGTGTCGCTCTACCAGGGTCAAGGATGTTTTTTCTCTGCTTCCTGTTTGTTTGTTTGAGATTCGCTCTTGTGTATTTGTAGAGTATTTAATCTTCTTTCTTTTGACACTATCTGTGTTGTTCTATCTTTATCCAATTATGAGTTAGTTTGACTTTTTTTCTCTCTCTCTCTCTCTCTCTCTCTCTCTCTCTCTCTCTCTCTCTCTCTCTCTCTCTCTCTCTCTCTCTCTATTAATTTTATTATATACCATGAAAATAACTATGCTGTCAGGAATTGGTATGCTCACTACACAAAGGAAATTGAATAAGATTTTAGGAGGCGAAGGATTACACTTACCACTCTCAAAGGTGACAAAATACTGGTGGAAGCTGTCCCTGTGTTGTTAGTTGTCCTTGTGTTGCTAGTTGTCCCTGTGTCGGTAGCCGTCCCCGTGTTGGTAGTCGTCTCTGTGTTGGTAGTCGTCCCTGTGTCGGTAGCCGTCCCTGTGTTGGTAGTCGTCCCTGTGTTGGTAGCTGTCCCTGTGTTGGTAGCCGTCCCTGTGTCGGTAGCCGTCCCTGTGTTGGTAGTCGTCCCTGTGTTGGTAGCTGTCCCTGTGTTGGTAGCCGTCCCTGTGTCGGTAGCCGTCCCTGTTAAAATAGTCAATTCCTCATGTCAAAAAACTATCTTCCGAGCCAAAGTGTCTTCTGAGTGGTGATGCCAGATTGTCGTACTCAGGGCATCATAATTACCTGGTTTTGACCCTTAATTATTCCCCAAAGACATCTGCAATTGACGATTTTAATGATAACTATAAATTTTTCCAGCTATTGGGATGAAGGAGGCAGTTTTCAGGTTAGAAGTCGGCATATGTAAAAGGATTGAGTAGGACATTTTGTACTCCCGTTTGCACACTTAATAAGTTGCAAACGTGTCAGAGGGAGGTGTAGTACGGGGATGGTAATGACTAAGTTGCTTATAATATTTATTCTAACAGTAAAAGGAATCTACCTGAGCACATGAGTAAGTACAGAATCAACAAGTTAACGTCACTACTGATTGTCACACGCCCAAATGAAATCAACAATATTCACGGCAGACACACTCGTAGCGACCAGTCACTAATGAAACACACATGTACGGTTGGTTACGTTTCACTACCAACAACACTGAATGTTCCTACTCAACATAACAAAGTTCCTAATACTCCAGAACGATCACATGCTACACAGTCACAAGAAATACGGCTTCTCCTAACAGAGTCTCGTAATTCTACTCACCAGTGTTGCCTCAAGTACAGTAACGGCTACAGCCCCAAAATAGGTTGACTGTTACTGAATTGGTGAATGCGACACTCCTGCTCCTTGCCGAGGAGCTCTTATATAGGGCCAGCGGCTACCATACAAATCGTCACCACCGTGTCGTTTTACATCACAACACGTCACAAAGCGTCATGACAACGCCCACGTGAACAGTTCATGCCCGCCGGCCTTATACCCGTCCATAGGAGGACCCACGAGTGTTCCGCCTCCCGGCACTTCCTGCCTACGCGCTCACTCCCTGTCTATTCACACATCAGGTCATGGAGCCCTTGTTATTAGTAGTAGAATTTGCATCTATGAACTCCTGCTTGTAACCATTTCTCAGAACATGGTCCAAAGTGACCCTTCATGCGGTTAACTCGCATACTTAGCCGTGCTCCCCGTTGAGGGTCCAAAAGCCAGCCATCCCAGCCTAGTCCTGGTAGCGAAGGGTCACCTCTCACAAGGTCCACGACATCCCCAAATGATTTGATTCCTCGTGTCTCAGGAGCTAGAAGCACTGCCAGTTACAGGTGTTGTAGGCGAGTGTTAGGAGCATCTTGTGTTAGAATATTGTGTTCCTAACTGTTGTCCTTGCAGAGATATTGGCACTTGAAGTTGACACACACACACACACACACACACACACACACACACACACACACACACTAACTCCGTGATGGTTCTTGCAGGGAAGGAACCGAGATGAGACCAGACTCAGCCCTCCAGTGAGCCCAGGAGACCACCGAGGGACACCCACGCACCTCATGGCATGGGGGAGGACGGATGGAGATGGTGGGTGAGTGAAGCAACCCACCCCCTGTGTATGCTCAGGCCCAAGGTTACGTCAGGTTAGGGGCTGCCTTAAAAACAGGTC
This sequence comes from Eriocheir sinensis, assembly GCF_024679095.1. NCBI lineage: Eukaryota > Metazoa > Arthropoda > Malacostraca > Decapoda > Varunidae > Eriocheir > Eriocheir sinensis. Next base: position 10,523,103 of record NC_066528.1, read on the forward strand.
CTTTCTCTCACTGATTCTCTCCAGGTTTCCTCCGTTTTTCCCTTCTTTCCTCCTCTCTTCTTCCTTTCCTCCTATGCCAAAAAAATAGCTTAATCTTTCCTCTTCCTCCTCCTGTCTTCTTCTTCTTCCTCCTCCTCTTCGTTTCCCAGTTATCTCGACTTTTATCAAGGTCTGTGTATTTCTCCGGCGTAATTTTGGTGGTTTCGTTCATTTCCTCCTCCAAGCTCAACTCCATTTTTCTCATTTTTCCTTCCTCTCTTCCTCCTTTCCTCCTATACCAAAAAACTGCTTAATCTTTCCTCTTCCTCCTCTTGTCTTCCTCTTTTTCCTCCTCCTCTTCGTTTCTCTTTAATCTCCACTTTTATCAAGATTTGTGTATTTCTCCGGCGCAGTTTTGGTGGTTTTGTTCATTTCCTCCTCCAAGTTCAAGTCCATTTTTCTCCTCTTTCCTCCACCTCTTCCTCCTTTCCTCCTATGCCAAAAAATAGCTTAATCTTTCTTCTTCCTCCTCCCATCTTCCTTTTCCTCCTCATCCTTTTAATTTCAGTTATCTCTATTTTTTTATCAAGGTCTGTGTATTTCTGGCATAATTTTGGTGGTTTCATTCATTTCCTCCTCCAAGTTCAAGTCCATTTTCCTCCATTTTCCACCTCTTCCTCCTTTTCTCCTACACCAAAAAATAGCTTACTCTTTCCTTTTCCTCCTCCTCCTTTTCATTCCTCTCCTATCTCCACTTTTATAAAAGGTCTGTGTATTTCTCCAGCGTAATTTTAGTGGTTTCGTTCATTTCCTCCTCCAAGTTCAACTCCATTTCTCTCCTTTTTCCTTCCTCTCTTCCTCCTTTCCTCCTATGCCAAAAAATAGCTTAATCTTTCCTCTTTCTCCTCATTTTCGTTTCTTTGTAATCTCCACTTTTATCAAGGTCTGTGTCTTTGTAAACTTTGCAGAATGGACGAAAAAAACACCAGAAATTGCTTGTATATTTATTGAGCAAACTGACACTTCTTGCAGAGAGAGAGAGAGAGAGAGAGAGAGAGAGAGAGAGAGAGAGAGAGAGAGAGAGAGAGAGAGAGAGAGAGAGAGAGAGAGAGAGGGGGGGGGTTCTTATGTGTCTGGGGGCATGTGTCTGTGGGGGTTGTGGACACCCTGTGGCGCCTGAGAGAGAGAGAGAGAGAGAGAGAGAGAGAGAGAGAGAGAGAGGGTTCTTATGTGTCTGGGGGGCATGTGTCTGGGGGGGTTGTCAACACACTGTGGGGGGACACCCTGTTGGCCCTGGGAGCTGAGAGAGAGAGAGAGAGAGAGAGAGAGAGAGAGAGAGAGAGAGAGAGAGAGAGAGAGAGACTCTCTTGGCACTAAACTCTGCCAGACTCTTGCAGGAAAGGAGACAGAGACGAGACCACTGAGCTGAGGAAACCAGTCAGGCCTTCAAGATGCTGCTTGGATGCTGGGGGAGACCAGACGAGACGAGTCCTGTTGGGGAGAAGATGGAGGGAGATTAATTGAAGGGCAGAGATGAGAGAGAGATGGAACTAACTCTCTCTCCCTGTATTTTTATAAAGAGAAGACTAATAAAGTTTGGAAATATATATTACAATGGATATATTTAAACCTACTCTTCTTCTTCTTCCTTGTCTCTTTCCTCTGTCCACCAGTGAGCTATTGTATTCTTCTCTTCCCTTCCCTTCCCTTCTCTTCTCTTCCCCTCCCCTCCCCTCCCAAGATGCCGCCTGGATGTTGGGGGAATAGAGAGAGAGGGAGAGAAGATGAGATGGAACACACTCTCTCTCTCTTCTTTTCAATGGGAGAGAGAGAGAGAGTTCCAGCTTCCAGTCCCTTGCTGAGCTGAGTGACCAGACAGCACCAGCCAGTCAGCCATAGCCCTGAAAAGATTTATGGTGGTTAGGTCCCGGTAGATTGTGGTGGAATGGTAGAAATCGTGGTTGAATGTCAGGTCTTGGGTTGAAATTTTGGGGTTACAGAGTTGAAAAAGTTTTGAACAAGTTGAGTTTTGGGGTTGAACTTGTGATGACTGATGGTTGAATTGTGGAAAAAACTGGCAGAGGGATGTTGGGCGAATATTGTGTAGTGGTTAGACCCTGGTAGATTGTGGTAGACTGGTAGAAATCATGGTTGAAAGAGACAATAGTAACTTACCAAATATCAGCAACTTCCTGTTCCAGCTTCCATCAGTTGCACGATCAGTAATAATAATAATAATAATAATAATAATAATAATAATAATAATAATAATAAAAGTATATAAAATTAACCTGTATTTTCTCATTCCTGAGAGAGAGAGAGAGAGAGAGAGCGAGGTACCTCCACATCTGAAAAGGAAAAATCTATAACCTTCCTTCCTCTTCCTCTTCACACACACACACACACACACACACACAAAAAAAAAAAGTTACACCCCAAAGTTATGACCGCAGCAGCAGCAGTCAGAGGCTGAATTATAGTCACAAGTTATAGTGTGTCGTGCCAAGTCCCTGCTGGTGAGCCTGGTTCAGACCCTCACACCAACCACCTCCCAGGGCCAAAACGGAGGTGGGTTGAGTTCTAATGTGTGTTTCCTTAGGTTCACGGTACAGAGGAAGGGTCACACACCTAACCCGGGAAATGCCCACAACTCCTAGGAAAGCCTGGTCAAATGTGTGTTTCTTTAGGTTCACAGTACAGAGGAAGGGTCACACTACCACCAGGGTCACACACCTAATCCGGGAAATGCCCACAACTCCTAGGGAAGCCTGGTCAAAAGTGTGTTTCCTTAGGTTCATGATACAGAGGAAGGGTCAAACTACCACCAGGGTCACACAACTACCCTGGGAAATGCCCACAAATCCTAGGGAAAGCCTTGCCAAATGTGTGTTCCCTTAGGTTCATGGTACAGAGGAAGGGTCAAACTACCACCAGGGTCACACAACTACCCTGGGAAATGCCCACAAATCCTAGGGAAAGCCTTGCCAAATATGTGCTTCTTTAGGTTCACGGTACAAAGGAAGGATCACACTACCACCAGGGTCACACAACTACCCTGGGAAATGCCCACAAATCCTAGGGAAAGCCTGGTCAAATGTGTGTTTCCTTAGGTTCACGGTACAGAGGAAGAGTCACACTACCACCAGGGTCACACAACTACCCTGGGAAATGCCCACAACTCCTAGGAAAGCCTGGTCAAATGTGTGTTTCCTTAGGTTCACGGTACAGAGGAAGGGTCACACTACCACCAGGGTCACACAACTACTCTGGGAAATGCCCACAACTCCTAGGAAAGCCTGGTCATATGTGTGCTTCCTTAGGTTCACGGTACAGAGGAAGGGTCACACTACCACCAGGGTCACAAAACTACCCCTGGAAATGCCCACAACTCCTAGGAAAGCCTTGTCAAATGTGTGTTTTCTTAGGTTCACAGTACAGAGGAAGGGTCACAAAACTACCCCTGGAAATGCCCACAACTCCTAGGAAAGCCTGGTCATATGTGTGTTTCTTTAGGTTCACAGTACAGAGGAAGGGTCACAGAACTACCCCTGGAAATGCCCACAACTCCTAGGAAAGCCTTGTCAAATGTGTGTTTTCTTAGGTTCACAGTACAGAGGAAGGGTCACAAAACTACCCCTGGAAATGCCCATAACTCCTAGGAAAGCCTGGTCATATGTGTGTTTCTTTAGGTTCACAGTACAGAGGAAGGGTCACAAAACTACCTCTGGAAATGCCCACAACTCCTAGGAAAGCCTGGTCATATGTGTGTTTCTTTAGGTTCACAGTACACAGGAAGGGTCACAAAACTACCCCTGGAAATGCTCATAACTCCTAGGAAAGCCTGGTCATATGTGTGTTTCTTTAGCTTCACAGTACAGAGGAAGGGTCACAAAACTACCCCTGGAAATGCCCACAACTCCTAGGAAAGCCTTGTCAAATGTGTGTTTTCTTAGGTTCACAGTAAAGAGGAAGGGTCACAAACTACCCTGAAACGCCCACAACTTCTAGGAAAGCCTTGTCAAATGTGTGTTTTCTTAGGTTCTCAGTACAGAGGAAGGGTCACAAAACTACCCCTGGAAATGCCCATAACTCCTAGGAGAGCCTGGTCATATGTGTGTTTCTTTAGGTTCACAGTACAGAGGAAGGGTCACAAACTATCCCTGAAATGCCCACAACCCTAGGAAAGCCTGGTCATATGTTTGTTTCTTTAGGTTCACAGTACAGAGGAAGGGTCACAAAACTACCCCTGGAAATGCCCACAACTTCTAGGAAAGCCTGGTCAAATGTGTGTTTTCTTAGGTTCACAGTACAGAGTAAAGGTCACAAAGCTACCCCTGGAAATGCCCACAACTCCTAGAAAAGTCTGGTCAAATGTGTGTGGCGGTCGAAATGTGGGCCGAGAGAGAGAGAGAGAGAGAGAGAGAGAGAGAGAGAGAGAGAGAGAGAGAGAGAGAGAGAGAGAGAGAGAGAGAGAGAGAGAGAGAGAGAGAGAGAGAGAGAGAGAGAGATAATGTTCCATACTAGACTCGGAGCAGAGTGAGGATGACTCATTTTCTCGCCGGCAACACACGCCTCAGTGAATAAGCTACCCGAGTAATACGTTCACCTGGATCACAGTCTGTTCACCCCAGGACGGCAATGAGTCAGTATTTTTTTTTTTTTTTTACAGCTAAGGAGACAGTTCCAGGGCATAAAAAAAAATAAAAAAGCCCGCTACTTACTGCTTCTGAATAGAGGTCAAAGGTTTGGCGCACGAGGTCACATGTTGCCTCCTGCCCGGGGTCGCCTCAGAGCACGCTGCATCCTGCTTAACAGATCGTCGGCGGCACATATTAACCAGGCGGTGGTGGATCATGTTTCTTAATGGTCCCTCTGAGCGAGAAAAATTAGAAAAAATCAGCCCTCACACAAACCATTTCATAATATATATCAAAGCATTTGTGATCAGTTTATGCATCATCTATTTTGGGAGGTATAATTATATCATGGCACAAATTTGACCCGTCGCTGCTGCCGGGTTAATATGCTTGCTTGTATGAGATCACTTGAACACAATGCATGCTTTGGTGAGGTCTGAACTAGGTTGTGATACACACACACACACACACACACACACACACATAATGTCCACCAAGTCGACAATGTCCCTCTTCATCTCCTCGGCCTGGTGCTTTTTCTCCTGAGCAGCCTCGTCAAGGCAGCGCAGCGTCACCCCTCGGCAATCCAGCCTCTCCCTGCTTTCTCCGGTCATCAGCTGGTATTTCTTCCACTGTTCCTCTGGGAGTGCCTGTGGGAGGGGGGTAAAGAGGGTACATTCATCACCCCATACAGGTTATAACTATTTGCATCGGGGAAAAAAAAGCCTGGAAAATTCTGCATAGCCCCTTGACTGTGGATTTCCTATAAGAAGACCTCACCATGTTATAGGAAAGGCACAAAAGGTGGCTGCTACAATTCAATGAAGAAAAATGGAAAGTCCTGCACCTTGGGAGGGGATGTCCAGCACACCAATACCACATGGGAAACACTCCACTATCCACCACAGAGGCAGAGAAAGACCTGGGATTGTATGTAACCAGGCTACCAGTGAAGGGATATCCAGCACACCAATACCACATGGGAAACACTCCACTATCCACCACAGAGGCAGAGAAAGACCTGGGAGTGTATGTAATCAGGTTACCAGTGAAGGGATATCCAGCACACCAATACCACATGGGAAACACTCCACTATCCACCACAGAGGCAGAGAAAGACCTGGGACTATACGTTACCAGGCTACTAGTGAAAGCCAAATCCGTGCCAATCGCAGCGGACGGGTTAAAAATTAAGTAAAAAACTGACTCTCGGGGCAAAGTTGGAATATGATAAACTGATTAAAAACATACAATTCATCTAAATATCTATGTTCAGGGCTTAAGTGTTGGAGTTCATTCTCTAAGAGTTATGGACCTGGAGTAGTGAGCACATCCCACATGATCTTGAACCCCTGAAGGGCGGGTGTTTTGACCACAAGGGCTCCCTCAGGGGGGGGGACTGGGCCACAAATAGCTGTTCTTCAAGCACTTATAATCCTTGAAATAAACATCTTATGGATATACATGTAATACCATGATGTGCAGCATACAATGAACTCAATGGTGAAAGGAGCCTGATATGTGTGATGCCTGAGCGGGCCAAGCCAGACCTATTGCTGGGCTGAGCCTGGTGGACGGGACAATGTACTGGATGGGGGACTCACGCAAGCTAATTTATTATATAACACATGAAAATTTACTTTTTAGGTGTGCATATGTTGTACATATCTTGTGCTCTGTCTGGCTGGCTATCTTGGTTAGACTTTCTCTCTCTCTCTCTCTCTCTCTCTCTCTCTCTCTCTCTCTCTCTCTCTCTCTCTCTCTCTCTCTCTCAGTTGACGTGGAGTTCTTCAACGCATGGGACAGTTTCTATGGACAAAGTGAGCTCTTCCACAGGGACGGATTGCACCTGTCTCCCATCGGGGCAGCCAGATTCGGAAGGCTCCTCAACGACGCAGTACGTGTCATCCGAGCAAAAAACGAGTCACAGCCACGTCCCCCCACCCCGCCCGTGTAAATAGACGCCGTGCATCGCAACAAACCCGTAACCGTGATCCCGCAAGTACCACCACCTCTATTACCAAGCCTCTAGATAACTTAAAAATCCTTAGTTTCAATGCGCGTAGCCTAACAAACAAATTTGATGAACTGAGATGTCTTCCTCTAACAGAAAATTTTGACATAATTGCTATAACCGAAACATTTATCGACACCACAAATATTGATTTAAGTTCCGAATACAACATAGATGGCTACAGACTCTTCAACAAAGATCGTGTAAACCGTAGAGGCGGTGGCGTCGCCCTTTATGTCAAAAGCTATTTGCAACCCACTGACAAAACACCGGTAGACAGTAACGTTGAACATTTGTGCGTGCGAGTAAACATTGCAAAAGTCAATTTAAATATATCTGTCACCTACAGACCTCCCGGCAATCACTCGATGACGACCTTGAAATGTACAGCGTCTTAAGGCAGTCACTTAATAACAACGACTCACTGATATTAGGAGACTTTCACCTCCCCCATATCGACTGGGCGACACTGTCAGGTACAGAAGGCGAGTCACATAGAATGATCGAATTTCTAGAAGAAAATGATCTAAGCCAAATGGTTTCTGAGCCAACTCGACAAAATAATATACTCGACCTTGTTATAACGACCCAAGATAACCTAGTCAGTAGTGTCACGGTAGGTGAACACCTCGGTTCTTGCGATCATAAATTAGTGCGCGTCGACATTAGAGCTCAATCATCAGTGACTGAAAATAAAGTAAAGGTGCCCAATTTCAAAAGAGCTAACTTCGTAGAAATCCGACAAAAACTAACAGAAATACAACTATCAGATGACGGCAACGTAGATGAAGCCTGGCTAAGCCTTAAAAATCACTTACTCACTCAGCAGAACACATTCGTCCCCTTGTGCGAGAAACGAATTAACACTAATAAAAGCCCACCGTGGTTTAATAGCGAAATTAAACAATCAGTCAATGAGAGAAAATTGTTTTACAGGTTAAAGAAAGAACAAAGCACGCCCGAAAACATTAGACTTTATACTGATGCCAGGCGACGAGTAAAAAGACTAGTAGGTCAGGCAAAGCGTAGATATGAAGAAAATATTGCAGCCAACTGTAAAAATAATCCGAAATCTTTCTTCAGTTACATAAACAACAGAAAGGCGATCAAAAGTGGTATTGGACCTTTAACAAACAGCGACGGTGCACTAGTGACTGACAGCCAACACATTGCAAACCTCTTCAACAATTACTTTTCCTCGGTGTTTAATACTAACAGTCTTCCTCTTGCTCCCACCAACACCAGTACTATTGTAAATCTCGAGCATGCATTGCCTAATTTTGAAATAACAACCGATGAAGTCCTTAAAGCTCTCCATTCACTTAAAACAAATAAAAGTCCCGGACTCGACAAAGTATATCCTATACTGCTTAAAGAAACAAAGAGCGAAATACTCTCCTCCCTCACTACCGTATTCAATATGTCCTTGCGACAAGGCATCGTCCCTTCGGATTGGAAAAAGGCTAACGTGACACCGATTTTTAAGAAAGGAGACAAAAAAATACCAGGTAACTACCGACCCATTAGTCTAACTTCAATTGTAGGTAAGCTACTCGAGAGCATAATTAGAGACAAAATTGTGAGTTACCTCGAAAGCCACTCATTAATTGGGGATTCACAACATGGCTTCCGTAACAAAAGATCCTGCCTGTCAAAGCTACTGACCTTTTATAACGATCTCTTCTCAATTTATGACGTAACCATATCAGTGGACGTAGTCTATCTTGATTTCCAGAAAGCGTTTGATAAAGTCCCACATCATAAATTACTTTATAAATTAAAGCAAATAGGCATTGACGGTCAAGTAAACCAATGGATCGCGAATTGGTTGAGCAACAGACAACAAAGAGTTGTGATTGACGGATTTAACTCAGAGTGGGCGCCGGTCACTAGTGGCGTCCCTCAGGGCTCGATTCTTGGCCCAGTGCTCTTCATTATTTACATCAACGACGTGGATGTTGGACTCAATAATCGCATTAGTAAATCTGCAGACGACACAAGGATTGGTAACTCGGTTTTCACTGACGAAGACAGGCTATGCCTCCAAGAGGATTTGCATAAAATTTCAGCTTGGTCGGATAAATGGGAGATGCCCTTTAACGTAGACAAGTGCCAGGTCCTTCAAGTTGGAACAAAAAATAAGAAGTTCGATTACGAAATACACGGCGTTAAACTCACAAGCGTTCAATGCGTTAAGGACCTGGGGATTAAAATCGCGTGAAACCTCAAATTCTCACATCAATGCATCGATGCAGCAAATAAAGCGAACAGAATGTTGGGCTTCATTAAAAGAAACTTTTTATTCAAGAATAAAGATGTAATACTTCCGCTCTACAATAGTTTAGTCAGACCCCACTTGGAATATGCGGTACAGTTTTGGTCTCCCCACCATGCAAAGGACATTGCTAAACTAGAAGGTGTTCAGCGTCGAGCAACAAAAATGATCCCTTCCTTGCGCAACAAATCCTACGAAGAAAGGCTTTCCACCCTTAACATGTTCTCTCTTGAGAAACGTCGCCTCCGAGGAAAACTGATCGAATGTTTTAAAATACTTAATGGTTTCACGAATGTAGACAGAACAAAATTGTTTATGATCGATGACACTTTGCGAACGAGGAACAATGGCACAAAACTCAAATGTAGACAAGTAAATTCAGACTGCACCAAATTTTTCTTCACCAGCGTTGTAGTGCGAGAATGGAATAAGCTCCCACCATCAGTGGTCCAGTGTAACACGATTGAATCCTTTAAAAACAAGCTCGACCGTCACTTCCTTGAACTTAATATTAACTAGAGTAGAAAAGCAACGTTTTGGAGCCATCTGATTAATGTAAAATCACTTAGGTTTAAGGACAGACCACCTAGTCTGGACCATGGGGTCTGTGTGGTCTGATTTTCTATGTAAATCTCTCTCTCTCTCTCTCTCTCTCTCTCTCTCTCTCTCATATACAGGATATAAAAATCAATATATTTCAACATAACCTATATCTCTCTTGAAAACATGTATGTGTAGAAAAACATATCATAATTTTCAATGGGAGTGTAACATATGAAATGCATTTTTTTTCTAATGTTTACCAATATTCTGATACAATAATAATGGCAGGTGTTGGTTGGTGCCACTGGGAGTCAGGGGTGCAAGCAAGCATTTTGTGTAGTGTATCTTTTCAGACTTGTGCTGCCCACCTGTGCCTGTGAGTTCCCTGCCTGGCTGGCTGGGTTTATTTTTGTGTGTTTTTGGGTGGGTTTTTTAATGCCAACCCTGAGGATTACTAACAAGTGGAACAGCCTCACTGAACATGTAATCACCAGCACTAGTGTGAATATGTTTAACCCGGTAGCAGCGACAGGCGAAATTTGTGGCTTTACCGTGTACCAGCAACGGGCCAAATTTTTGCCATGACATAACCCCCCCAAAATAGATGAAGCATAAACTGATCACAAATGAGTTGATATATATTATGAAATGGTTTGCACGAGTGATGATTTTTTCTCATTAATTCGCTTAGAGCGTCCTTTAAGAAACATGATCCCCGCTGCCACCACCGGGTTAAGAACAGATATGACCAGGTTGAGGCTGAACAGAAACAGAGAAGAGGCACCAGGCCCTTATGACTCTCTTGCCTCTTATACCTTCACTGGGTAAGCATCTTCACTCAGGATCGGACTAGCCTATATGCCCGTGTGCCAATGTACTTACTCGTATTTCTTATTTATCTGGTCCCACTTCCGCCGAAGTGCTCTGCAGGACCCACATATTTTAATTCATTAAATTTTCAATATTGATCACAACTGATATGCTATGTTAATTGTCAATGGCACATGGGCCCCCCAAGGTACATGTGTAGTGCGGCGACAAGGCCTGATGAACGAGCCTCCCATAACCCACTTAGCTAGCGGGGTACCTCTTTGGCCGACTCGGTAAGGAGTGGCTCTCCCGTCACGTTGGTTCAATGCCAGGCAGCCGGCGAATACCCTCACCTTGTCTTGATTAATTTCTCGTGTGTTTCGATACAAGCAGAGGACGTGTTGGGAAATAGAGGAAATAGAAAAAGAAAATCCCGGGGCATGACACATGGGCCCCTGGACTTAACCCATGCCAATGTGTATTATTTGAATATTTTGATATTTTAGCTTATATGGGCCCGGGCCCCCTCCAGCCACTAGATGGCACGGTCCCCTTCAGCACCCCAGTCCAACTCTATCTTCGCTAGGTAAGCACGTCAGCGCTGCCACGAACCCTTGAAGCTCGATTGCAAGTCTTACGTAACAGTGCCACACCTCGCCTAATCGCCCTTAGAGCACCCGGCAGCCCACACAACCCTGATGACAATGAGTGTGTGGTAACTGCCCCAACAATAGCCACTTTTAAAGCGCGTTATGACAGACGCCTTGATTTGATTAACTAAGATACTGGCTAACTAGTCCTAAGAGGTGGGGGGCATCATAAGAAGTCCTCTTAATTCCCCACTATTTATTCCTAGATAAGCATTCCTAGATAAGACAGGCACGGGGGAAGGAAGGAGGGAGGGAAGAATAAAGGAGGAACCAGTGAGTGCCATGCGGTACCTCACCTGCCACTCCGCCGTCACCAGCTTGGCCATATCCACCTTTCTCTTGAGCCGCTTCTCTACTTCGGGTTTCTTGGCCATCATGAAGTAGAAGAAGAAGGCGTTGTCTCTTCTGCTTGCTCATCGCTGCCCGCCAGGAATACTCAGGAGGTGGAGGAGGAGGGAGAGCACCGCCGTACATCCTGCCTCGATGGTGGTGGACGGAGCACTGACTCGCATCGTCGCTCGCAAGTTACCATATTGTCGTACTAGGCATAATTTTTTCTTCTGCTTGAGGCCCAAAACTGTCGAGGCAACACTGATAACGATATACATTCACAATTAGAGTTCAGATGGTTAATTATCGATGTTTATCTGCAGTTGTTATGGGTCAGAAACAGGAAAATGCGATGTTCTGAGTACGACAATATGGCAACGCTACTCGCAACGTTGCCAAAGTGTCGTACTCAGCTGCTTATTTTTCCCGATTTCAGGCTAAAAAATGTCCCACCCACAAAACTAACGATACTTAGATTTCCCAACAAAAACTCCTAATGTATTCAGATGCAAACCTTTCCCTGAGTTGTGCTATAGCAGTGTCCGAAAATGGGAGAAAAATAGCTCTTCGATAGTACTCCTATGATTGATGATTGATTGATATAGTTTATTGTTGCAAGTAAAACAACAAAGGAGAAGGAAGGAGCATGCCATTTGCTGTTGGAGGGTTAGCCTTAATTATGTTTCTGATGACCACTGATTGTTCAAGGCTTCTGGCTTCCGTACCTTTCCTCAGCTTGGGCAAAAAGTTGGTTGAACTTATTTCCATCACGATAGGACTGAAATGCATCTATGCAGCTCTGTACACTTCCAAGAGCATTATCAGTTCTTGTTGTGACCCCTGCATCTTTTCTGGCAAGGGTTTAGTGACACTTAGAACTGAGGTGAGCACTTCCAAACTCATGAGAAAACCTGGGTCACTTATTGCTTTAGATTAGGCTTGGCTGCTGATTCTTCACCTAACGTGTTCTGCAGTAATTATTCTTAATCATTATTTCATTATTTACCTACCTGATTAACTGAACTATCCGGGGCATCAGCCGAGTCAGTGGTGACTTTCCTACACCAGTTAGAGTACGTACGTGAAGCGTTTTGTGACCAAGGAGGAAATATGTAAAGAATGGAAAGGCACAAATCCCAAGCCTGCGGGAATTCAAGGAATGACACACGCTACAGTAAAAAAGTACTACATAAACAGAAAATGAAATCTATCAATCATAATTTTCAGAAATTTGAAATTTGTGGTCAGAAAATATTATACGGATAACATGAATAGGCTATGTGAGCCTACGTCGTCAATGAATGTTTCTCAGAATAGATCACCTGCTCTTATTCAACTCAGCAGCTCCATTGTTCAGGTGCTGAACATACAATAGTCACTCAGCCACTCTACACTGTCCACTGTCAAGCACAAAACGGTCATTAAAGGTGGTAATATAGCGGCAAAGGTCGACCTTACAGGTCCCATACGCGTCTCGCGTCGCCTGCCACTCTCCCCGTCATAATACAGAATTATATTTCATACTCACCACTGTCACCAGACAAGTTCACTTGGTGCCTCTACAGTATAATTATATAGTCCTCCAATCACTTTGACTGCACCTTACACCTAAAATCAAGTAAATTTGAGAGGCAAGAAGGAGAGAAGGCACACTTACGACTTTCGTGCTCTCTCTCTCTCTCTGCCAGAGCCATCCCAATCTCGTATTCCTCTTCTTCCTGTCACCCGCTACAAACACCCGTCCGCCAGTTGACAGCTTGACATCGCACTCTACACACAATTTTATGAGCCCATCATTTAACGCCTTACTTTTTTTTCACTCAGAGCAAACCTTATATCCTACCATTAACTCAAAACAAAACCAAAGGGGAAATAACTCGGTCACTCGGTGCCACTGAGCTCTCAACTCCACACACACACACACACACACACACACACACACACACACACACATTCGTAATCGTAATACTAATATACATATTCCTATTATTTTCCCGTAACATTTATTTATTCATTATTATGTTTCTTTGCAAAAGGGGGGGGGGGGGCATGTCACCCCCCCCCCCTCGGTACGCCACTGCTTAGAAGGCTTACGGTGCGTCCTTTACCTTTACCGAGGTGCCAGTCTTGTGACGTCGGCGATCACGGACCTCTATCTCTCCCCATCATCAGCCATTCTCATAACTTCTGCCACACTGTGTCTTCCATCCATGTCTTGTAGCAGGCTATCCATAAATTTAATTCTTTGACGTCCTCTTGCTCCTCTTCCTTCCACTCTTCCAAGCAAGCAGTCACTTTCTAGTCCTCTCCTTCTTAGCACATGACCCAGAAACTTTAGTTGTCGCCCTCTTATACTTTTCATTAATTGCCTATCTACTGCTGCTCTTTGCAGAACTTCCTGGTTTGTCACACTGTCTGTCCAGGGAATTCTCAACATTCTCCTTAAAAACACATTTCCGCTGCGTCTATCTTTTTCTTTGTATTTGCTATGATTGTCCATGTTTCGCAACCATATAGTAAAGTTGACCACACAAAACATTTTAATAATCCCAATCGCATTTCCATATTCATACTCAAATTATTCAGCAGTTTCCTCATATTTCCGAATGCCGTCTTTGCTATACATAATCTCCTGCCTATTTCCTTCTCACTTTCTCCGTCTTCACTAATCATGCTCCCAAGGTAATTAAATTTTTATACTTGCTCAATAAGCCTTTCACCAATCCGTATCCCCACTCGAAATTTACTTTTTCTTTGTAACCACAATAACCACTGTTTTACTGGCATTGATTTTTAGCCCTTTTCGCTCACAGCTCTCCTGTATCCTGTACACCAGTGCTTGTAGTTTCTCCTCTGAGTCAGCCAAAAGTACAGTGTCGTCTACATACTTTATATTGTTAACATTTCTACCTCCAATTAAAATTCCATCCATATCTTCCAATTTTCCTATCACTCGTTGATCGTATAGAGAAAAGAAGTCTGGCGACAGGACACATCCCTGTCTGACTCTTGTAATCTGTACCCAGTCTGTCTTCTCCTATCTCCTCATCCCTTGTCTGTCAAATTCCCATCTTTGTTTTTTCATCTCTTCCGCTGGTAATCTCTGGAACAGCCTTCCCTCGCCTGTATTTCCTCCTGCCTACAACTTTAGCTCTTTGAAGAGGAGATTATCGTGACATCTCTCCTTTCGAAGTTGACCTCTCTCCTGGCCTCTCATTATTTTCCCTCTGAATCTCAAGTTGTTGTTGTCCTTATCTTCTTTCTCCGTTCTTGTTTTTTGTTCTTCTTTATCCGTTGTTCTTCGTATCCTTCATTTACCTTTCTTGTTGTTCCTCATCTTCTCCACCATATATATGTTTCTTGTTCTTGTTTTTTTGTTTTTTTATAGTTTTTTTGCTTTTGTTTCTATTTTTTTTGTTCTTTGTCTTCCATTTCCTCTTTTTCTTCTTTTTCTTCGTTTATTTTTTTTTCATGTTCGTCTTCTGGTTGTAGCGTTATTGTTGTTGTTGTTGTTGTTGTTGTTGTTGTTGTTGTTGTTGTTGTTGTCATTTGAGCAGGTTCTAGCGGGCTTTTTTTCTTGAGCTTCCTCCCTTGCTATAAAAACAAACTTTGCAGACAATACGGAAAAAACGACGTAGCCGGCACTCACGTGATCAGTAAATTTCTGTGCATAACACTAGCATGTCTGCAATGACACGGGAGAGAGAGAGAGAGAGAGAGAGAGAGAGAGAGAGAGAGAGAGAGAGAGAGAGAGAGAGGGTATGAATGATACATGAAGCTGCTGCATATATTTATTTTCTTGGGGCGGTTATTGTAGAACACTATAAGGATGCTACTGTTCCTCGTTTATCAGCTGACTTGGCTTACCAGTGATATGATTTTAAACAAAGAAACATCGTGGGCAAGAGGTAAACTGAAAGGGTCGCAGGTGTAATAATGAATTCGTGCCCGTACAGATACATTGGAGTAGTGATTGCATCGTCCACGGAGTGAGCGAGAAAATCAAGGAACGTTTGACTTAGATGACGGTATACTTGATAGTGACACCGCGGCTTCTCCTCCTGGTGCCTTGATAAGCTGCGTACATCTCATTGGTCTCGGATGTCAGAGGTGAAGACACTACCCTCTTGCCGCAGATAATTAAGCTGGTGTCTGGCGGGTACATCCTCTCACTCCTCCCGTTCAGCAGAAGCCAGTCAATTGCACAGTTCCTTGTCCCTCGAATCCTAGATGTAACTTCGTCGACCTGCACGCGACTTCCAGAAGGAGCCTTTGGACAAAAAAAAAAAGAAAGAAGAAAAGAGTTGCGTTAGCTTAGAGGTAGATATGGAACGGGCCTCTGATGTTTCACTGGCGACCTGCTCGAAGAAAAATGGGTGTTTGAAGGGGGGATGAGCAAGTGATAATGTTATAAATCACTGGAGTGTTGGAGGAAGCAAGCGCATAGTACGTGTGGAGGACTCAAGTTTAATGTAATCTTTTGTGGAGTTGGTGGTGATTGTTTTAACCCCTTGAATGCGGATTTCCTACCAGAAGACCTCACCAAGCTACAGGAATGGAACAAAAACTGGCTGCTACAATTCAATGAAGAAAAATGTAAGGTCCTGCATCTTGGGAGGGGATATTCAGCACACCAATACCACATGGGAAACACTCCACTATTCACCACAGAGGCAGAGAAAGACCTGGGAGTGTATGTAACCAGGCTACCAGTGAAGGGATATCCAGCACACCAATACCACATGGGAAACACTCCACTATCCAACACAGAGGCAAAGAAAGACCTGGGAGTGTATGTTACCAGGCTACCAGTGAAGGGATATCCAGCACACCAATACCACATGGGAAACACTCCACTATCCAACACAGAGGCAGAGAAAGACCTGGGACTATATGTTACCAGGCTACCAGTGAAGGGATATCCAGCACACCAATACCACATGGGAAACACTCCACTATCCACCACAGAGGCAGAGAAGGACCTGGGAGTGTATGTTACCAGGCTACCAGTGAAGAGATATCCAGCACACCAATACCACATGGGAAACACTTCACTATCCACCACAGAGGCAGAGAAGGACCTGGGAGTGTATGTTACCAGGCTACCAGTGAAGGGATATCCAGCATACCAATACAACATGGGAAACACTCCATTATCCACCACAGAGGCAGAGAAAGACCTGGGACTATATGTTACCAGGCTACCAGTGAAGGGATATCCAGCACACCAATACCACATGGGAAACACTCGACTATCCACCACAGAGGCAGAGAAAGACCTGGGAGTATGTTTTACCAGGCTACCAGTGAAGGCCAAATTCGTGCCAATCGCAGCGGACGGGATAAGGTCTGATGAAAATAGAAGACATGACCAAACAAATCTCTTGTCGACACCCCCGCAGGAGTGGCAGTGTTGTGGAGAGAGACACACACTAATACCTTTCTTGTGTTACATCAGTTTTTACCTGGATTCGGTATTCGCAGTATTTTTCTGCTGGAGGGGAAGTTATTGTGCCAGTCTGACCAACAGCTGCCGTGATTATCTGTGGATGGATACCATTGTGATTATGATACCAGGCTTGACGGTGCATCGAGCAGGGATTATAAGCAGCTCTCGTATGTGCTTGTACGATGGGTCGAATTCAAATACAAACTATGTTCCATAATTTATCTTACTATTATTAAACACAAAAAAATATATACAATGGATAATATTATACATCTACTGTCAGTATGTCCATCTGGCGAGAATCTCAACTTAGCAAGCAGCACAGTTGTATATTGCCGAGGTAGCGAAGCTCAGATAAATCCACAATGTTCCTTAAGGGGCTACTATTACGGTGGGCAAATTTTCCGTGGATCTTCAGTCAAACCACGATTTCCGCTGGCGTGGTTCTTATTTGTTTCGTGTTATAGTTGATGATGATGATGGTGAGTAATACCGTTTTCCTTCGGTGAAATCTTCCGTAGCTTTGGAAGATCGTGTACACGTCAGATAACCACGGAAATATGAGAACCACGCCAGCGGAAATCGTGGTTTGACTGAAGATCCACGGAAAATCTGCCCAGTGTAATAGGGTGGTATTATAAGACAGTTTCACTTCTCACATCAACTCTTTCTAAAGGTCAAAAAAGGTGTCAGTCGGGTTCTAATGAGTGGTTCCTTAGGCTCATGCTACTGGGGAAGGGTCAAACTACCACCAGGGTAAAAAAAACTACTCCTGGAAATGCCCTAACTCATACGAAAGCCTTGTCAAATATGTGAACTTGGGCGACGAAATGTTTTCAAATACGGCCCTAGTCCCTTTACCTGGTGACAACTTAGCAAGCAGCACAGTTGTGTATTGCCGGAGAAGTTCAGATAAATCCACAACGTTCCTTACCTGGTGACAACTTGTGGTTGCAGGCGTGAAGGAGATGTTGTAGCCCTGATAGGTCCTCTTGGGGTTGGTGAAGAATCTCGCGTTGAAATTGAAAGATGGCGATGTAAAAACTCTCCCTGATCGAGATCCACACAACCTGGTGATTAAATTAAGAACAAGGTTATAGATTTTTTGTTTTTTTTACGTCTACGCTTATAGCGCCGGTAGGCTCGCTTGAGGGGCCTGGATGGTGTTCGGCCCCAGCCCGTTATGGCGCAGGCAAGTGTTTATAGTGGCGCCATCTTCTCTTGGCTCATGCTGCCCCCGGAACTCGTTCTTGATTCACTTGGACGGTTTCCTCTAGAGTCCGGGTTGATGGGTGGTCTTCAGGACAGCATGTGGGTAGCTTTAAGCCACTCGGCGGTGACTGAAAAATCCGAGGTGGTAGCGTGGGGATTCGAACTCGCGTCGTCCATCCCGCGGTGAATGTGGGCCCACCACGCTACCACTCAGCCACCGCCTACCCAGCGTCGTCTGTAGTGGCATCGTCAACGTTACCAGATTTTCGTACTTGGCGTATTGTTTTTGCCGATTTCTGACCAAAAACTATCGTACCCACAAAGATAACGATATGCATTTATAATTATCGTTAAAATCGGTAATCATTGATGCTCTTTTTTTTGCAATATTTATGGGCCAGAAACAGGAAAATACAATGCTATGCGTACGGTAATCTGGTAACGCTGGGCATCGTTCCCATCTACTCGTTGCCAACCAAACATGTGAATTAAGTATGGAAACCCACGTCGCTCTTCCTCCTTAATATAAGAACATAAGAACATAAGAACGCAGGAGTCTGCAAGAGCCGGTAGGCCTGTACAAGGCAGCTCCTTTGAACCTAAGCTCCCGTGAATCTAACCCCACCTAATATCGCTGTCCATGAATTTATCTAATCTATTTTTGAATGTGACAATTGTATTGGCACTCACCACATGACTGCTAAGCCTATTCCACTCATCCACCACCTTGTTAGTAAACCAATTTTTGCCTATGTCCCTGTTGAATCTGAATTTATAAAGTTTAAACCTATTACTTCGGGTCCTACCCGGTTCTCTTACCAACAAAACCTTATGAATGTCTCCCTTATTAAAGCCCTTCATCCATTTATAAACCTCCCCATAACTCTCCGTGTCGAGGTACAAAACGCCCAACCATTCTATTAACACACTAATGCAACAACTACCCATTAAACAAACGGACCATCCCTTGACACCTACCCTTACCTGCCGCTGTATAAGGGGGGCTTCGTGGTGCAGTGGTTAGCACACTCGGGTCACAATCGAGAGAGCCCGGGTTCGATTCCCGGGCGGAGTTGAAAAATTTGGGCGGCTTTTCCGATACCCTACGCCCCTGTCCACCCAGCAGTGAATGGGTACCAGGTATTAATTGGGGGTTGTGTTCCGTCTCCTGGGGTCTATTCCCTTCTCCTATAACTCCTTCCCCCTCCTGTCTCTCTCCGGCATATGACCACAGATGTTCCCTTCTCCTATAACTCCTTCCCCCTCCTGTCTCTCTCCGGCATATGACCACAGATGTTCCCTTCTCCTATAATTCCTTCCCCCTCCTGTCTCTCTCCGGCATATGACCACAGATGTTCCCTTCTATAACTCCTTCCCCCTCCTGTCTCTCTCCAGCATTTGACCACAGATGTTCCCTTCTCCTATAACTCCTTCCCCCTCCTGTCTCTCTCCAGCATATGACCACAGATGTTGCCTTCTCCTATAACTCCTTCCCCCTCCTGTCTCTCTCCAGCATATGACCACAGATGTTCCCTTCTCCTATAACTCCTTCCCCCTCCTGTCTCTCTCAGGCATATGACCACAGATGTTCCCTTCTCCTATAACTCCTTCCCCCTCCTGTCTCTCTCCGGCATATGACCACAGATGTTCCCTTCTCCTATAACTCCTTCCCCCTCCTGTCTCTCTCAGGCATATGACCACAGATGTTCCCTTCTCCTATAACTCCTTCCCCCTCCTGTCTCTCTCAGGCATATGACCACAGATGTTCCCTTCTCCTATAATTCCTTCCCCCTGCTGTCTCTCTCCGTGCTGTCACCCTGCCTGGTCAAACTCTTTCGCCTCTGCCTGTCAACATCTACCTTTCCTTCTTGCTGGAAGTATGCCTTCATACAGCCTGTACCTAAGAAGGGTGACCGCTCCAATCCCTCAAACTACCGTCCTATTGCTTTACTTTCTTGTCTATCTAAAGCTTTTGAATCAATCCTTAACCGGAAGATTCAAAAGCACCTTTCCACTTCTGACCTTCTATCTGATCGCCAGTATGGGTTCCGCAAGGGGCGTTCTACTGGTGATCTCCTAGCCTTCTTAACTGACTCTTGGTCATCCTCTCTTAGCCGTTTCGGTGAAACTTTTGCTATTGCGCTGGACATATCAAAAGCTTTTGATAGGGTCTGGCACAAATCTTTGCTTTCTAAACTACCCTCCTACGGTTTCTATCCTTCTCTCTGTACCTTTATCTCCAGTTTCCTTTCTGACCGTTCTATTTCTGCCGTGGTAGACGGTCACTGTTCTTCCCCTAAATCTATTAACAGTGGTGTCCCACAGGGTTCTGTCCTATCTCCCACTCTTTTTCTGTTGTTCGTTGATGATCTTCTTTCCAAAACGAACTGTCCTATCCATTCCTACGCCGATGATTCCTCTCTGCATTATTCAACTTCTTTTAATAGAAGACCCACCCTTCAGGAACTTAACGACTCAAGGCTGGAGACTGCAGAACGCTTAGCCTCAGACCTTACTATTATTTCCGATTGGGGCAAGAAGAACCTGGTGTCCTTCAACGCCTCAAAAACACAGTTTCTCCACCTATCCACTCGACACAATCTTCCAAACAACTATCCCCTATCCTTTGACAACACCCAGCTATCACCTTCCTCAACACTAAACATTCTCGGTCTATCCTTAATTCAAAATCTCAACTGGAAACTTCATATCTCATCTCTTACTAAATCAGCTTCCTCGAGGCTGGGCGTTCTGTACCGTCTCCGCCAGTTCTTCTCCCCTGCACAGTTGCTGTCCATATACAAGGGCCTTGTCCGCCCTCGTATGGAGTATGCATCTCATGTGTGGGGGGGCTCCACTCACACAGCTCTTCTGGACAGAGTGGAGGCTAAGGCTCTTCGTCTCATCAGCTCTCCTCCTCATACTGATAGTCTTCTACCTCTTAAATTCCGCCGCAATGTTGCCTCTCTTTCTATCTTCTATCGATATTTCCACGCTGACTGCTCTTCTGAACTTGCTAACTGCATGCCTCCCCCCCTCCCGCGGCCCCGCTGCACTCGACTTTCTACTCATGCTCATCCCTATACTGTCCAAACCCCTTATGCAAGAGTTAACCAGCATCTTCACTCTTTCATCCCTCACGCTGGTAAACTCTGGAACAATCTTCCTTCATCTGTATTTCCTCCTGCCTACGACTTATACTCTTTCAAGAGGAGGGTATCAGGACACCTCTCCTCCCGAAACTGACCTATCTTTCGGCCACCTCTTTGGAATCTTTTTAGGAGCAGTGAGTAGCGGGCTTTTTTTTTATTAATGTTTGCTTTTTGTGTGCCCTTGAACTGTCTCCTTTGCTGTAAAAAAAAAAAAAAAATATGACCACAGATGTTGCCTTCTCCTAATATTCCTTCACCCTCTGTCTCTCTCCGGCATATGACCACAGAGGTTGCCTTTTATAATTCCTTCCCCCTCCTGTCTGTCTCCGGTATATGACCACAGATGTTGCCTTCTCCTAATATTCCTTCCCCCTTCTGTCTCTCTCCGGCATATGACCACAGATGTTCTCTTCTCCTATAATTCCTTCCACCTCCTGTCTCTCTCCGGCATATGACCACAGATGTTCCCTTCTCCTATAATTCCTTCCCCCTTCTGTCTCTCTCCGGCATATGACCACAGATGTTCCCTTCTCCTATAATTCCTTCCCCCTCCTGTCTCTCTCCGGCATATGACCACAGATGTTCCCTTCTATAACTCCTTCCCCCTCTTGTCTCTCTCCGGCATATGACCACATATGTTGCCTTTTATAATTCCTTCCCCCTCCTGTCTGTCTCCGGTATATGACCACAGATGTTGCCTTCTCC
Organism: Eriocheir sinensis; assembly: GCF_024679095.1. Taxonomy (NCBI): domain Eukaryota; kingdom Metazoa; phylum Arthropoda; class Malacostraca; order Decapoda; family Varunidae; genus Eriocheir; species Eriocheir sinensis. The sequence continues at coordinate 10,544,859 of NC_066528.1, forward strand.
TAATAGTCCTTCCCCCTCTGTCTCTCTCCGGTATATGACCACAGATGTTGCCTTCTCCTATAATTCCTTCCCCCTCCTGTCTCTCTCCGGCATATGACCACAGATGTTGCCTTCTCCTATAATTCCTTCCCCCTCCTGTCTCTCTCCGGCATATGACCACAGATGTTGCCTTCTCCTATAATTCCTTCCCCCTCCTGTCTCTCTCCGGTATATGACCACAGATGTTGCCTTTATAATTCCTTCCCCCTCCTGTCTCTCTCCGGCATATGACCACAGATGTTGCCTTCTCCTATAATTCCTTCCCCCTCCTGTCTCTCTCCGGCATATGACCACAGATGTTGCCTTTATAATTCCTTCCCCCTCCTGTCTCTCTCCGGTATATGACCACAGATGTTGCCTTCTCCTATAACTCCTTCCCCCTCCTGTCTCTCTCCGGTATATGAATACAGATGTTGCCTTCTCCTATAACTCCTTCCCCCTCCTGTCTCTCTCCGTCATATGACCACAGATGTTGCGCCGACTAAACGAAACTTTCCAACTTTTCCGCTGTATAAGGCATCACCTGTTACTGTACATCTTAAACATACACACTCACACCTTTAGTCACTCAAGCAACAAACCACACACGCTACTCACGTTCTCGTTCGATTGTACAAGAATGTTAACTCGACGCCATCCACGCATCTCCTTCTCCTGGCTCTCTGCAGCGTGAACGTTTCCAGTTTCAGCGTCAACATGGATCTCGTCTGAACAGGCAAAGGAACACTTCAATAAGCCCTGACTCGTTTGCCTGTATACGGGTTTGCTACAAAAATAACGTGGCACCTTTTATCACTCCACTACTACGTCGAGTGGAATTATTATTGTGGACACTTTGTGAACTGCCTGAGTCATATTGTTAGTGGCGTGTTTCGAGGATATATAACTAGCTGTGTGTGTGTGTGTGTGTGTGTGTGTGTGTGTGTGTGTGTGTGTGTGTGTGTGTGTGTGTGTTTACAGGAAAGGAGACAGCACAAGGGCACACAAAAAAGGAAACAATAAAAAAAAAATTAGCCCGCTACTCGCTGCTCCTGTAAAGAGTCCGAAGAGGTGGCCGAAAGAGCAGTCAATTACGTGAGAAGAGGTGTCCTGATACCCTCCTCTTGATTGTGTGTGTGTGTGTGTGTGTGTGTGTGTGTGTGTGTGTGTGTGTGTGTGTGTGTGTAAAATGCACTTTCTTATTTGAAAGTCTTTTTATTTTATTTTTATTTTTTTACGTGTACGCCTATAGCGCCGGTAGGCTTGCCTGAGGGGCCTGGATGGTACTCGACCCCATCCCGTCATGGCGCAGGCAAGTGTTTATAGTGGCGCCATCTTCTCAGCTTCCAGGAAATGCGAGAGATATATAGTGTATGCCCTGACTACTTAGATATGATCAGCGTCAAGGCGTTTTATAACAGTAATTCTTGATTTGATCAATAAAATGGAAACGCAAGCGAATAGGAACTGCAGACAGAACAATGATCTTAGGCAGTGCACTGAGGGCCGCTTTCACAGTCACTTTGTTTGTTTTGATCGTTACCAATGGCGGCGATCGCGCTATAGTATTTCCACGTAAAACTGGCCGATGGGGTAGTGGCGGCTGCGGGGTTAGCCTAGCCCCGCACCTTGCCACCCACTCTTAACACCTCTCGCTTCCTCTGCAGCCGCCACTACCCCATAGGATAGTTTCACGTGGAAAACTATAGCGTCGATCTCTGCCATTGGTAACGATAAAAACAAACAAAGTGACTGTGAAAGCGGCCCTAACTCGGCTTTCTTCTCCTCTGGTATAGAATATCATGTCTCGTAATATCATGGACGCCTTGTGACGCTGGAATGAGCTATTACTTGCCTCGCCCACCACGGCCAGAAAAGTAAGGCACATGCCGAAAATCCTCGCACTGCGCAGTTGAAGTTATTCGGGTAGTTGGTGATGCCGAAGCCGGGGGAGGACCAGTAGAACACTCCGTTGACAGCCTGAATTAAACATCTAGGTGGTGGTGGGCTGGTGGTGGTGGTGGTGGTTGTTGCTGTGATGGTGGTGGGTTCTGTAGTGTGGTGGTGGGTTCTGTAGTGGTGGTTGTTGCTGTGGTGGTGGGTTCTGTAGTGGTGGTTGTTGCTGTGGTGGTGGGTTCTGTAGTGGTGGTTGTTGCTGTGGTGGTGGGTTCTGTAGTGGTGGTTGTTGCTGTGGTGGTGGTGGTGGTGGGTTCTGTAGTGGTGGTTGTTGCTGTGGTGGTGGTGGTGGTGGGTTCTGTAGTGGTGGTTGTTGCTGTGGTGGTGGGTTCTGTAGTGGTGGTTGTTGCTGTGGTGGTGGTGGTGGTAGGTTCTGTAGTGGTGGTTGTTGTTGCTGTGGTGGTGGTGGTGGTGGAGGTGTCTGCAGTGGTGGTTCTGAAGAAAAAAAAATAAAGGAATCGTTAGGATGTAAAATTTTTGCGATCTACGAATAAACACAGGCTGATGAAGATACAACGCAGAAGGGTGATTCTACTCTTCACTGGTCCTGAGACTCTCCCATCCCTCTTTTTTTTGTCACTTACGTGCATCCCGGTTGCGGCACAAAGGTGAGTTGGGCAGACCATCCCCTGCGAATATTATTACTTATCGCCCTGAAGTATAAAACCATCTCTTGACCGGTTCCAGTGAAGGTCTGGCCTGCAGTGATGTCCGTGCCACAATACCTGCCGAGGATTGGAAGAGCTTGAGTGGTCACGGTGTCGGGACCCAGAAAACGAACAAACAGAAGAATGACCATAACAACACAGGCGTAAACATCTGACAGGACAAACACTAGCAAGGAGGGTAACAGATATACAACAGTGTAAACATCTGACAGGACAAACACTAACAAGGAGGGTAACAGATATACAACAGTGTAAACATCTGACAGGACAAACACTAACAAGGAGGGTAACAGATATACAACAGTGTAAACATCTGACAGGACAAACACTAACAAGGAGGGTAACAGATATACAACAGTGTAAACATCTGACAGGACAAACACTAACAAGGAGGGTAACAGATATACAACAGTGTAAACATCTGATAGGACAAACACTAACAAGGAGGGTAACAGATATACAACAGTGTAAACATCTGATAGGACAAACACTAACAAGGAGGGTAACAGATATACAACAGTGTAAACATCTGATAGGACAAACACTAACAAGTAGGGTAACAGATATACAACAGTGTAAACATCTGATAGACAAACACTAACAAGGAGGGTAACAGATATACAACAGTGTAAACATCTGACAGGACAAACACTAACAAGATTAACAGATATACAACAGTGTAAACATCTGATAGGAAAAACACTAACAAGGAGGGTAACAGATATACAACAGTGTAAACATCTGATAGGACAAACACTAACAAGGAGGGTAACGAGGAGGGTAACGGAAAACAGATACCCAGACCCAGATACAGAAAACAGATACCCAGGAGGCTTGGTCAGAATGTGTGGATGACCATTCAAAAGACTCTGAACATGTGACGTCAGTCGTGACGACATGGTATAAGCGAATAACTGAACAGAGAAGTCACTGTGGGAGTGTTTTAAGAGTGAATCACGGATAGCAGGAGAAGTAAACAATACAACATAATGAGCGAGCCAATGGTTGTTGACAGGAAGTATTGGCTACTGGTTATGTAGAAAATTAGGGCGTGTCAAGGATGTAGGTCCGCCTCAAGCAAAGAAAAATGTGACCTAGAAGTCGGTGGTATAAGCAGACTGAGCCTTGCTCTCGCTTCAAGCAGAGCTGCTCTACTCACTCAGCTGAGAATGGCTGTTGTGATCTTAATCGTGAGTAGAAATTCGAGGATCTAAGGGAAACCGACTGTATTGTCCTGGAGATTATAATGTAGGAGATGTGTAGTAGGATTGTGAGTGGGACAGGATTGTGATTATTTTATTGCGAAGTAAAGCAAAGGTAAAACCACTGGGTGTGGTATAATTTGGTGTTTCCGTGAATTGTAGTAGATTATACTATAGGAATGTGTTATTAGGAATTGTGAGGAGAGTATATAATGATTGTGATGTAAGCAGAGAGATACAAACCACTGCTTGTGGAATGACGAGTGTTATTATTATTGGCAACAACTGGGCACATATTGTAGTATTATGTTTAAGGCATGTCGTTTGTCATATGTTGTATCCATTGCTGAATATGCCAGTGTTATGATCGTCTGAGCATAGAATATTGCGTAAGGAAATTACTTTCATTTAATTTTAAATAAATGTATATTTTCTTTTTCCCTTGTTTATCCCCGAACACCAGTCTCCAATAACAACTTAAAGCCGGATCACGCTACCAGGGATACGAGACGGTGAGATCATTTATGGAGTAATTAATGAGTGATAAAAGAGTTGTTTTAATACACGTTGATGCAAATAAAATAAAATATAAAGATACAAATACAAGAAAAGGAGGGTCCAAAAACGGTCACTATCGTGCAAGTTTAGTGGCACAAAGGAATATCACAAACTAAACTTGTTACGTAATAATTAGAAGTGAATACGCCTTGTAACAGTAACAGTGGCAGCCTTGCTCGCCGTCACGGGGCAGGTAGGCGGTGGCTGAGTGGTAGCGTGCTGGGCCCACATTCACCGCGTGATGGACGACACGGGTTCGAATCCCCACGCTACCACCTCGGATTTTTCAGTCACCGCCGAGTGGCTTAAAACTACCCACATGCTGTCCTGAAGACCACCCATCAACCCGGACTCTAGAGGAAACCGTCCAAGTGAATCAAGAACGAGTTCCGGGGACAGCATGAGCCAAGAGAAGATGACGCCACTATAAACACCTGCCTGCGCCATGACGAGCTGGGGTCGACTTCCATCCAGGCCCCTCAAGAGAGCCTTCCGGCGCTACAGGCGTACACGTAAAAAAAAAAAAAAAAAAATGGCAGAGCGAGCAGGGTCTCTGTATACTCACACTTCACCGTCGTACAAGTTGTCGGTTCTGATCTCCAGGCCATCAAAGTAGCAGCACGTCTCTGTAGTCGATCCGCAGTAGGGATTCTCTCCGTACAGGTAAAAGTCTGAGAAGGTCACTCTGGGCACGTGGCATGCGGGAGCTACAATCCACTTGACGCACTGGACTGGCGGGGCAGGGAGAACGGAACAGAGGGTGAACACACCACACAAAGGGAGCCCGCTCACACACACTGTGTCTGGCTTCTGTACAAGACACGCACACACACACACAAACCTCTCTCTCTCTCTCTCTCTCTCTCTCTCTCTCTCTCTCTCTCTCTCTCTCTCTCTCTCTCTCTCTCTCTCTCTCTCTCTCTCTCCTCTTCTTTTCTCCACCAACGTTGTAGTGCGAGAATGGAATAAGCTCCCGCCTTCAGTGGTCCAGTGTAACACGATTGACTCCTTTAAAAACAAGCTCGACCGTCACTTCCTTCAACTTAATATCAACTAGAGATGAAATGCAAAGTTTTGGAGCCATCTGATTAATGTAGAAGCACTTAGGTTTAAGGACAGGCCACCTAGTCTGGACCATGGGGTCTGTGTGGTCTGATTTTCTATGTAAATCTATGTAAATTTCTCTCACTCACTCTTTGGGTAGTTGCTTGGATAGCCCGGCGAGGTGAGGGTGCCTTCCTGAGTTACTTTCTCAGTGCAGGGATTCGTCAAGTCGTCTGTGGAAGACGAGGTTTAGTGTCAACAGTTATGCCGAAACAGCCTGATTTTGCATAATCCACTAGAAAAAGAACGATAATATAGTCACTGGATCATTCCAAGTTTTCAAAAAGGTTCGCTGAACTATAGATATAATTTAATGAGGAATTCTTGTACTACACTGTAATTGAAGATTGAACTGTTATCCTCTTTATCCCAAGAGCCAAGCGATCGTAAGGTGCTTCCTCACTACAGAGGAACAAAGAGAACAAGTATTCTGCGAGCTCCAGAGACAAGGTGTGCAAAGGGGCGGCCCATCACCGGAGTAGTCTCCCGTCACCGTCTCACAGTTGGCCCTGAGGTGCCCGAGGGACACACACAAGCGCAGCCTTCTCCATAAAACCCGCCGTTCTGGCAGGGTCGGCGTCCACTCCGCAAGCAGCAAGCCACTTATCTTTGAAAAAATTAAAATCGTTGATCATTGTAGTTGGTGTTGACGGTCAAATTATTTAATACTAATACCTTACCATATGCATACATGTTTGTTACCTATAGCGATGGGATTTTTTCATCATGTAATTCAAAGTGCATGGTAAGTGCATGGATACTTTGCCGATGGAAACGGTTCGAAAAAGTAATGGTGGTTGAAGCCTGGCGAGTGTTAAAATAGGAGCGATATAAACATTATTTGTAAAAAAGATAAATTCCTACAATAAGTCCGAGTAAGCAAACGTGCTCATTTTTCAGTATAGGAAAGTTGGAAAGGAAGGAAGGGGGAGGAATTATAGAAGGGAACAGATCCCAGGAGACGGGACACAACACCCGATTAATACCTGGTACCCATTCACTGCTGGGTGGACAGGGGCGTAGAGTATCGGAAAAGCCGCCAGAGTTTTTCCACTCCGCCCGGGAATCGAGCCCGGGCTCTCTCGGTTGTGAGCCGAGTGTGCTAACCACTGCACCACGAAGCCCCCCTTCAGTATAGGAAGGAGTTCAAGTCACAGACAGGAGGAAATACAGACCAAGGAAGGCTGTGCCAGACATTATCAAAGAGAGGGACGAAGGAATGAAAATGCTGGTTAACACTTGCATAAGAGATTTGGCTAGGATAGGGGTGAGCAAGAGTTCAAAGTCGTGTGAGGCCGCGGAGGGGAGGAGGCATGCAGTTATAGTCTGTTCAGAGCATGAAGTCGGTTCAGGGTGGAGCTGGTATCGTCGTTTACCTATAGCCATGCTGCCAAATCAACCTTCGTACATGCGTCTCTCTCTTATTTCACATTCATGTGCTAGTTGAAAGTGATATTTTATATATTATGTATATAGTAAAGGAAGCTACATAGAACAATGAGTGTCGATGTTTAGGATTATAAAAGCGATTTGTATAAATTCTGACATGTGCCAACGATTTTTTCCCATGGTGCCACGTTTTGGTGGTGGTGGTGGTGGTAGTGGTGGTGGTGGTGGTGGTCGGGGTGTCTCCTTAGGTCCCTCCCCCGGGTCGAGAGGGAGAGAGAGAGATATACAGGTGGGTTGTGGGTGGGTAGGTAGGGAGACGGTGCTAATCTGATAATTGGCGGTCGAACTGGCAGCGCCGCACTCATGGGAATTCAGGAATCTGCCACACCATGAACCGCCTTCATGCTCTGAACAGACTTTTTTTTTTTCATAGCATGCCTCCTCCCCTCGCAGTCAGGATGAAAATATTGGTTGGAAACAGAGAGGCAACACTGCTGCGGAATGTAAATGATTGGAGACCAGGGGCGTATTTAGGACCTTGAAACATTGGGGCTTAGGGTCGTATTTTAAAACATTTCGTCGCCCAAGTTCACATATTTGACATGTCTTTCGTAGGAGCTGTAGGCCTTTCCAGGGGTAGTTTTATGGCCCTGGTGGTAGTTTGACCCTTCTTCTGTGCCATGAACCTTAAAAAACACTTATGAAAACCAGATTGATCCCCTCTTTGACCTTTACAAATAGTTGATGTGAGAAGCGATGGTGTCTTAGCCCAGCTCAAAATGTTGGGTGGTTGGAGCGAGAGAAGCGCGGAGTTTTAGGGTAATTCTGAGGCCTCTCTGACAAACATTAGGGACAATTTGTGTTATTGTATTTAGCAGTAACACAGAAAATATGGCAAGTGTGTCATAAAAAGACTTTGAAGGTAATGATCAAATTATGGTAAAGCATAACCACATTTAAGTGGTTAAGACTGATGTATCATACATATAAACTTCAAATTAAAATTTATCCATTCAGATACTTTTACTGCAGAGAACAGGGCACTAAAAACTGATGAAAAGCAATTGGCCGTGTTTACAATATACCATAGAAAAATAACGAACATTAAGTGAGCATCAAGTATTTAGTAATCAGAAACTACCATTTTTCACAAATTCATATTGTATTCTATTAAATTTATTCTGTTACCAAGGAGATTGAAAACTACAACTCAGCACTCTTACACTTAACTCTTGTTTTTTTGCCTGGAAAAAAAAAAAATTGTACGTGGAAATTAGAACTCCAACACGTTCAAAATAACACCCCTTTTTTTTATCAATAGGAAGATTAAGCAATTCATTTTGTAAATTATAGTAATATTAATGGCAGCCACAACTTAAGGGAAGAACAGTGACCGTATACCACAGCATAGCACGTCCACGATCTTCCAAAGCTACGGTAGATTTCACCGAAGGACGAGGGTATTACTCACCATCATCATCAGCAGCAATAACAAGTAATAAATGAGAACCACGCCAGCGGAAATCGTGGTTTGACTGAAGATCCACGGAAAATTTGCCCAGTGTAATAGTAGCCCCTTAATTACTTATATATCATACTCACCGATGCAGCCGTACATGGTGTTGGCCAATAGTATGTCCCTGTGAGAGAGTCCCGTGCGCTGGCCGATGAGCTCCTGCGCCAAGGGATATAGGGTGGCGATGGTCGTCTGGCCGTTGTTGGTGAAGCCCTGAAAAATGTGTCAAGGGGGAGTCTGCTGCGGGGAGTTAAGGGCCAGTTCGACAGTCCAACACTCTGTGCCGATTTCACAGTCCAACACAGTGTCTTCGTAACAGCCCGAACCAAACTAGAGAATCCCATACAATCCAAAATGGGGAGGTCTTCGATGCCACACTAAATACACAAGACTTCCTGTATAGTTTCATGAAATTTGTGAACTTAAATGTAAACACCAGACACTATACAAGAAAATTTCGAAGGCTCTGCTATTGGTTTGGGAGCTTACTAACCCATCATGGGGAACTGTGAGACTGGCCCTCTGTCATTGTTATCGCCCAAACTAAACCATATCCACTACAATGATCCGCTATTTCTACTCATTACATGATATACTAGTAAAGAGATTTCCTGTAGTTTCCTAAAATTCCTCCACCTTTTATATCAACTAGAGCTACAAGGAATTTTCGTCGTATTTTGTGTTTAGTTGGGGAAAAGGAAAGTTTGGTTTAGTCGGCGCAACATCTGTGGTCATATGCCGGATAGAGACAGGAGGGGGAAGGAATTATAGGAGAAGGGAACAGACCCCAGGAGACGAGACACAACCCCCGATGAATACCTGGTACCCATTCACTGCTGGGTGGACAGGGGCGTAGGGTATCAGAAAAGCCGCCCAAATTTTTCCACTCCGCCCAGGAATTGAACCTGGCTCTCTCGATTGTGAGCCGAGTGTGCTAACCACTGCACCACGAAGCCCCCGTTTGGTAGGGGAGCTCACAAACTTGCTGTATTTGACTGTAAAACTGGCCCTAAGACGACGAGACGTTTTACAATAAGGGAGCGTATAGTCATCATGGGAAGAAGGAAACCATACTCATGCAAAGTCCCTCACTGTAAAACCATAGTGCATGTCGGATGAGTAGTCGTATGGTATGCCGTAGGTGGTGACCACTGACGTGCTGTACTTATTGAAGTTGTGTTCCTTGCCACTTTGGATGTTGCCATAATTGATGACCACATAGTCGTCACGGTCGGGGCGACTCTGCTCGTGCACGAACCCAATGGCGTGGCCGATCTCATGGGCGACGGTGCCGAGCTGACCCGCGTCGAGGAGAACGATGTTATTAAGACTTTGTCAGTTCACTGGCAACTAAATAACTACACACACACACACACACACACACACACACACACACATATATATATATATATATATATATATATATATATATATATATATATATATATATATATATATATATATATATATATATATATATATATATATATATATATATATATATATATATATATATATATATATATATATATATATATATATATATATATATATATATATATATATATATATATATATATATATATATATATATATATATATATATATATATATATATATATATATATATATATATATATATATATATAAAAATTTCATGTAATATGATCAAAATAAAGACAATGATAATGATATCAATGCCAATATTGATAATGATAATAACTACCATTATTTTTGTTATTGTTATTGATTATTATCTCATCTCTTATTATTACTAATTATTATTTAGTTATCAATGGTAATGTTTTTGTGGTGCTGTCATCTTCTGTGCAAACAGCTGCGACTCCTGAATTTCATTTACTTTCGTATGGTTTCTTAATAGAGGAAGGTTTCTAGGAGAAGACTTCATGGGAAGGTTTAATGCAAGGAATCAGTAGAGGCATGGAAAGACAGTTAAACCAAGTGGCATAAGTTTTAAATGTTGAGGGAACAGAGTATGTCATGGGAGCAGAACCAGTGTAGAGTGAGCGGTATTGGGGAGTGCAGTATGGTAACTATATAATTTATTGTGTTACGACATAATATTACCATAGTATACTTACTTCTTTGCAGCCACTTCCAATGGAAATGTCTTGTCCATTCTGGGCCAGCATGCCGACATACGACCAGCATCCAGACCCTTCAAAAAACCTGACGTGCCGTTGAGCGAGGTTGGACGTGAGCTGGAATCTGATGCAGGTGTTTTGCTCCCAGTGAGCAATCCCTGCATTTATGGCAGCCACAGTGGCGGCTGAGTCCGAGGTGAAAACCGAAAACATACATTTTTTTATGGTATAAAGAAAGAGACTGGCCGTGTTACTGAACGTATATAATCGAGATTTATAATTCAGGTTCTTTTGAGTATGTTAACACATCTCGATAGTAGGCCAAATACTCTTAGGATCGTATTACAAGACATTTCGCCTCCCAAGAACACATATTTGACAAGGCTTTCGTAGGAGTTGTGGGCATTTCCAGGAGTAGTTTTATGACCCTGGTGGTAGTTTGACCCTTCTTCTGTATCGTGAACCTCAATAAACACTCATTAGAACCCGACTGACCCGCTCTTTGGGCTTTATAAATAGATGATGTGAGAAGCGAAAGTGTCTTGTAATACCTACCATACTGTACGCTCGTCTTTGTCTGCTTGTGAATGGAAACATAATTTTTACATACAGTCGGTAGTGTCGAGGTAGTAGGGCACGGTGGGGAAGCCGCCCTGTTCAGGCCAGCGCGCTGAGAGGTCTGCAAGGGCCTTCCTCTCCCTGACCGCTCGCCACTGGCTCTCCGTCAAGACCATGTCTCCTTCAAAGACTTGTTGGCCGTTCACAACACTAGGATTGGTTTCCATGAAGTCTCGTGTCTTAATGAAAAAAACGGAGGAAAGAATAAAAGAATATTCGGAATAGCTGACAGGAAGAAAAGTGATGAAACTATTTGGACGGTATTATAAGTGAAGACACTATTTGGACGATATTATAAGACAGTTTCTCTTCTCACATCAGCTATTTCTAAAGGTCAAAGAGGGGATCAATTGGGTTCTAATGAGTGTTTCTTCAGGATCATGGTACAGAGGAAGGGTCAAACTACCACCAGGATCATAAAACTACTCCTGGAAATGCCCACAACTCTTACGAAAGCCTTGTCAAATATGTGAACTTGGGCGACGAAATGTTTTAAATACGACCCTAGAGGGCCGTATTACTAAACATTTTGTCCTTAAACTCTATTTATTGACAAGGCTTTCCTAGAACGATTGGGCATTTCCAGGGTAGTTTTTTGACCTGATGGTAGCTTGTCCCTTCTTCTGTACCGTGAACCTGAAAACACTCATTCACACACACACACACACACACACACACACACACACACACACACACACACACATAATAACTACCATTATTTTTTGTTATTCATCATTATCTCATCTTATTATTAATTTATTATTTAGTTATCAATGGTAATGTTTTGTGGTGGTGCTGTCTGTGCAAACAGCTGCGACTAATTTCATTCGTATGGTTTCTAATAGAGGAAGGTTTTAGGAGAAGACTTCATGGGAAGGTTTAATGCAAGGAATCAGAGGCATGGAAAGACAGTTAAACCAAGTGGCATAAGTTTTAAATGTTGAGGGAACAGAGTATGTCATGGCAGAACCAGTGTAGAGTGAGCGGTATTGGGAGTGCAGTATGGTAACTATATAATTTATTGTGTTACGACATAATATTACCATAGTGTACTTTTGCAGCCACTTCCAATGGAAATGTCTTGTCCATTCTGGGCCAACATGCCGACATACGACCAGCATCCAGACCCTTCAAAAAAACCTGACGTGCCGTTGAGCGAGGTTGACGAGCTGAATCTGATGCAGGTGTTTTGCTCCCAGTGAGCAATCGTTGCATTTATGGCAGCCACAGTGACGGCTGAGTCCGAGGTGAAAACCGAAAACAAACATTTTTTTATGGTATAAAGAAAGAGACTGGTTGTGTTACTGAACTATCGTATACAATCGAGATTTATAGTTCAGGTTCTTTTGAGTATGTTAACACATCTCGATAGTAGGCCAAATACTCTTTGGTCGGCATTACAAGACACTTTCGCTTCTCACATCATCTATTTCTAAAGGCCAAAGAGTGGGTCAGTCGGGTTTTAATGAGTGTTTCTTGAGGATCACGATACAGAAGAAGGGTCAAACTACCACCAGGGTCATAAAACTACTCCTGGAAATGCCCACAACTCTTACGAAAGCCTTGTCAAATATGTGTTTTTGGGAGGCGAGGCGATGTCTTGTAATACGACCCTAACCTGTACGCTCGTCTTTGTCTGCTTGTGAATGGAAACATAATTTATACATACAGTCGGTAGTGTCGAGGTAGTAGGGCACGGTGGGGAAGCAGCCCTGTTCAGGCCAGCGCGCTGAGTGGTCTGCAAGGGCCTTCCTCTCCCTGACCGCTCGCCACTGGCTCTCCGTCAAGACCATGTCTCCTTCAAAGACTTGGTGGCCGTTCACAACACTAGGATTGGTTTCCATGAAGTCTCGTGTCTTAATGAAAAAAACAGAGGAAAGAATAAAACAATATTCGGAATAGCTGACAGGAAGACAAGAGTGATGAAACTATGTATTGCGGAGTACTTACGTATTCATTGTAATTTTATTCAGACTCACCAGATCTCTCATTTCTGCTTTGCCATCCGGTCCCTCGTGGCCTTTGTCATCACTCCCCTATAGAGAGAAAAAATATATTTACATTAGTGCAATATAAAGGTGAAGTTAAAGCTGGGTGCATCCACTATAGCTGAGCGTGGCTGCGGTGCTCAACTCCATCGCTTCCTTTGAGCCTGTGGTGGGAAGTTAAGTCTATATACACCAAGTCAAGTCATACGCAGGTTTGTGGGAGGAGACACGGCCGAGGCGTGGTTTATGCGTGACACTACTTGGAGCCAAACTATAAGAGAATTATAGAGAATGTAGAAACAGGGATTTAGAGAAAACGAGGAAAGGCGGACTAATTTAAATCAGTCACTTCAACATGCCCTCCCTCACACCCCACACCGCCGTTTGTAGGCATTGAAATTACAGTCACGCACAATAAAGACGTATTTTTTCGTCAGTGGCTTGCCTGAACACGCTGTGAAAGAAGGCGAGAATGCACAACCAGAGTGCACACACGGCCCCAACTTAGTCACCACTGAACTGGCGGGTATTTTTTTTTTTGGCTCCAAGTGACGTCATCCGCTGCTCCGCCCTTAAACCGCCTCCTGCGCGTACCGGTCGCAGTTTTGAAGCAGAGTGACTTGACTCGGTATATAGACTTAGGTAGGAAGAACTCATTACCGGGGACACGGGCCAGTATGAAGCCCGGTATTGCCACAGTTTATGTTCACCAGGTGTGCCCAGGTAATCATTTCTCGATCAGCCCGAAAAGAAGGATGAACAGCTGGGTGGAAAAAGTTGGAAAGTTTCGTTTAGTCGGCGCAACATCTGTGGTCATATGCCGGAGAGAGACAGGAGGGGGAAGGAATTATAGGAGAAGGGAACAGATCCCAGGAGACGGGACACAACCCCCGATTAATACCTGGTACCCATTCACTGCTGGGTGGACAGGGGCGTAGGGTATCGGAAAAGCCGCCCAAATTTTTCCACTCCGCCCGGGAATCGAACCCGGGCTCTCTCGGTTGTGAGCCGAGTGTGCTAACCACTGCACCACGAAGCCCCCAACAGCTGGGTGGGTTGAACGCGTTCTGTCCGGGCTGGGGTACGAACCCGGGTCCGCAGATTCATAGCTAAGCACGCTAACCACTGCACCTGTAAGTGGAGTTCAGAGAAATAAGTAGGTGAGGTTATCCAGTGCCACACAAAGGTTATATGTGCACATTAAGTTTCTCCTTTGCCTTATCTGCTGCTTAGAGTGATCCCTGGTGGATAACCCACTGCAGGGCCTGAGACTTCTCCGCGACAGTAGGAATTTGATTTGTCTGATTATTATTATTATTATTTTTTTACATCTTGGTCTATAGCGCCGGTAGGCTTTCTTGAGGGGTCTGGGTGTCGGCTCCAGCCCATGGACGCAGGCAAGTGTTCATAGTAGCGTCAACTGATCTTGGTTCATGCTGACCCCCGGAGCTCATTTTTTATTTCCCTTGAAAGTTGTAAAGTTTGGTTTAGTCGGCGCAACATCTGTTGTCATATGCCGGAGAGAGACAGAAGGGGAAGGATTTATAGGAGAAGGGAACAGATCCTAGGAGACGGGACACAATCTCCGATTAATACCTGGTACCCATTCACTGCTGGGTGGACATGGGCATAGGGTATCAGAAAAGCCGCCCAATTTTTTTAACTCCGCCCGGGAATCGAACCCGGGCTCTCGATTTATGGCTGGTGTGCTAACTACTGCACCACAAGCCCTAATATTTTCAGCAGACAGTTCCTCTGGAGTCAGGATTGATGGGTGGTCTTCAGGAAAGCATGTCGGTAGTCTTACGCCACTCGGTGGTGACTGGAAAGATCCCAGGTGGTAGCGTCGGATTCGAAGGACATCATCCAGGACAGCGAATGCTGGGACCGGCCTCCGCTGCTCAGCCACCGCCTCCCCCTCCTTTAATGGTGTTTGTAGTTCGTATATGAATATATAACTGAAATGGCTGATAGGACGGTTATTTCTTCATGTTAGATCTTTCTTTACTTTCAAGCGCTTCGACGGTCCTAAGACTCTAGGGGTTAGCACGCTTATTTTTTTTTCTACGTCACGGCCTATTGCGCCGGTAGGCCTCTTCCCGGTGGGCCCTGATGGTCGACCCAGCCCGTTCTGGCGCAGGCGAGTGTTTATAGTGGCGCCATCTTAAATTGGCTCATGCTGCCCTCCCGGAGCTCGTCTTTAATCCTAGAATCTAGAGTCCGGGTTGATAGGTGGTCTTCTGGACAGCATGTGGGTAGTTTTAAGCCACTCGGCGGCGGCTGAAAAATCCCAGCTTGGTGGCACCGGGCGGGGATTGAACTCACGTCCTGCTGAACGCGGCGCCATCACTCAGTCGACTCAGCCAGCGCCTCCCCTTGAATGCGCGTACCGGTTTCAAATTGACTGGCAGTCGGCGCACAACCCGCCAAGCTGTTTATTCTCCTCGGTAGCCCAAAATTGGGTGTACCTGGGAAGGTAAATTGTGGTTAGCCGTGCTTAGTAGCGACGGGCCAAATTTGTGGCTTTACCGTGTACCAGCGATGGGCCAAATTTTGCCATAATATAACCCCTCTGAAAATAGATGATGCATAAACTGATCACAAAATGCTTTGATACATATTATGAACTGGTTTGCGTGAGTGATGTTTTTTTCTCATTTTTCTTGTTTAGAGGGACCTTTAAGAGACATGATTCCCGCAGCCACCACCGGGTTTACCCTGGATGTCATACTGGCCCGAGGTAATGGGACCCCCCACTACTGGCAATAAGGGCCACAGGTGACGGCCTGCAGGTAGGGCGATTTCTCCTAACGTTGCCTTTTCTGTATATATTATTGCCTGCATGTCGCAGTCTTATGGATTCTTTTATGATGATTTCATGCGAGAAAAATCCGATGTTTTTTATACCAATTCTCTAGCTTTTATTTGTACAAAACTCGACACTTCACTCCATCTTTCTCGGAAGTTTTTTTCCACACCTGGGTGCGATGCGCACCGCGGGTGCCCTAATGACTGATTGATACACAGCAAGGTCCGAGGGGTGCCCTGAAGAAGTCATTTGTGTCCTCACACTCTGTGTCCTCTTCTGTCTCAAATATCACCAAGGAGTAGCTGAGCATACTCTTTATATCTTTTTCTTTCATTTACTGTTGTCATATCCTTTAAAAGGCCATAAAGATATATTACATTATAATAAGTTCTCTAACACTGCCTAGAGCCTGACCTTAGGCAGGATAGAGAAATGTCTTAATTGGATTCCACTTTCAGGTGACGGCCAAAAGAGGTGTGTCTTAATGGCTCCTGTTGTTTTTGTATCCATTTTTAAACGTTCGCAGTCCACACGGATTTACATTTTGTTGAGCATCATTTATTTTGTAAACTTCATCTTCTTTTTCCCAATCGAGGCATACAATGTTGTTAGGATACTGCAAGTTGATTATCTAAGTACCGGTACTGGCGGCACTAAGTACCAAATTATACTGGGCCCGAATTTACAATTAATCTTAATCTCTTTAACTTAAAAGTTTCAATGAATCTCGAGTTTAACTTATAGCTGAGCTTAAATGAAAAAAAATAAGTTCAACTTCACCAACAGCTGATCCAGTATGAAAATTTGTCCTGGCAAAAGATGGCTTTTCTCAAATTGCAGAACTGCAACACTTCAGTGACTGAATATGCAGTAATAGTACTTTATCAATGTTATATGATGATATACTGTCAGAAATATGGGCATAATAAGGTGTATTTATAAAATAAAGGTTACGTTTATCATCCAGCAAGGTGATATTCTTTTTTTTTCTCTCTTGAATGTAACACGGACACGCGTTCCTGTTCGTCTTCCTCATTCCTGTACCTCACCCACCTCTGACGAAGTAATCATGCAAAAATATTGTCATGCTTTTCTACTTCTCCCAAGAGGAAAAGGGATTGAATTGGAGAGACTGCCACACTCTACACGTAGTAGAGGGAAGGAGTTAACAGATACCGTCTGCAAGGCAGTAGCCACTTCGTCCCCCTAATAGATGACATGAGGTCCGGTGGCATACGATGATCCTCAACATGCGTTTGAGGTACCACTCTCACGCCAAATACGAGCATCATGAGTGACCTAGGCCAATTAGCTACAACATTAAGAATATTATATTTGGCATCAAACACTAATTGTGTGTTTATGCTATGGAAATTCTTCCTGTTGACATGGTCTTCGCTTCATATTCCCTTGGGGGCCAGTATCCTGACATGCGTGCAATCTATTACACCAACAATGCCAGGGAAGTTTGCAACTCTTGCACAAATTCTTGTTGTTTATCTCGGATTTCAGGGACGGTGCAGGAAATCGAATGAATTGGACAAGTATGGCTAGTTGTGTAAAGTGCCTTGAGGGTATTGGTGATCGCTTTTGCTTACTGACGACTGTGATGGACCAAGATCATCACTGTTACACATCTGCATTTTCCTGTTGCTAAATAACGCAGTGTAATAATTACTTTCATTTCCTGGGTGTCAATGCAAAAACTCCTTGAAAGTAGGGCTTCTACAAGGCCCTCTCACCAAATCCGTTACGAACAGTACTCCTGCACGATCCAGTCTGTAGCGTTTCAATAGTTCTGCGTCACTTCCAAAGTATTCAGAACGTCTCTTCGCTCTTCAAGAAAAGAGTGCCTTCTAGGCGCTGACGGGCTTGTTGACGTTCGGCCATCTTGGCGACTGAAGTTCGACTTAGGCTCCTTAATACGGGTTTGGGCCCGTCTACAAAATATCCGTCAGCTAAGATCAACTTATGAGGATAAGATGAAGAATAAAGTTAAAGTCGCCCTAAAGTCAAACTTAGCGGTTTAAGATTAATTGTAAATTCGGGCCTGGTACTTGAGGCGATACCTCGAAACTGGCGCGCCACCAACAGGTACCCGGTACTGGTACATTGCCGGGTACCTGAGTTTTCCGAATTGTAGTATCACCGGTATTCAAATTAATGGACTATGCGGATAATATATGTCATATAGATCTCACGGAGTAGTCGCTGATTTGACACAAGTCATTCCAGCGACACACTTATTACCAAAGGCCGCGCCTGTTCAAGTTGCCATTGTTCAAAGTGTTCATGCCTAGAGAAAGACAGGAAGCACAAGGGACTCAAAGATCCGGATCTTAGTCCTTCTACACAGATATCGACAACGCCAGACACTCGCGCTGAGCGTGGTCATAACACCGTGGGCCAGGCCAAGCAGCCATAAAACTTTCTAGCGACACTCACCGTTGTTCTGAACTACTCTACCAAGATATGTGAACTTTTCCGCGATCTCATTGTTCTCGCCACACGCATGAACAGACTGTACTGCTTCCTGTAGCAAGCCTCCAAACACCTGTACCTTGGTCTTGACCCAGGAGACCTGAAGTCCCAAGTAATAAAAGCAGCACTGAAAAAAAGTGACAATATTGATTCTGTACGTACGTCAAGAATGATTGAGTCGCCGCGCACTCCTCGTCCTGTTGGAAAGAAAGAGGTAGTGTCTCTCTCTCTCTCTCTCTCTCTCTCTCTCTCTCTCTCTCTCTCTCTCTCTCTCTCTCTCTCTCTCTCTCTCTCTCTCTCTAAATTTATGCGTTTATTTACACACACACACACACACACACACACACACACACACACACACACACACACACACACACACACACATGAGATACATCCTCCATAAGAGGAAGGAATAATTCATTTTAAATGGACAGCATATGTGATGGGAAAACAACTGGTGGAGACGATACAGAACGCTTAACCTCGGTGAAGTTGATTTAGTAAGAGATCGCAATTTTCAGTTAAGACAGCGAGTTGAGGATTGACCAAAGGGTTCAATGTAAAATAAAATGTCAGCTGAGATATATCGGATAATAGGGGATAGGTGTTTGAAACATTGTCGAATTTAGAGGTGGAGAAATTGAGTTTTCGAGACATTAAAGGACACTGGGTTATCTCTACCCTGCTCAACTATGATATCCAGGGCTCAGGTAATCGTTCTGCAGCCTAAAGGTCCGCAATACCTGTTTAAATTGTCTACTGGTCAAAATATTGGGTCATTGGGGTTGAGTAGTCAGGGAGGGGTGGCTGAATGCGTAACCGTCAGCGTGCAAGGCGCGGCGTCCACGAGGAAGCTGGTTCAAGTCCTGCCCGCCGCCACAGCTGCATGGAATTTTTCAGCCATCGCCGAAGTAGCCTAAGACTACCCACACATGCTGTCCTGAAGACCACCTATGAACCCCCGGACTCTAGATTATCTCTCTAAAGGGAGGCTTCAAAGATGACCTCCGAGGGCAGCGTGAGACAAGCAGGTATGGCACCACTCGTAAACACTTGATTACTCCACATCGAGCTGGGGTCGACCATCAGGCCACACCACCGGCGCCATAGGCCAAAACATTATTAAAAAAAAGATGCAGAGTAGTCTTTGCCGGAATGTTGAATATCGAACAATTTGTTTTAAAGAGATCATTAATGAACAAAATGAATAAGTGGGAGATAGAACAGAGCCCACCTGTGAAACAGCACTGTTGATAGGTTTATGGGAAGAACAATGACCGTCTACCACAGCAGAGATGGATCGGTCTTTGAAGGAAACTAGAGAAAAGTACAGAGACGGGAAAGAGGGTAGTTTAGAAAGCAAAGATTCATGCCAGGGTCTGACAAAGACTTCGAGATGTCTACAGGCAACAAATAAACAGTTTCATTGAAATTGCTAAGGAGAGGATGACCCAAAAGTCACTTAGTAGAAAGGTTAAAGATCACCAGTTCGTAGACCGAACCTTGCTGAACCCACACTGGTAATCAGGAAACAAGATCACCAGTTCGTAGACCGAACCTTGCCGAACCCACACTGGTAATCAAAACGAGATCTCCAGTTCGTAGACCGAACCTTTTGCCGAACCCATACTGGTAATCAGAAAAAAGATCACCAGCTCGTAGACCGAACCTCGCTGGAACCCACACTGGTAATCAGAAACGAGATCACCAGTTCGTAGCCCGAACCTTGCCGAACCCACACTGGTAATCAGAAACGAGACCAAACGTTGATAGATGCTCGAGAACTTTTCTGTTAGGGATTGTTTCAGCGTTGCCGAGGAGAGGCAGGAAATCAAAACTATACGACGGCAGTTTAGGGGATTGGAACGGTCACCTTCTTAGAGGCACAGGCTGTATGTAGGCGTACTTTTCCAGCAGGAAGGAAAGGTAGATTTTGAAAGGCGACGAAAAGGTTCGACCAGGCAGGGGTGTCAGCACAGAAGCTTACAGTTTAAAGGGACAATAGGAGGCACCCATCAGGTCCATAAACCTTCTCCCAGGGTTGTAGCCAGAGAGGGAGTAGAAAACATCATTCTTAAGAATTTTAATAATGGCATAGAAAGTTCTATAAGAACAGTCAATGTAAATGATAGAAGATAGAAAGAGAGGCACGCTGCAAAAGCGGAATTTAAGAGATTAATTTTTACGTGAGGTAGTGAGTGACAGTGCATGAACGTTCTGTTTGTGCACTCCTGAAACTGCTGATATTCGACAATGGCGAGCAGCAGGAGCAGGACTTGAGAGACATGTGTTGCGTCTTTGAAGACTATTCATGCAATAAGTGGATAGCATGCTGTTTGTGCCCTAAGTGGTGTCATGAGAAGTGTGCTCATCTGACAGGGGTCAAGCAGATTCTTACGTATACCCAAAATTAACTGGGTGTGTTCGCCATGCTTACACAAGGCATCTTTAGCAACCAACATTGTGGAAAAATTGGATCAATTTAGTCAAGAATTATCTAAAGAAATATTAGTTGTGAAAAATGAGGTTGAAACTCGGGCACTCAGTGTGAAAGAGAAGTTGAGCGAGGCGGCGGATGTGTTTTGTGCTGACAAGACAGAGTCGGGTGGCGCCAGCTGGGTTGATGTAGCAAAACGGAGGAGCAAGAAGCATCTCCTTGTCGTGAAGGCCTCTGATCAAGATAAAGAGGCTACTGAGATAAAAAATGAAGTTTCCCAGGCATTACAAGGCATTCAGATTACTGATTCACGAATGGAGGTAACATTGTTATGAACTTTGATGATGAGAGTATAAGGAATGAAGTAGCTCAGAAATTCGAAAATGTAGAGTAAGTTAGCACAAAAAGTGTGGGGAAATTAAGGCCCATGATCTGTAATGTGCATAAGGAGGAGACCGGGGATAAGATAACTGAGACAGTTAAACAGGAATGAGTTCCTACACTCGATTCCGGGAGATGAGGGGAAAATTGAGAAGATTCTCAATAAGCTGATCCACAAGCATCATGACAAGATAAAACTAAAATGAGGAGTGTACACTGTGAGAGATACATACCATGCAATCATATGTTACCATTGTCAAGGATACGGCCATCTTGAGGCCAACTGTACTGCCTAGAACAATGGAGAAGACCCAAAATGTTTCAAATGTGCTGGGGATCATAAATCAGGGGAGTGCTCCATGGCAGAAAAGAATGCATAAATTATATGAAGTACAAGAAGCCTGAAATCAAGCACTCGGCGAATGACCAGTGTTGTGTAGTCCTTCAGACTGAAATTGAGAGAATTCGTAACATAACCGATTATGGGTATTGATTGGTGTTTGAGAATCAAAGCTAAATTGAGTGTTAAATGTTCAGTGAGTTGAAATAATCGCTGACATTAGAATTTGATAATATAAAGAAAATATCAGATAAATGGAAAAAGAAGTAATGGATATTTGTGATAGTGTAAAAAGGAAAGATATTGTGATTGGTGCGAACCAAAACATGGCCAAGTGACTATAATGATGCCAAGTTTATTAAAATGATATCAGTAGGCTATCCATGAGAGCAATTAAGACTCACTCACTCACTACAACGTTGTGAATGAGTGCATATCGAGGATTATTAAAGAGGCTAACATCATAATTGTTGATACCTTGCGGAGCGCTGCGCTGGCGGTGGAGCGGGGCCTGAAACCTCATCAACGGTAACGGTAACGGTAGATAGAAAACTGTCAGTAGGAGGAGGGGAGTTGATGAGACGAGGGGGGGCTAGTAATAGTCCAGTAAATCTAGCATAAAATTGTGCCCAACCTAAAACAAATTGCAATAGATTGTTTCTCACTTCTGAGTGACTTGACTAGTCCTCAGGTACATCATACTAAAAATCCCCATGAATTCATGCGGTGGAAGGGGGTCAACGGCGGCCATTTTGGAATTTTCTTAAAAGTCATATATCTGGTAAAATAATAGTTTTATCAGGAAACACAACTCAATAAAAATTGTTCAGAATTGATTGTTTTATAGCAATGGCAGGTTATTTTACAAAGATAAATAAATATATAGGAAAAAAATAATAAAATATTAAATTTTGATTGCTGATTTTATTTTCAAAGACATATTCCTCAGAACTAGTGGCATCCATGACAAAATGCATCGAAGTAAAAATTGTAGAACAAACTTTCCTCTTTTGAAATATATATACAAGTTTATGCATATTTTAAAAATTGACAAAGTTATGAGGGAAAATATACAGAAAGCCAAGATTGTTGCTTGCTTCTTACTGGTGCATCCCAGTCAGCTGATCGCCTGACTCGCTCAGTACAGAGCATGAAGAATGTGGAAGGTGGCAACACGTGATATTCCCATATCATCACTTTTCTTGTAAGTATGTTGCTACCTACGTCATTAATGGCTTTTATAATATTACAAGTGCTAAGTTAACATACTGGCAAAGTGATGATATTATTATTATTATTATTATTATTATTATTATTAGTATTATTATTAGTAGTAGTAGCAGTTGTAGTAGTATTGTTGCTGTTGTTTTGTTGTTGCTGCTGCTGTTGTAAGTAGTAGTAGTAGTAGTAGTAGTAGTAGTAGTAGTAGTAGTAGTAATAGTAGTAGTAGTAGTAGTAGTAGAGCACAGAAAATGTTAAAAGAATTAATGACAAATATTAGGTTAGTCTAATAAATTTACAGTGTAGCCTATTGTATACAGGTTGTGACACGAGTTTTGGTAAATACTTTTAGAGGTGAAAGCAAGTGTTATTTTAAGTTGGAGATGCTCTATGATCATATGCTATTAATTTTGAAGATATCTGTGATAGCTATGCCAAGTATGTGATATCACGTTATGGTAGAGCCTGCATCATCTTTGATGGTTATGACGATGGTCCCTCAATAAAGGACGCCACTCATCGCAGACGGGCAGGTGGAGCTGTCGGGCCTAATGTGATTTTCAATAACAAAACAGTCATAAAACTTAAAAGCAGGAATTCTAGCAAATAAAATTAACAAGCAAACGATTTATTTTCATCTAGGTGAAGTTTTACAGAAATCAGGGTGCCATATAGAGCATGCTAAGGAAGATGCAGACCTACAGACGTGAAAGCTGCCATAATCTGCAGGCAAAAAGGACACTGTATTAGTAGGTGATGACACAGATTTATTGGTTCTTTGGTGTATAACACTCCATTGGATGCCCACAGGATTCTTTTCAAGGCAGAGCCAAAATCCAATTACTTCAAAAGACCGAAGTTGTGGGACATCCAAAAAGCAAAGCAAGCTCTAGGTCCTGATGTATGTAACAACATACTTTTCATTCATGCCATACTTGGTGTGATTCAGTTTCAAGAGTTCATGGCATTGGCAAGGAGCTGCATTGAAAAAATAAAAGCAGACATTTTCTTGAGCAGGCTGCAATATTTTGTAGGGACGGTGATTTCAAGAAAGAAGCACTCATAGAAGCAGGTGAAAAGGCTTTGGTATGTCTATACAATGGTAATAAGAAAGAAAATCTTGACATCCTGCGTTATAAACGTTTCCGAGAAAAGGTTTCAAGTAGTTCAAGATTAGTTGAGGCAAAGAGTCTTCCACCAACATCAGCAGTGACTCATCAAAATTTCACAGTTTGCGTGTATGGTATCAGATTCAAGTATGGAAATATAAAGGTAGAGAACACAATCCAGAGGAATGGGATATTAATTGAAAATGGCCAATTAATGCCTGTGAAGACTGACTGACCACCTGCACCAGAAAAATTATTGCTAGTCAGCAAATGCAACTGTAGATCTGGATGCAACACCCAAAGATGCAGTTGCAAGAAACACAATATTGAGGCAAGTGTTCCTCTCTGTGGCCATTGCAAAGGGCTAACCTGTTCAAACTCCCCTGTGCCAGATTTTGTTCTTGATGAGGATGATGAATACCCTGAATATTAATTGTGTAAGTATACCCTGCAGGAAAGTTTCATGAATTTCAAATGGGTGGATCAATAAGAAATTACTGTATTAGGAATTAAATTATATTTGTAAAAAAAACATGTTATGTTTCTTTTACGATTTGGTTATTGAAAGGAAAACAAAAAACATTCTATAGCTGGACACTATCTATTACTAAGTATTTAGAAACCTCTTGTAATATGTTTTAAGGTTTAACTGGAGGTACTATATATGTTTTTTTTATTATTTATTGGTGGCTTTCTGTCTATTGTATCGCATATCTTTGTTAATGTTTAAAATATGGATAAACTTGAATATTTCAAAGAGGAAAGCTTGTTCTGCAACTTTGTCATACATGCCCTAGTTCTGCAGAAAAAGTCTTGAAAATTAGCACATTTATTCAATTTCAATAGTTTATTATTTTTTCATATGGGTTTAGGAGAACAGACAACATTAATAATAAATTACTACATCAGAAATTAAGTTTCATTATTTGTAAGATGAAAAAAAAACTTTTTTGTGCAATTTGGTTTCTGAAATGAAGGGAAAAAAACCTTTTCATAGCATGACACTAATTATTACTAAGTGTTGAGAAACATTATAATGTAATAAATTTTAAGGTTTGACTGGAGGTATTTATTATTATTTTTTTAAGGATGGCTTTTTGTATATTTTCCCTCATAACTTTGTCAATTTTTAAAATATGCATAAACTTGTATATATATTTCAAAAAGAGGAAAGTTTGTTCTACAATTTTTACTTCGATGCATTTTGTCATGGATGCCACTAGTTCTGAGGAATATGTCTTTGAAAATAAAATCAGCAATCAAAATTTAATATTTTATTATTTTTTCCTATATATTTATTTATCTTTGTAAAATAACCTGCCATTGCTATAAAACAATCAATTCTGAACAATTTTTATTGAGTTGTGTTTCCTGATAAAACTATTATTTTACCAGATATATGACTTTTAAGAAAATTCCAAAATGGCCGCCGTTGACCCCCTTCCACCACATGGATTCATGGGGATTTTTAGTATGATGTACCTGAGGACTAGTCAAGTCACTCAGAAGTGAGAAACAATCTATTGCAATTTGTTTTAGGTTGAACCCTAGATTTACTGGACTATAAGGGGAATATTCCCTGAATCGTCCATAGTGATTTTTTAGATAAGGTTTGAAAGAAGAGGGGGATTAGTAAGAGGAATATGCCCTGAATTGTCCAGAGTGATTTTTTAGATAAGGTTTGAAAGAAGAGGGGGATTAGTAAGAGGAATGTGCCCTGAATCGTCCAGAGTGATTTTTTAGATAAGGTTTGAAAGAAGAGGGGAATTAGTAAGGGGAATATGCCCTGAATCGTCCAGAGTGATTTTTTAGATAAGGTTTGAAAGAAGAGGGGGATTAGTAAGGGGAATATGCCCTGAATCGTCCAGAGTGATTTTTTAGATAAGGTTTGAAAGAATAGTTCAGTTTTAGAAGGATGGAACAGCCGTGCTGCCATCGGACTAAGGAGAGGTGTGAAGGATGAAGTAAAATTGTTAGAGATATTTATGGGGAGGCGGTGGCTGAATGGATAGCGTGACGGCGCCGCGTTCGGGACGATGCGAGTTCAATCCCCGCCCGGTGCCACCAAGCTGGGATTTTTCAGCCGCCGCCGAGTGGCTTAAAACTACCCACATGCTGTCCAGAAGACCACCTATCAACCCGGACTCTAGATTCTAGGATTAAAGATGAGCTCCGGGAGGGCAGCATGAGCCAATGCAAGATGGCGCCACTATAAACACTGGCCTGCGCCACAACGGGCTGGGCCATACCATCAAGCCTCTCCAAAAACAAGCCTACCGGCGCCACACAGGCGAAGATGTAAAAAAATTGTCAGAAGGCAATTCCTCTTGAACTTATATAAAGCTTGTGTTGCAACGGCAAGTTATGTTAAATTACAAAGAACCCAGCACTTCGGAAAACCTGCATGTCTCAAATCTCATCAGGAGGCCCTCCCCGCCCTGCGGGGTGCAGCTCACCACCCTTCAGGCCCGCCACCAACACCTCCTCCAGCAGTTTGCCACCAAACTCCTCCACCACCCACGACACAGGAACCTGCTCCCCCCGGTAGCTCCCCCTCGCCGCCACAATGTCCGACACCACAACAAGCTGCTCCCAATACGTGCTCGTACTGAAAGGTATACGCCAAGTGCAAGCCCAACAATATTTAAAATCCTTAACACATAGACTCTTTACTCCTAAGTTACTTTTAAGTTTAGTAGTTTTAATGATTCCACTACATAATATGTATATTTTCAGCTCTAGAGCTGCCTCTCTCTAAATAAACCTGTATATTATTATTGTATTATTATTATTAATATTATTAATATTATTATTAATACTAGATCAGCTTCCTCGACGCCAGATATTTTCCCCACTCTCACATGCTATCCATGTACAGGGGCCTTGTCCGCTCCTCGTATAAAGTAGTATGCATCTCCTGTGGAGAGCTCCACTCACACAGCTCTCTCTTGGACAGAGTGGAGTCTAAGGCTTTTCGTCTCATCAACTCCCTTCTCCTGCTGACAGTTTTCTATCTCTTAAATTCCCGCCGCAGTGTTGCATCTCTTTCTGTCTTCTATCGATAAATTCATGCTGGCTGTTCTGTAAGAACTTGCAAACTGCATGCCTTCCCCTTCCAGCGGCCCTGCTCCGACTCGACTTTCTACTCAAGCTTCATCCCTTTACTGCCCAAATCCCTTTATGCAAGAGTGAACCAGGATCTTTAGTCTTTTATCCCCTTACACTGGTTAGCTCTGGAATAGCCTTCCTTCTTCTATATTTCCTCCTGCTTACGACTTGACCGCTTTTAAAAGGCGAATATTTCGACACTCTTCTTCCGAAATTGACCTTTCTTTTGACCACTCTCCGAACTCTTTTTATAGGGCAGTGATTAATGGAATTTTTTCTCAATTATTATTTCCTTTAAGCTGCTTAATATGCTGTAAAATAAAAGAAGTCTGGAGGATCCACCAAAGGGCATTTGAGTGAATGTGGTCAGTTTTCCTTCCGGCATTCCTATATCAAGTCCAGCCTGCAGTTCTGGTCTCTGGTCCTAAGAACCTGCAATGCTCAACATTCTAGACCTTACAAAATGCAGGAGGCGAGAACTGTTGCTGTTCCGGCACCAGAGCCCGATTTGGACCAACACTTTACTCCATTACAAAGCCATTCAGCCTGCCAGGCCTCCTCGTCCACAGAGTTCCACTATGTCCAACTACAGGTTGATCCGGGGACGGTTCTGCGGTCGGGCGCCGCTTCTGCGCCTACCCAGACACTCCAGGAAAAACAAGGAGGGAGGAGTTAAGGGATCCTTCCTCCTTCAATATGCAGGGGGTCCTTTAGGCTTTGCCCCCCACCTGCCATTGACGGCAGGCTCGCCAAATGTGCTGCACGGTCGGGCCCCAGCAATACAGGGATTGGGGTCGAGGCTGACGCCGTTTATTTTAGGACCAATAGGACATTTTAGAGGAGGGTGCAGGCCCTCCCAAACCAGGGACTGGACTGAGTGCTAGCCGTAGAGCACGGACGCTGTACCCGCTGAGAGGATGTTTTATCTGGCTACCCAAAGCAAGAGACATAAACAGGAATTCTGGGAAAGAAAAATAAATAAAGAAAAGGAACAGCTCAGGGCCCTGAATTCACAAACAGACTCAATAACTACGAACTAATATAACTACGCACTATTGATTTAGCTACCGACGTTAGCGTCAGATTCACGAAGCAAACCTTAGATTGTAGTTAGAGGCGCGCTAAGTCAGCGACGCTGCAGTGATTGGTTGATGACGTCATTGGCCTTGCAGCGAATCGCGTTAAGCACGTTTACAGAACCGTCAGGCAATCATAGGAGGCCCCTCCAGGTGCTGGTTCAAGAAACCCATTCTCTTTTCCTCATTTTTTCTTCCTTTCAAGGCAAACTGTACTAAATCTGTAATCTACGAATTCAATTATTTCGTTGTTGCTGCACATTTACGTCAGAAAGTAACTCTGCTGTTCGATGTCTTGTTACCTACAGAACATGCTTAAGATGAAGAAAAGAAGATACGGAGGAGATTGGCAGGAAGAAAGCAAACATAAATATGGGACGATATCGAGGCAGACAAAACGAAGGACGGAAGGAAGGAATAGGGAAAATTAAGACTGTCTTGCTTGTATCTGTGGCCCCAACTTCCATGGGATAGTTGTCCACCGACAAAGGTCCATGGTCCTCCACGGATGGGGCGGTGTCACGGGAGCCCGGGCATTCACATGCCTCTGTTATCTTAGCTCAAGCTTTCCTGCTCGTGTATGTGGGGTTCTTTTTTGACTGATATGGCGTCTAGAATCTAGCATGATCATCATTCTTTATTATGATGACAAAGACCTTCTGGCGTCAAAATTTGCCTCTATTAAATAAGAAACTACATAAAAGCCCGGCAGCTTTTCCTCGTCGCCAAATAGCCAAGGTAGGCGGTGGCCGAACTGGTAGCGTACTGGGCCCAATTTTATTCACTGCGTGATGGACGACGCGGGTTCGAATCCCCACGCTACCACTCGGATTTTTCAGTCACCGCGAGTGGCTTAAAACTACCCACATGCTGTCCTGAAGACCACCCATCAACCCGGACTCTAGAGGAAGCCGTCCAAGCGAATCCAAGAGCGAGTTCAGGGGCAGCATGAAACCAATGCAGGATGGCGCCACCTATAAGCACTCGCCTGCGCCAGAACGGGCACGGGCCGACCATCAGGCCTTCCACCTGGAAGAAGCCTTTGGGCCGACCATCGAGAGCTCCACCAGGAAGATGTCACCTACCGGCGCAACGACGTAAAAAAAAAAAAAAAATCCTCCGCAGAGCAGCGCTCCGAAGGACACCCATGATCCGCACATTCATTTTTTCTCTCAAGAAAGGAAATAGGATACCAATCACACTATACATCAATATATTTCCACAGGTGAATACTTTACATGTTTACACCAAGTTACGATTGAATTCCTGAGATTCATTAATAATGACAGGGAAGGAAAAATATAGGCCCTGTCATCTGACAAAATTGAGGCCTCGGGCAGAATTTAGCCTGGGCATCTATATGCCTCTAGATTTCTTCGCTATTATATGTTGTAAAAGATCGTTCTGTTGTTGAGCATGTATGTGGGTAAATTAACGCTTGTATCTGTATCTACATATAGAAGGAAAACATAAAATTCTCCCAAGTAAATCAGAAATTACATAAAGTTCGGCAACCTTTTCATCGTCGCCGTTGAAGCCATTCTCCAGCAGCAGGCAGAGAGGTGGGAGGTCTGGCAATCCCCAGCCGGGTGTTGCCCATACCGCCCACACTTATCCATATACCTCTCAAAAGGGTGCATATCTCATCATTTTATAAAGGAAATGGGCCTCCTCTACTCGCAAAGTTATATTTCAAGTTGAAAAAACGCGATTTATAAGCATTTCTATACGGTAAATCTGATAATATTGTTAGCACGTTACCGTCAACTCCGAGGCAGTAGTTATTTAATAACAAATAAATTTAAAGCGTCACACAGAGCGCGGTAAACGTTTGTAGATCCGCGCGCTAACCCAATGACGTCATCGGGATTAGTTGGTAGTTATTGGCGCAAATGGGAGGTCCCAGTGACCAGGGAGAGAAGATTGGGTTAGAGTTGCCGCCAAGAATGGAAATTGGTGGCTCGGCATCACCACAACCTGGGCAATATATGGCTGAGTCTGGAATTCTGGGAACTCAATCCGAATCACAGCCTCTTTGGACCAGATATATTATCAATCAAAATGTAAGGGGAGAAGACAGCCCTCAAGATATTAGGTCACTAAGGAATGAAATCTCCATAAACAGAGAAGAAAAACAGAGGGAACCTCCTGAGTGACCCTAATGAGAGAACTCCCAGAAGACACAAGTGGAGGAGGACAGATATTGCACAGGAAGTGGGCGCTTTCAAACTGGCTAACTACACTATCTATCAGGGTAAAAGGCTTCAACTTAAAACAAAAAAAGAGATTTTACTGATGCCCTTGCCTCTCAGGTGCATGGCTGGCCAGTGCGATTGGGCTCCCCAAACATGTGTAACTGTGGCTCACCCTTCAACCAAAATCATGCTGCATGACATGCAAGAGAGGAGGTTTCGTCTGCATGAGACATGATGAAGTAGAGAGACGTGTGGCTGGAGTGAAGAAGTCTGCCACGCGTGACTGAACCCATGCTGCTCCCTCTGCAAGGAAGCGAACACCTCGCCAGACACCACCGCTAATGTGTCAGACAAGCACGATGGATGTTAGCACCAGAGGTTTTGGACTCGTGGACAAAGGGCATATTTTGACGCAGGATCTTTGATCCCATGGTATTACCACAGAGACCTGACCACTGGTGGCCCCACAGAAGAAACGGACAAGAGAAGAACAGCTCAGATGAAGAAAGAAGTCTGCCACGACGTGACTGTGGAACCCATGCTGTCTTCTGCAAGGCGAACACCTCGCCAGACGCACCGCTAATGCATCGAACGAAGCATCGAGGATGTTAGTAATCAGAGGTTTTGACCGTGGACAAGGCATATTTTGACATAGGATCTTTGATCCCATGGCCCATTGCCACAGAGACCTGACCTGATGCAGCCCATAAGAACGAACGGACAAGAGAAGAACAGCATATGAAGAAAGAATACAGAATGTGGACAGGGCTCCTTCACCCCAGTAGTCAGTATTCACGACGGCAGGAGGGATGGGAATTCAAGGGCGCAGAGCTTTCTACGCAAGACTCGCCGAAACTTACTGGCGGATAGAAACCTTAGCCAAGCAGTGTGGTCGCCTGGAAACAGCAGCCAAGAAGCAGTGTGGTCGCCTGATGAGATGCAGGCTGGGTCCTTCTCCCCTCCTGGAGGTCAGCCTTCGGTCTGCCTGAGAGAAACCAGGTCACCTGCACCCACCCAAAACCACCCCGCATTGCTGACCTGGACTTTGAGGAAGCACCAGGTGGTTGATACTCGTATCAACCACAAGCTCTATTAGCTTAAAATACCAAAAATGTTTAGTAAAGTTTGTAATATTAAATAAAAGACTGGTTGTCAAAGCCACAGTCATTGGTGCGGTGGGAATTGGGCCAATGAATTGCTTTAATGAAAGGATATGAGAGAATTTACCGCTCACAACGCTTAACTCTAATAGATGGAGGCCCGTATAAAAAAAAAGTAGTAGTAATAAAATAATAGTAGTAGTAGTAGTAATAGTAGTAGTAGTAGTAGTAGTAGACACGGCTATTATTATTATTAAATATTATTATTATTCAATATTTATATATATCATATTATTACATATTATTATTATTATTATTATTATTAGTATTAGTAGTAGTAGTAGTAGTGTAATGGTACGTAGTAGTAGTAGTGAGTAGTGGCGATGAAAAGTAGTAGTAGTAAGTAGTAGTAGTAGTACGTAGTAGTAGTAGTAGTAGTGGTATGGTAGTATTAGTAGTAGTAGTAGTAGTAGTAGAAGCAACAGCCAAGGAGCCACGTTGTCGCCTGGATGAGGTGTCGCCTTCCTGTTCTCCCACCTGCTCAGGTCAGCCATCCCATGTCCTCAGGGCACCAGACACTCTGGCTCCGGGGTAAAAGTTACCACCATCTCCAATATGGACTTGGTGAAGCCACAGTGGTGGAGAGTGACATTAAGGGTGGGTCAGGGAGTGACTTGAGTAGGGAAGGAAAGGGGGATCTTAGGCGTAATAGATGATAGGTGATTTAGTGTCAGGTAGTATTAGTGATAGCGGTTGGATGCCACAGTCATTGAAGTAGGAAACAAGAGTTGGGGCTAATGACGCTCAAACCTGGCGGGAGCTCTCTCCATGATTATGTGTCGTGGGAAAATAAACGTATGGGTGGAGTGTATCATTTATATTGTGTAGTAGCATAGTAGTAGTAGTAGTAGTAGTAGTAGTAGTAGTAGTAATGTGTGCAGTAAAAGAAGTAGTAGTAGTAGTATTGTAGTAGTAGTAGTAGTAGTAGTGTGTAGTAACATTGTAGTAACATGGTGTAGTATTGAAAACAAGTAGTAGTAGTAGTAGTAGTAGTAGTAGCAGCAGCAATACTAGTATTAGTAGTACATAAGAACATAAGAACGTAGGGTCTATGTAAGAGGCCGGTAGGCCTATATAAGGCAGCTCTATTGAACCTAAGCCCTGCGCATGATGGTTAAACCACTATAAACACTGCATATGCGCCATAATGGGCTGGGCACCATCATTTCACACCAAGGAAACAGGAGCAATAAATAACTTAGAAACCATAGAGAAGAAAAAGAAAAAGCGTTGTCGATGTAGCAGTCAAAGGAACAAGAGTTCTATTAGTAAAAATGATAAAGAAATGCAGAGGCGAAAGCCCCTTTGCCGAAAGTGCAATAACAGATCGTTCAATCAAGAAATGGTGGCATAAGCCTTGGGGGCGCGTTCCCTACGACGCTTAAGTCCCGAGGTCCTCCGTTAAGTCTCCTTGCAGGCCGGGCCTTTCTGCATCCGAAGCATTCTCCTGGAAAGATCTGTCGATTTGCTCAAACCATGAACTCTGGACGTCCCTGACCTCCTTCCACCAGGGTTGTCTCTACAAAAACAAACCCGGATGAGCAGGTCGGCTTATTTCTGGGCAGCGTGCCACATGCATGTATAGCTGGAGTTGGCGTTGACGGACTATGCGGGCTAATATATGTCGAATCAGTGTCACGGAAGTAGCAGTCGCCAGTTGGACTACAAAATAAGTCATTCAGCGATTCACTTATTACTGAAGGTATCTATCACCTCTTCAAGTTACTGTTCCACAGTGTCCATGTCTCACAGCCTTAGAGAAAGACAGGGAGCACAAGGGACTGGAGAAGATCAGAGTTTCATCATCCTTCTTTCACAAGTATCAGCAACGCCAGACACTCCTGCTGAGCGGAGTCCATAACACCGTGGGCCAGGCCGATCAGCCGCAAGAGACTTCCTGGCAGCGAGACTCCTCACCGTTGTTCTGAACTTCTCTACTGAGATATGTGAGCTGGTATTACAAGACACTTTCCTTCTCCACATCAGCTCTTTTCACAAAAGGTCAAAGGGGATATCAATCAGGTTGTAATGAGTGTTCTTAGGCTCAGGGTACAGAAAAGGGTCAAACTACCACCAGGGTCATAAAAGCCCTTGTCAAATAAAATTGGTTCTTGGCGACGACCCGTGAGCTTTTCCGCGACCTCAGTGTCCTCGCCACACGCATGAACAGACTGTACTGCTTCATGTAGCAAGCCTCCAAACACCTGTACCTTGGTCTTGGCCCAGGAGACCTGAAGTCCCAAGTCATAAAAAGGCAGTACTTAATCAAAAAGTAGAAAATATTGATTCTGTACTTTACGTCAAGAATGATTGGAGTCGCCGCACGCTCCTCGTCCTGTTGGAAAGAAAGGGGCAGTGTATCTCTCTCTCTCTCTCTCTCTCTCTCTCTCTCTCTCTCTCGCTCTCACACACACACACGCTCTCTCTCACACTCTCTCACACACACACAGAATGCTTGCTATTTTCTGAGGATAAATACCTAAGTCACATGGTTACTGAACCAACTCTGACTAAATAACACGTAACACCTTGTTAGAGGAACTCAAGGTAATCTAGTCAGTAAAGTCCGACGATGGCGGCGGCTGAGTGGTTAGCGTGATGGCGCCGCGTCCAGGACGACAGGGTTCGTGCCCCGTCCGGTGCCACAAGCTGGATTTTTCAGCCACCGTCGAGTGGGCTGGCCTACATAGGTACCCACATGCTGTCCAGAAGACCACCTATCAACACTGAATCTAGATTCTATGTATGTAAAGGTAGTGGCTGTAAATAGGCAATAAAAGCAGGCAAGAGCGCATGCATGCCCTCTTCCCGCAGCACAAACAAGGGAAATTATAACCACGGAGACACAGGTACAACCACATACCGAAGAAAGTACTGATGACACGTTCATCGCGCTGCATGTTTTTAATGTTGCCACATATTAAGTAGATGTAAGGACAAGATGCCATCATTATTATTATTATGAATATTATTAGGATTATGATTACTATTATTATTATCATTATTATTATCATGATTATTATTATTATACTATGATTATTAAGTGATTATTGTTATTTCTATTTTCCTTTTATTTTCAATCATGCTACTTTGTTCATTTGTCCCATTCATTTCATTTCATCATTCCACTGATGTATATTTTCAGCTCTAGGGCTGCTGGGTACTTTCCGCATGCAATAAGCCGTTTATTATTATTATTATTATTATTATTATTATTATTATTATTATTAGTATTATTATTACGTCCAGGACATCCTGCAGGTCTCTGGGCCAAGACCAAGGTACAGGTGTTTGAGGCTTGCTACATGTAAAGCAGCAGCACAGTCTGTTCATGCGTGTGTGGCGAGTGACATTGAGATCGCGGAAAAGTTCACATATCTTGCAGAGTAGTTCAGAACAACGGTGAGTCTCGCCAGAAAGTTTTATGGCTGATCGGCCTGGCCCACGGTGTTATGGACTCGCTCAGCACAGCGATGGTATGGCGTTGACGACACCTGTATACATAGAAGGACAAAGCTCCCAATCTGTACTTACGTCAAGAATGATTGGAGTCGCTGCGCGCTCCGTCCTGTTTTAAAGAAAGAGGCAATGTATCTCTCTCTCTCTCTCTCTCTCTCTCTCTCTCTCTCTCTCTCTCTCTCTCTCTCTCTCTCTCTCTCTCTCTCTCTCTCTCTCTCTCTCAACATTGTTTATGATCGATGGCACTTTGCGTACGAGGAACAATGAATAAACTGAAATGTAGACAAGTAAATTCAGACTGAAACAAATTTTCTTCACCAACGTTGTAGGAAAAGGAGAATGGAATAAGCTCCACCGTCAATGGTCCAGTGCGACACGTTGACTCCTTTAAAACAAGCTCGACCGTCACTTCCTTCAACTTAATATTAACTAGAGTTGAAAATGCAACGTTTTGGAGCCATTTTTACCGGATTAATGCAGAATCACTTAGGTTTAAAGGACAGACCACCTAGTCTGGACCCATGGGTCTGTGTGTGGTCTAATTTTCTTATGGAAATATGTAAAAATCTCTCTCTCTCTCTCTCTCTCTCTCTCTCTCTCTCTCTCTCTCTCTCTCTCTCTCTCTCTCAAACACACACACACACACACACACACATACACACACACACACACACACACACACACACACACACAGAAATCTTTGATATTTTAGAGCAGTGCTGCCCAAACTTTTTCGCCTATTGTACCCTTTAATACATCTCCTGCTGTTACTCACCCCCTCATGGCTAATTAAATTAAATTATATTATATTATATTTATATTTATTATATATTATATTTACATACACGTGACATTACGCGTCTTCCTAGGTAGTTGCCCTGTCCCTCCTCTCTCTTTTTTCCTTTCATACACTTTCATTACTTTCTCCATCCCATCCAGACCCACTACATGCACCTCTTGTATAACTCTGGTGTCCACTGCACGTATTCCTTGATTGTTGTAAAGCTGCATTCCATGTCTCTGATCCATATGACAGAGTTGGCAGGATAATACTGTTACCCTATTCACTTTTGTACCCCCATGCTCATACTGTTTTCCATAGCTGGGCGTTATCACGATAAGTTATCCCGATACTTTGTCTTCGATAACAAAGTCGGGGTTATCGGGCCATCCGCTACTTATTTAAATATATATCGGTATCTTCGTTACTTTTGCAAGCATATTAGCGATAATCGCTACTTTTTCCGCCTTCGGAAAAATAACGTTGTCTCCTACTGCATGCGTGGCCCGGTGTTTGTGAAAAACTTCCGGACATGGAAATATCTTCGGTGAAGAAGATTTCATGCTTAGATCATCAAAATTAAAACACTAGGCTATTTTTTATGTTACTCAAAAATTAATATATTAAAGAGAAAAATCATTTAACCTTTTGCCTCTAGAATGATTATTCATTGCCTCAAATTTCCATATTCCATGTATTCGTTTGTGAGCATGCCATGGTAGGCACCCGTTGCTGTGTTATTTGGTGACCCATCGTCAAAGCTGCGCTTTTTGTTTACAAACCTCCAGGCTCTCGTTTGTGAGTACGCATGGTATTTGAAGGCACTTGTTGCTATGTTGGTTTAGATTTATCAGTTTAAAGGAAAGCATGCAAACACTGGTTTCGGAACTGCGCATGCTCCAAGACATTGATGGTGTAGACCTGTAAGAGTCTCTGGCCACAAGCTTTTAACACATTAAGAGTTGCTGGAAAGCTGAATTTACGGATCACTTATTATCTACACATCCTCGCTGTTTCTAGAACGACACTCTTGTACATATAAATACAACTCATGCCAGACTCGAGTGTCGTTCTAGAGCTAACAGCGAGGATATCAATGGCCTCAATACTGGTATGTCTGATTCAGCTCTCTTCCAGCAACTCTTTAATTACACAATTTAAAGCTTTGTGAGACTGCTCTGAATCTACGCTTGCTGGTCTGAGTACAGTGCAGTTCAGTGAGCGACCAGTGTTTGTAAACAAAAGCGCCAACTTTTGATAGAACTGGGGATCATCAACACAACACCGGTTCAAAGCTGTTCTAGTATTACTGTCCATAGATGCATTATGTAAGCGTGTGGTTTTCAGGTTTTGTAAGTTTTTCTAAAATACGGATAATGAAAATTTGAATTTACTCTATGTTTTTTATTTGAAATATCAATATAGTATCGTTTTCGCCTATCGGACTTATCGCTAGCTGGTATCGGAATTGTGGATTTATATCGGGTATCGGTTATCGGTTATCGCCTATATTTGTATCTCCATTTAACCAATATCAGTTGTCACTTCGTTAAGGTTTTTACCATTATCAGTTATCGGTTATCGAATAAGGTTTCTGTTATCGTGCTCCAGCTATGCTGTTTCCTCTCATAACTCTCCCAAACACACTACTACCTATCTGATCCTCCCTGCTCTTTCCCTCACCTCACCTTCCATACCTACATGCGTATATAAAAGTGTCCTTAAATATTTAAACTCAATACTCTTTTCCCCCCAGCCTTATCCTACACTTATTTGTTTGTTTGTTTGTTTGTTTTATACATCAAAGGACACGGCTCAAGGGCAACAAAAAGAGTACAAAAAAAAGCCCGCTACTCGCCGCTCCCACAAAAGATAAAAGTAAAGAGTAGCCAAAACAGAGGTCAATTTCGGGTGGAGAGGTGTCTTGATACACTTTTCTTGAAAAAGGTCAGTTCATAGGCAGGAGGATATACAGACAAAGGAAGGCTGTTCCAGAGTTTTCCGGTAAAGGGGATGAAAGACTGGAGATGCTGGTTAACTCTTGCGCAAGGGGTTTGGACAGTATAGGGATGAGTCGTGTGCAGCGGGGCCGCGGAAGCGGGGAAGGCATGCTGTTAGCAAGTTCAGAAGAGCAGTCAGCATGAAAATATCGATAGAAGATAGAAAGATAGGCAACATGGCGGCGGAATTTAAGAGGTAGAAGGTTATCAGTAAGAGGAGGAGAGCTGATGAGACGAAGAGCCTTAGACTCCACTCTGTCCAGGAGAGCTGTATGAGTCGCCCCCCTCCCCCCCCCCCTCCCCACGCGAGATGCATACTCCATACGAGGGGGAAAAGGCCCCTATAAATGGAAAGCATCTGTGTGGGGGAGAAAAACTGGCGGAGACGATACAGAACGCCCAACCTCGAGGAAGCTGATTTAGTGAGAGATGTGAATTTTCCATTTGAGATGCTGAGCTAAGGGCAGACCGAGGATATTTAGTGTTGAAGATGACAGCTGAGTGTTGTCGAAGAATAGGAGATAGGTGTTTGGGAGATTGTGTCAAGTTGATAGGTGGGGAAATTGGGTTTTTGAGGCATTGAAGGATACAAGGTTCATTTTGCCCCAATCGAAAATGATAGCAAGGTCCGAGGTTAAGCGTTCTGCAGCTTCCAGTCTGGAGTCTTTTAATTCCTGTTGAGAGGGTCTTCTGTTGAAAGAAGTTGAATAATGCAGAGTGGAGTCGTCGGCGTATGAGTGGATAGGACAGTTTGTTATGGAAAGAAGATCATTGATGAATAACAGGAAGAGAGTGGGTGATAGGACAGAGCCCTGCGGAACACCACTGTTGATAGGTTTAAGGGAAGAACAGTGACCGTCTACCACAGCGGAGATAGAACTTCCGGAAAGGAAGCTGGAGATAAAGGAACAGAAAGAAGGAGAGAAGTCCTAAGAGTGACAGCTTAGAAAGCAAAGACTTGTGCCAGACTCTATCGAAAGCTGATATATCTACATCAACACCAGCGCAATCAAAAGGAAAAGTTTCACCGAAACGGTTAAGAGAGGATGACCAAGAATTAGTTAAGAGAGTAAGAAGATCGCCAGTAGAACGTCACTTGAAGAACCCATATTTGCAACGAGATATAAGGTCAGAAGTGGAAAGGTGCTTTTGAATCTTCCGGTTAAGGATTAATTCAAAAGCTTTAGATAGACAAGAAAGCAAAGCAATAGGGCGGTAGTTTGAGGGATTGGAACGGTCACCCTTTTTAGGCACAGGCTGTATGAAGGCGTACTTCCAGTAGGAAAGAAAAGGTAGATGTTGATAGGCAGAGGCGAAAGAGTTTGACCAGGCAGGATGTCAACACGGAGGAACAGTTTTTAAGGACAATAGGAGGCACTCCATCAGGTCCGTAAGCCTTCTGAGAGTTGAGGCCAGAGAGGGCATAGAAAACATCGTTCTTAAGAATCTTAATAACAGGCATAAAGGAGTCATAGGGGGGATGAGTAGGAGGAATATGCCCAGAATCGTTCAGAGTGGACTTTTTACAGAGAGTTTGAGAAAAAGAGTTCAGCCTTAGAGACAGATGAGACGGCAGTGCTGCCGTCAGGATTAAAGAGAGGAGGGAAAGATGAAGAGGTGAAATTGGAGGACAAATTTCTGGCTAGGAGCCAGTAGTACCGAGAAGAATTAGAAAAAGCAAGGTTTTGACATTTTCTATTTATGAAAGAGGTTTTGGTAAGTCGAAGAGTAGATTTTGCACGATTCCGGGCAGAAATGTAAAGATCATGGTTAGCAGGAGTGCGAAGGCTCTGGTATCTTTTGTGAGCTGCCTCTCTATCTTTGACAGCACGGGAATAAGCGTGATTAAACCAAGACTCTTTAACATGAGAGGGAGTAAAAAGAAAGTACGTGGAATGTATGCTCTCCATTCCAGAGACAATCACCCCTGTGATGCGCTGGGCACACACACACAGAGGGGTCTCTCTCTTGGGAGCAGTAATCATTCCACGGGAAATATAAGAAGTACATCCTCAGGTCGTCCCACCGAGCTGAAGCAAAATGCCAGAGGCATCGCCTCTTCGGTGAGTCCAGAGGGTGTACAGGAGCGATAGGACAGGATACAGAAATATGGTTGTGATCGGAGGAGCCCAACGGAGAGAACAGTTTGACAGAGTAAGCAGAAGGGTTAGAGGTAAGGAAAAGGTTTGGTATGTTGGGCCTGTCTCCAAGACGGTCGGGAATACGTGTAAGGTGCTGAACCAACTGCTCTAGATCGTTGAGGAGATTCAAGTTGTAGGCTTGTTCAACAGGCTGGTCAGTGAAAGAAGATGAAAGCCAAAGCTGAGAGGAATATTGAAATCTCCTAGGACGGAGATTTCAACGAAGGGAGACAGAGTAAAATGTGTTCCACTTTAGAGTTCAAGTGGTCAAAGAATTTCACATATTTGATACAGTTAATTGAGAAATAAACCGCACAAATTTATTTAGTAATAGTGACAATGAAGTCTTAGCCAGGGCCTAGATTCACTAAGGCTTAGTGCGTAGTTTTGGGCCCTAAGTGCGTAGTTTTGAGAACATTGCGATACACAAAGCTCGCGCAATAATAACTACCAACTAATCGATGACGTCGCGGGTTAGCGCGCGGATTCACAATCCTTTACCGCGCTCTGTGTGACGCTAAATAACTGCTGCCTCGGGTGTGTAGTAAACGATAACAATATCATTAGATTTACGTATAAATGCTTATAAATCGCGCTTTTCACTTTGAAATATAACTTTGTGAGTAGAGGAAGCCCATTTCTTTATAAAATGATGAGACATACACACTTTGAGAGGTATATGATAAGTGTGGGCGGTATGGCAACACCCGGCCGGGGGATTGCCAGACCTCCCTCCTTCATCTTCCTACCTCCTCATCCATTCGATCATCCATCCATCTCTACATTTGTCCCTCCGTGGGACCATGGACCTTTGTCGGGTGACAGCCCATGAATTGGGCTGCAGATATGGCAAGACAGTCTTAACTTTTCCTCGTTCCTTCCTTCCGTCCTTGTCTGCCTCGGTATATATAAAGTAGCCTTTCCACATTATTTTTAATTTGCTCTCTTCCTGCCTCAATCTCCTCCTTATCTTTTTTTTTCCCCCTTAAGCATGTTCTTAGATAACAAGACATCGAACAGCAGAGTTACTCTTTGACGTAAAATGTGCAGCAAACAACGAAATAATAGTTCATAGATTATGATTCAGTACAGTTTGCCTAAAAGAAAGAAAATGGAAAGAGAACGGTTCTTTTGAACCAGCAGCTGGAGAGGCCTCCCTACGATTGGCTGACGGTTTTGTGAACATGCTTGTGATTCGCTGCAAGGCCAATGACGTAATCAACAATCAGCGGCCTTGCTGACTTAGGCGCGCCTCTAACTGTCACCACTCCCTCTAAAGTTTGCTTTGTGAATCTTGGGAAGCTAACGTCGGTCGCTAAATCAATAGTGCGTAGTTATGTTAGTTCGTATTAGTTAGGTGAGTATGTTTGTGAATTCCAGCCTTCAGATGATGGAAAATTATGAAGTCTAGGTCATCAAGAGACACGTGATGTCGTTGCGTACGTAGACATGCACAACATCCAGCTTCCGGATTGAAATTTGGGATAGAGATAGTATTAACAGGAGTAGAGATATTACTGTCAGTGCAGCCGCCGAGACCTTGCAATAGTTTCCTGGGTGAGGAAGAGAAGGTGAGGTTTACAAGAGAGATGATGTTCCACAGAATGAAAATTGAACGAATTCTATGATATATATACTACTATATATATATTGCAGATATTGATATATATATATATATATATATATATATATATATATATATATATATATATATATATATATATATATATATATATATATATATATA
This sequence comes from Eriocheir sinensis, assembly GCF_024679095.1. NCBI lineage: Eukaryota > Metazoa > Arthropoda > Malacostraca > Decapoda > Varunidae > Eriocheir > Eriocheir sinensis. The sequence continues at coordinate 10,586,426 of NC_066528.1, forward strand.
TATATATATATATATATATATATATATATATATATATATATATATATATATATATATATATATATATATATATATATGCATATATAGAAGTGCCATCAAGACGCCTCTCTCAGCAGATCGAAAGAGCCAAACGGGGAGTCCTCTCTCGGGGCATTTGTGCCCTCCCCCCTTCTAAACGGGAACTCTGAGGCATTTTCTAGTGAAACCATCATAAATTTTTGAAAAAAAAAAAAGAAATGGTATGCGTTGCTTCATGTATGTAGTGTTATGGATAGTAAGAGGATTTGTTCCTATAGGAGAGCATGCTGAACTAATTCTGGTGTTGATGAGACAACTGGGTAACTGAAAGAGAGGAGACAGGAAGAGTCTTTGGTGGTTGCAGCACCTCCTCGATTCCCCGTGTAAATAAACTTATCGAGAGTGGCGGTAATACGCCTGTTTCGGTGGGTTTTTTCCTATGTACTTCACTGTGTATACGTTATATATATAAATATATATATATATATATATATATATATATATATATATATATATATATATATATATATATATATATGAGCATATATATATATATATATATATATATATATATATATATATATATATATATCACTCTTCGAGGACGCAAGAGCGAGGGTGCAGAAGGCAAATGCCAGCCAATACATGTGACGGCCCATCTTCTCCTAACGACCCCGGAAGAGGAATGGTGTCATCCAGCTCTCAGCCTGTGATTATATAGCCATAGAGCTGTCCTCCCCGCCACCCTCGACCCCATGCACGCACACTCCCGCCATCACTTCCACGGATTCAGTTTCAGAAACGTGTCTGCATTTTTAATTCGTTCAAGACCTTGAACCGGAAGGCTAAGTTTAGTCTCTCTCTCTCTCTCTCTCTCTCTCTCTCTCTCTCTCTCTCTCTCTCTCTCTCTCTCTCTCTCTCTCTCTCTCTCTCTCTCTCTCTCGATGATGTTGAAAATGTACAGCGTTTTAAGGCAATCACTTAATAACAGCGACTCTCACTGATATTAGGAGACTTTAATCCCCCATATCGACTGGGCGATACTGTCAGGTACAGAAGGCAAGTCACACATAGAACTATTGATTTTTAGAAGAAAAATACATAAGCCAAATCGTTACTGAACCAACTCGACAAAATAACATTCTAGACCTTGTTACTAGGACCCAAGATAACCTAGTCAGTAGTGTCATCACGGCAGGGAGAGAACACCTCGGTTCTTATGCGATCATAGATTCAAAAGTGCGCGTCGACATTAGAGCTCAAACAACAGTGACTGAAAAAAAAAAAAAAAAAAAAAAAAAAAAAAAAAAAAAAAAAAAAAAAAAAAAAAAAAAAAAAAAAAAAAAAAAAAAAAAAAAAAAAAAAAAAAAAAAAAAAAAAAAAAAAAAAAAAAAAAAAAAAAAAAAAAAAAAAAAAAAAAAAAAAAAAAAAAAAAAAAAAAAAAAAAAAAAAAAAAAAAAAAAAAAAAAAAAAAAAAAAAAAAATAAAGTAAAGTTTCCCAATTTCAAAATATCAAATTTCGTAGAAATCAGACAAAAAATAACGTAAATATAGTTATCAGAGGATGGCAACGTAGAGGAAGCCTGGCCAAGCTTTAACAATCATTTACTCACTCAGCAGAAAACATTTGTCCCATTGTGCGAGAAGCGAAGTAACACTGATAAAGCCCACCGTGGTTTAATAGCAAAATTAAACATCTGGTTAACGAGGAGAGAAAATTGTGCTTACAGGTTAAGAAAGAACAAAACACGCCCGAAAACATTAGACTTTACCACTAATAGCCAGGCGGCGAGTTAAAAAAGATTAGTATGTCAGCAAAGCGTAGATATGAAGAAAACATTGCAGCCAACTGCTGAAAATAATCTAAAATCTTTCTTCTATATATATGAACAACAGGAAGGCAATGAGAAGTGGAATTGGACCCTTTAATTGTGAGCGGCGAGTTAGTGATTGAAAGCCACCGCTTTGCAAACTTGTTAAACAAATATTTTCTCAGTATTTATTACTATAGAATATAATTATACAGTAGTAAATCGTACCGCCACCACCTTTCACCTCACCAACACCAGCGAAGACAATAATACTACCGTAAATCCCATGCATGCATTGCCTAACCTTGAAATAACTACCAATGAAGTACTAATAGCTCTTTCAGTCCCTTAAAACAAGTAAAAGCACAGGACCAGACGATATAATTTATACCTTCATTACTTAGAGAAAAAAAGAACGAAATACTATCCTCTCTCACAACCGTATTTAATATGTTCCTTACGACAAGGCGTCGCCCCTTTGATTAGAAAGAGGCGAACGTAACACCGATTTTTAAGGAAGGAAATAAAAAATAACGGATAATTACAAATGGCCCACTAGTCCAACTTTAGTAGTAGGTAAGCTACTTCGAGAACATAATTAGAGACAAAATTGTGGGTTATTTTGAAAGCCACTCATTAATCAAGGATTCACATGGCTTCCATAACAAGAGATCCTGCCATCAAACCCTACTGGCCCTTTACAATGTCATCTTCACAATTTATGACGTAACCAAATTCTTGGATGTAGTATATTTTGATATTCAGAAAGCATTTGATAAGGATATACCATTATTATCTCTTTAAATTAAAGCATCTTGGTATTGACGGTATAGTACACAAGTGGATATCAAATTGGTTTACCAACAGATATAAAAGAGTGGTGATCCACGGATTTAACTCAGATTTGGCGCATGTCACTAGTGGTATCCCTCAGGACTCGGTTCTTGGCCCAGTTCTGTTCATTATTTACATCAACGATGTGGACGTCGGACCAATAATCTCATTGGATAAAATTTGAAGACGACACAAAGATTGGTAACTCCGTCCTCACCGACGAAGACAGACAAAGTCTCCAAGAAGACTTGCATGTAAAATTTCAGCTTGGTCAATGATAGATGGGAGATGCCCTTTACAATGTATATAAATTGCAGGTTCTCTGCCAGTTAGAACAAGAAATAAGGGGTTCGATTACGAAATGTGTGGCGTTAAACTCAAAGCGTTCAGTGCGTCTGGGACCTGTGTATCAAAATCGTATCAAACCTTAAATTCTCACAGCAATGCATCGACGCAGCAAATAAATGAAGAGAACGCTGGGCTTCATTTAAGCAGAAACGTTTTATTATAAAATAAATTTGTAGCTACTCCCACTTTATTGTTATAACTTGAGTCAGACCCCACTGGGAATGTGGGCAAGGGTGGTACAGTTTTGGTCACCCCACCATGCAAAGAACATCAGCTAAATTAGAAGGTGTTTAGCGTCAGGCGACATAAACAATCCCTTCCTAACGCGCAACAACAAACCTTGTGATGAAAGGCTCAACCCCTAGCATGTTCCTCTTGAAACGTCGCCACCGAGGAAAACCGATCAAATGTTTTAAAATACTTATGGCTGTACGAATGTGGACAAATCAATATTGTTTATAATCGTTTGACACTTTGCGAAATCTCCAAGTTTGGGTTCCAGTTGAGTAGTATAATTTCACTTAGATTTGAGGTGGACAGACCACCCATGTCAGGACCATAGAGGGGTATGTGTTGTCTGGATATCTATGTAAGGTTATGTAAATCTCTCTCTCTCTCTCTCTCTCTCTCTCTCTCTCTCTCTCTCTCTCTCTCTCTCTCTCTCTCTCTCTCTCTCTCGTGTGTTTCTATGAGGAAGAGAAGGTAGGTTTAGAAAGCGGAGAGATGGGTAATCCACAGAATGAAAACTTAGAACGAAGACCAGCGAATGTTGCAGACATTGATAAGAAAGAGGTTCGAGGAGTTATCAGGACACCCCTCAAGTCGGCAGCCAGCCAGGGGAGTCCTCCCTGGTGGAATTTGTGGTCCCCCGGCCCCAGTGGCGGAGACCTCTGAGTGCATGGTTATGGTTCGCCATTTTCGAGGAGCATCTCACGTGTGGGGGGCTCCACTCACACAGCTCTATTGGACAGAGTGGAGTCTAAGGCCCGTACCAAGAGTCACGAAGGTTTAACGACGAAGATCGAGGGGAAGGACGGTGCTTACCTATAGGCACTAGCATTTTTTAAACGAAAGTCTGCGGGAGATACGAAGGGAAGAGAAGGTCTACCCCGTGTCTTCCCTCAGACCTTCGAGGAAAAATATGTTTATTTTCCAAATTTGGCGTGGCAAATAGTTGCGGTTCAGTTAAAACAACCTGAGAAAATAATATTTTCCCCAATTGCGAAAAAGCTCATATTATAGTTGCAAAGGAACATGTTTGTCTTGTTTACAACAACAGTATGCGCCTTCAAAGCACAGAGGAACCAGCCAGCAGGCGGGAACCTTCGTGGCTCACATTCTCAACGATCTATGGTTTTTCAAATTCTTTCTCATTTAAGTTAAGACATCTGGCTCTACAAGCGCTAACTAAGGGTATCTTAATGATTTACTGTATGCAAATTACGATTAATAATGGAAAAATAAACATGAAATAATAACAATAACTGCTTGTTGAATGCGATGCTAGGCTATTTCGAATATTAGGTCTACCCGTATGTTATTTATACATATATATATATATATATATATATATATATATATATATATATATATATATATATATATATATATATATATATATATATATATATATATATATATATAGAAGTCATAGACACTTGCAGAAATGTCATGTCACTTCTATATCCCTTAATGAGATGAAATATATGAAGTATCTGAAAGGCTAAGATCGTTCGAGTATGATCAAACTATACTGTTTGGATATACAAGTTGCTTCCTTCTGTGTTCTTGTATGGTAAGGCAATATCGATGCAAATCTTCTGTTTCCAGGTTCATCTACAATGGTTTGAGGATTTTTTGTATACACAAACATTCAAATGATCTTCACGCAATCACAAACTCACAAAGCGCAGGTGCCACATCTACGTTCACGAGTGGACAGACGGAATGAAACGGACAATATTATGGCTGTAATAGCACCATGGAGGTATTGTACCTCCATGAATAACACTGTGTGCTTGTATGTGTGTGCGTGCATTAGATCTGGTAGGTGAAAAAGAAGGTTGCAGTGTGTGTATGTGCATTTCTCACTCTTTCCCCAGCGACTTGTAGGTAAGGATTGAAGGCACGGTCTGGAGGCCGTGCCTATATCGTCGAGGGAAAGTGCAATAGGCTCGACCTCACGACTCTGGTACGGACCCAAGGCCTTCGTCCCATCAGCTCTCCTCCTTCGATAGTCTCTACTCTTTAAATTCCGCAGCCATGTTGCCTCTCTTCTATCTTCTATCGATATTTTGATGCTGATTGTTCTTCTGAAATTAGCTAACTGCATGCTCCCTCCCGCGGCCTCGCCTCACACGACTTTCTAATCAAGCTCATCCCTATACCGTCCAAACCCCTTATGCAAGAGTTAACCACCATTTTCACTCTTTCATCCCTCACGCTGGTAAACTCTGGAACAATCTTCCTTCAGCTGTATTTCCTCCTGCCTACGACTTGAACTCTTTCAAGAGGAGGGTATCAGGACACCTCTCCTCACGAAATTGACCTCTCTTTCGGCCACTCCTCTGTACTCTATTCGGGAGCAGTAAGCAGCGGGCTTTTTTTTTTCATTATTGTTTTTTTTTTTCACGCCCTTGAACTGTTTATTTTTCTGTAATATATATATATATATATATATATATATATATACATATATATATATATATATATATATATATATATATATATATATATATATATATATATGTAAAATATATATGTATC
>NC_066528.1:10592302-10622302 GCF_024679095.1 Eriocheir sinensis
ATGGTGTGAGTAGGGGGGTGAAGAGGGCAACCAGGAGGGGGATACTGCGATATTGGAGTAGGGAAGGAGTGGTCTTTGGGTTGTTCGGGGCGTTGGTGGAGGGGCTAGAGGAGTACCCCACACTCGTCCGATTCTGTTTAACACCTTAGATATGATGACTGGATTAGGCTTAATATCACTCAGTAAGCTCCTAACATAACACATATTGCAACATGGTATATTAGCCATAAATTAGGTCCGGGTGTTAAAGGCAGTGTGTTGAAATATCATACTGATCCAATGATTCGTTTAGGAGATATTTGCGAAAAACAGCGTTTGTCCGCCGCTGAAATGTATAGAATGCTTGTTCAAATTCCTCCTTTTTCTCCTCCTCTTCTTCTGCTACCAACATTATTTTTAACCCATTTTCACGGTTTTCATGAATTTACTTAGTGGAAAAAGCCTAGTAAGGGATGTGAGGGATAGCAGCAAAGAGACTATAATACCCGTTCTACAGTCTCCTTGCATAGCAGCGAGGCAGGAAGTGGAGCATAGGAGTGTAATAGAGGAGGGCTAGGCTATTGCAAGTTAGCCTAATAGTTGTTCGGACTCCTCCGCCTCTTCTTCGCCTACCAATTCACCATTTTAACCGCCCATTTTCACGGTTTTCATCACTTAGTCGAAGAGGTCTGGGAGGGATGTAAGGGATAGAAGGTAGGAAGAGGGACATAGTTTCAATAGAGGATGGCTAGGCTATTCATGGTTAGCCTAATGGTAGTTCAAATCCCCCCTTCCTCCCCTTCTCTGCGGCCACCAACACGCTATTTTAACACATTTTCACGTTTTCATCACATTTCTTATCATTTCCTCCACTGCATAGCGATATGAATATTGTACACATGTTTCTTGTATTGCTGGAAATCACACCATGTATTGCCTGGGGGTTGGGATGGCATGTTCCTCCGTTATTTGGTGTGTACGTTAGAACAATGAACCATCAATCATTTAATCAATACATCATTAAGTAAGCTAAATATGGTAATTACTAAAACCAGAAGTTAGTTATTTAGAAGCAAAAAAGTCATAGGAGTTGAGAAAAATTTATTTATTCTTTTATCATTTATCAATTCATGTTGAGTAATATTGAAGAGAGGGTTGCCACCTTTTTGCGAAATTAATACTAACAATATGGATTATTTTTTTGGTCCATGACTGAATGCAGTGCAGCAAGAAATGACTTCCGGACAATAAAAGGGAGGCTCGAGGGGGAGAAGCTCCCCCGTCATTGGGTCGTGGGGGGCGAAACCTTCCCGTGAAAGGGGCCGAGAGTGGCGAAGCTACCTCCCCCCCTGTTAGGTAGATTACGTAAGGTTGTTAGGTTAGGCTGGTATTTATTCGGTATGCGGTGTGTGGCGGGGCGGCGGCGGGTACACACACACAGGCATTGAAAACTCAATTAGTTAGTAATTTCTGGAAAAAAAATACTATCTCCACAAGAAGAAAAAAAACATACTTTGTCCAGAAATAAGTAGTCGGTGACTCGAAAGGAAAAGGCTATATACCCTCTCTTCAATAATCCCCATTACTTTTTATCCATATAGTTTCTCGTTTATCACCTTTATGTAATTTATCATACGGTTGTAGACTTTTAAACTCAAGGGGGCGTATGAGGCAAAAATATTGAAATGTCCCTTAGAATTACCATTTTCTGTTTGTGTTTCCTGAGAGAAAGTTTGGGTGAGGGAAAACTGTGTTAAAATATTAATGAAATCTGACGCTTGTATTTAGACAGGGATTACCCTTTTATGACTCTCCCTCACGCTGGGAGAGAGAGAGAGAGAGAGAGAGAGAGAATGTAGTTTTTGCTAGTCACATTCAGTATCACCACCATCACTACCACTATCATCACCACCACCTCCAGCACCACTACTATTAAACTGGTGGTGATTGTAGGGGTGATGATGTTGTTACGTGGTGGTGAGTGTATATTGGATGAATCTCTCTCTCTCTCTCTCTCTCTCTCTCTCTCTCTCTCTCTCTCTCTCTCTCTCTCTCTCTCTCTCTCTCTCTCCCTTCTTTCTTTATTTTTATCTTCTTTTTCTTCGTCATCCTTCATGATCCTCGTTCTCTTACTATCACTCTTCCTCCTTCTCCGACCGTCACTTCGCTGCGTCGGGAGTAAACTGAATATCGAGGTGCTTTCATCTGCTCCTCAATATCAAGGTGCTTTCATCTGCTCCTCAATATCAAGGTGCTTTCATATGGTCCTCAATATCGAGGTGCTTTCATATGGTCCTCAATATCGAGGTGCTTTCATCTGCTCCTCAATATCAAGGTGCTTTCATATGGTCCTCAATATCGAGGTGCTTTCATCTGCTCCTCAATATCGAGGTGCTTTCATCTGCTCCTCAATATCGAGGTGCTTTCATATGGTCCTCAATATTGAGGTGCTTTCATCTGCTCCTCAATATCGAGGTGCTTTCATCTGCTCCTCAATATCGAGGTGCTTTCATATGGTCCTCAATATCGAGGTGCTTTCATCTGCTCCTCAATATCTAGGTGCTTTCATATGGTCCTCAATATCAAGGTGCTTTCATATGGTCCTCAATATCTAGGTGCTTTCATCTGGTCCTCAATATCGAGGTGCTTTCATATGGTCCTCAATATCGAAGTGCTTTCATCTGCTCCTCAATATCTAGGTGCTTTCATATGGTCCTCAATATCGAAGTGCTTTCATCTGCTCCTCAATATCTAGGTGCTTTCATATGGTCCTCAATATCGAGGTGCTTTCATCTGCTCCTCAATATCTAGGTGCTTTCATATGGTCCTCAATATCTAGGTGCTTTCATCTGGTCCTCAATATCAAGGTGCTTTCATATGGTCCTCAATATCGAAGTGCTTTCATCTGCTCCTCAATATCTAGGTGCTTTCATATGGTCCTCAATATCTAGGTGCTTTCATATGGTCCTCAATATCGAGGTGCTTTCATCTGCTCCTCAATATCGAGGTGCTTTCATATGGTCCTCAATATCGAGGTGCTTTCATCTGCTCCTCAATATCGAGGTGCTTTCATATGGTCCTCAATATCGAGGTGCTTTCATCTGCTCCTCAATATCGAGGTGCTTTCATATGGTCCTCAATGTCAAGGTGCTTTCATCTGCTCCTCAATATCAAGGTGCTTTCATCTGCTCCTCAATATCGAGGTGCTTTAATCTGCTCCTCATTATCGAGATGCTTTCATCTGGTCCTCAATATCGAGGTGCTTTCATCTGGTCCTCAATGTCGAGGTGCTTTCATCTGCTCCCCGGGCCCCAAGTGGCTGTCGAGCAGATTAAATCACCAAAGGGGACAACCTCGTATTGAGCCAATAGGCTTTCTGTTGCCTGCATTTCCATGTTTCCTCCTCCTCCTCCTCCTCCTCCTCCTCCTATCACAGTACAGTTTTAGTAGACATAAAAAACACTAGAATCCCTATGGTAGCCTGACTCCTTATAAAACTTAACCAGCAAACAGCCAACCTATAGTTACCCTCCTTACATTTACTCCATCTTCCCTTCACCAAAAAAACAATGTATAAGTGGAAGAGATGAGAGCAAAGTTACAAAAACATGGAGTGCCGCAGGGGACGGAGTAGGAGGACTGGAACCTGTTGCCCCATTGTTAGTCTTGGGATCAGAGCGTACTGTGTTTAGGTATATATGTTAACTGAAAGGGTTCACGAGATTAGGCAATGGTTGTTTAGTGGGAGAGGAGGAGGAGGAGATAGGGAGGTGAGGAAAGACCCAGCAGGAATTAGGAAGAGGAGGAGGAGGAGGAGGAGGAAAGGGAGGAGGAAGTGACGAGGCAGCTTAGGTTGTATTATACTTGACTTTGAATGAGTAGAGACGGGAAGAATGGAGGAGGAGGAAGGAGAAGAAGGAAGAAAAGGAGGAAGTAGAGGAGGTGGGAGTGTTGAGAGAGAAAGAAGAGTAGGAAGGGGAATAATGAAGTAAAGGAAGAAGAGGAGGAAACATTGAAGAAGGGAGAGGAGGAGGAAGAAGGTGAAGGAGGTGGGAGTGCTGAGAGAGAAAGAAGAGTAGGAAGGGGAATAATGAAGTAAAGGAAGACGAGGAGGAAACATTGAAGGATAGGAGGAAGAAGAAGGTGAAGGAGGTGGGAGTACTGAGAGAGAAAGGGGAGCAGGAAGAGGAAAAAGGAGTCAAGAAAGAAGAAAGGAAGAGGAGGAGTAAGAAGGGGGAGGAAGGAAGAGTGTCGAGAGAGAAAAAGGAATAGGAGAGAAAAACAGTTGGGAGGAAGGAAGAGAATGAGGAGGAGGAAACATGAAGAGGAAGGAAGAGGATGAGGAAGAAGGTGAAGGAGGTAGAAGTGTTTAGAGAGAAAGAGGAGTAAAAGAGGAAAAAGGAGTAAAGAAGAAAAGAAGAGGAGGAAACATGAAAGGAGAGAAAGCATGGAAGAAAGAAGAGGAGGAAGGAAGAAAAGGACGTAGGACTGTTGAAAGATAAAGAGGAGAGGGAGAAGGAAAAAAAGAGGAAAAAACATGAAAGAGCAGGCAACAGAAAGCTAGCGGGGTAGAGTCACGGGTAGAAGGAGATCCCCCATCTTTTGGCTCTTCCTCTCGGGGATCGAACCCAGAACCTCTCGGGTGTGAGTCGAATGTGCTAACCATTGCGCCACGGAGCACTTCAACACCTGAGAACTGCATGAAGAAAGAGGAAGAGAAAGAGAAAGAGGACTAAGGAAATTTATAAGAAGGAAATCGTAGATGGAGAAGGATGAAGAAGAAGGAATAGTGAATAGCAGAAGGAGAAGAAGAAAAAGATAATGAAGATAAGGGAGAGAAGGGGGAGTGTATAGGTGTGTTGTGAAGGGTGGTGGTGGTGATGGTGGTGGTGGTGGTGGTGTTGGTGTTGTTGTTGTTGTTGGTGGTGATGGTGGTGTTGCGTGTGCCTAGGGAAGCAGAGCCAAGGAGGTGATGAAGAGGAGGAGGAGGAGGAGGAGGAAGAGGAAGAGGAGGAGGAGGAGGAGGAGTGAAGGAAAGGAGGGATGGAGGGGAGCAGGAGAGAGCGAGAGAGAGAGAGAGAGAGAGAGAGAGAGAGAGAGAGTAATGGAGCTTTTGCATTGCCCATCAAAATGTAACATTTCTCTCTCTCTCTCTCTCTCTCTCTCTCTCTCTCGACATTTCAAAATATAACACCGTCTGTCTTACACATCCCCTTGCACACACACACACACACACACACACACACACACACACACACACACACACACACACACACACACACACACACACAGACATGCCAATCGCCGTGTGTGGGGTGTAAGGGGTGCACCAAGAAACGGACAGACACACAGACAGACAGACAGTAATAAGAATAGCGGTAGTTTGATGACGTTGAACCTATTCTTCGTGTACACTCAGCGCAAAGGTATCTGTCACACACACACACACACACACACACACACACACACACACACACACACACACACACACACACACACACACACACACACACACACACACACACACCACCCACACACACACACACACACACACACACACACACACACACACACACACACACACACACACACACACACACACACACACACACACACACACACACACACACACACACACACACACACACACACACACACACACACACAACGAAAATGTATAGGTTTTCACGGAGGAGGCTCAATGTAACTTATTTATTTTTTGTTCTTATTGCTTTTAAAATTTCCAGTGGGTTAAAGTATAAAAGTATAGGTATAAGTTAATTGAATTTGTGTCTTTGTTTGATTTTTTTTCTTTCCCTTATGAGAGAGAGAGAGAGAGAGAGATGGAATTTTTTTTTTTTTTACAACAAAGGAGGCAGCTCAAGGGCACACACACACACACAAAAAATAATAAAAAAGCCCGCTACTCGCTGCTCTTAAAAAAGAAACAAAAGAGGTGGCCGAAAGCAAGGTCAAATACGAGAGGAGAGATGTCCTGATACCCTCCTCTTGAAAGAGTTCAAGTCGTAGGCAGGAGGAAATACAGATGAAGGAAGATTGTTCCAGAGTTTACCAGCGTGAGAGATGAAAGAGTGAAGATGCTGGTTAACTCTTGCATAAGGGGTTTGGACAGTATAGGGATGAGCATGAGTAGAAAGTCGAGTGCAGCGAGGCCGCGGGAGGGGGGGAGGCATGCAGTTAGCAAGTTCAGAAGAGCAGTCAGCGTGGAAATATCGATAGAAGATAGAAAGAGAGGCAACATTGCGGCGGAATTTAAGAGGTAGAAGACTATCAGTATGAGGAGGAGAGCTGATGAGACGAAGAGCCTTAGCCTCCACTCTGTCCAGAAAAGCTGTGTGAGTGGAGCCCCCCCACACATGAGATGCATACTCCATACGAGGGCGGACAAGGCCCCTGTATATGGACAGCAACTGTGCGGGGGAGAAGAACTGGCGGATACGGTAAAGAACGCCCAGCCTCGAGGAAGCTGATTTAGTAAGAGTTAGTAAGTTAATATAAGACCATTGATATTATTGAAAGGACTAAAAATAGGGGATTGGTCAGAGGGTAGAATTAATGAAGAAAGGGCACTACGTCTGCACCTCATAGAAAAAGGTGGGAGGGTCGTTTTTTTAAAGGGGACTCGTAAATAAAAACCTTGCTCAACTTACAACTACCCACATCTTGAGCCACATCCTTACGCCTCCTAGCCACATCCTCACTAACTTGGTCACGCTGCACGCTAAATTTGTGTATCTACTTATCTATCTATCTATTTATCTATCTACTTAGTTTCCTGGTCTTGGTGAAGGCCTTGGTGAAGGTTAAATATATGGTTTTGTTGTTTATCTCTCTCTCTCTCTCTCTCTCTCTCTCTCTCTCTCTCTCTCTCTCTCTCTCTCTCTCTCTCTCTCTCTCTCTCTCTCTCTCTCTCTCTCTCTCTCTCTCTCTCTCTCTCTCGTTATTTTGGTCTGAAGTATATTGGGGAAGAGTTCAAATGATTATCGCTGTTTTATGTCTGTCTGTGTGTCTGTCTGTCTGTCGGTCTGTATTTACCTATCTTTTTATCTATCTATCTCTCTCTCTATCTATCTATCTAACGGTATATATCTATTTTTTATTGTTATTATTATTGTTATTATTATTATTATTATTATTATTATTATTATTATTATTATTATTATTATTATTATTATTATTATTATTATTATTATTATTATTATTATTATTATTATTATTATTATTATTATTATTATTATTATTATTATTTTAGTAGTAGTAGTAGTAGTAGTAGTAATAGTAGTAGTAGTAGTAGTAGTCGAAGTAATAGTAGTAGTCGTAGTAGTAGTAGTAGTAGTTGTAGTAGTAGTAGTAGTCGTAGTAGTAGTAGTAGTTGTCGTATTCGTAGTCGTAGTAGTAGTGCTTTCTTTCTTTCTCTGATAAAAAAAAAAGCTCATAATAAAAGTCAAACCATATTCACTTAACTGTCTCAAGATTATCAAAAAGAAAACAAAACACAACTAACTTTTCTCTAGTGTGTGTGTGTGTGTGTTTGCGTGTGTGTGTGTGTGTGTGTGTGTGTGTGTGTGTGTGTGTGTGTGTGTGTGTGTGTGTGTGTGTGTGTGTGTGTGTGTCAAAAGCAAGCAGTGTCCTCGCTAAAATAATAATCCGGAGTCTCGCGTTTCGTTCACGGCTGTCTCAGGACGTTAACTGGTGACATATTTCGAACGTGTCATGACGGTACCGTAGACTTGAGCGGCGGTGGTGGTGATGGTGGTGATGTTGGTAGTGGTGATGGTGGTGGTGGTGGTGGTGGTGGTTGTGTACTCCTTTTCTCCTTTTCATCCTATCTTCTCTTGTTTTCCTTCTTCCAGGCAGTAGAATTTAAAGAGCATCAAATCCCACTGCTATACTTCCTTTATTTTCCATTTCTTTCTTTTTTATATACGATGGTTGTTTTATTTTCTCTTTTCCATCCTATCCTCTTATATTTTTCCTTTTTACAGGCAGTAGAATTTAGAGGACAGCTAATTTCACTGCTAGATTGACTGTCATTTCCATTTCTTTCATTTTTATATACGACGGTTGTGTCTTCTTTTATCCTCTCTACGCCTCTATACTCTCTATCCCTATCTCCTCTATATCCCTCTATCCCCCCATCTGCTTTTATGCCTTCAGCTGCCTTTCTTGCTCTAAAAATATCAAACATCAACTTTAGTGTTTACATTATACTCCGTCGGTTCATGTCACACTTCGTCTCCTTAGTTAATTTATCCATAGCTGTGTTTTATGTGTCTTTCCTGTCTTTGTTATGCCATCAAAGCAGCCTCCTTAACAACAAATGAATATGCATAAAATTAAGGATTTATCTCACACTACGCTTGACCTCAGTGCTCACATCCGCTTCCCTGGCCTCACTGATCGCCACCGCCTTTCTCTTCGTCACTGTATTCGTTGGCTACACCTGGTGGCAGTGGTGGTGGTGGTGGCTGTGATGGTGATGGTAGTGGTGGCGGTGGTGGTGGTTGTGGTGGTGATGGTAGTGGTGGTTGTGGTGATGATGGTAGTGGTGGCGGTGGTGGTGGTTGTGGTGGTGATGGTAGTGGTGGCAGTGGTGGTGGTTGTGGTGATGATGGTAGTGGTGGCGGTGGGGGTGGTTGTGGTGGTGATGGTAGTGGTGGCGGTGGTGGTGGTTGTGATGGTGGTGGCGGTGGTGGTGGTGGTGGTGGTTGTGGTGGTGATGGTAGTGGTGGCGGTGGTGGTGGTGGTGGTGGTTGTGGTGGTGATGGTAGTGGTGGCGGTGGTGGTGGTGGTGGTGGTGGTTGTGGTGGTGATGGTAGTGGTGGCGGTGGTGGTGGTTGTGGTGATGATGGTAGTGGTGGCGGTGGTGGTGATTGTGATGGTGATGGTAGTGGTGGCGGTGGTGGTGGTGGTGGTGGTTGTGGTGGTGATGGTAGTGGTGGCTGTGGTGGTGGTTGTGGTGATGATGGTAGTGGTGGCGGTGGTGGTGGTTGTGATGGTGATGGTAGTGGTGGCGGTGGTGGTGGTTGTGGTGATGATGGTAGTGGTGGTGGTGGTGGTGGTTGTGGTGATGATGGTAGTGGTGGCGGTGGTGGTGGTTGTGATGGTGATGGTAGTGGTGGCGGTGGTGGTGGTTGTGGTGGTGATGGTAGTGGTGGCGGTGGTGGTGGTGGTGGTTGTGATGGTGAAGGTAGTGGTGGTGGTGGTGGTGGTTGTGGTGGTGATGGTAGTGGTGGCGGTGGTGGTGGTTGTGGTGGTGATGGTAGTGGTGGTGGTGGTGGTGGTTGTGTTGGTGCTGGTTGTGGTGGGGGGGGTGGTGGTTGTGGTGGTGATGGTTGTGGTTGCGGTGGTGGTGGTGGTGGTTGTGATGGTGTTGATAGTGGTGGTGGTGGTGGTGGTTGTGATGATGATGGTAGTGGTGGTGGTGGTGGTGGTGGTTGTGGTGGTGATGGTAGTGGTGGTGGTGGTGGTGGTTGTGATGGTGATGGTAGTGGTGGTGGTGGTGGTGGTTGTGGTGGTGATGGTAGTGGTTGAGGTGGATGTGGTGGTGGTTGTGATGGTGTTGGTAGTGGTGGTGGTGGTGGTTGTTATGGTGATGGCAGTGGTGGCGGTGGTGGTGGTGGTGGTTGTGATGGTGATGGTAGTGGTGGCGGTGGTGGTGGTTGTGATGGTGATGGTAGTGGTGGCGGTGGTGGTGGTTGTGATGGTGATGGCAGTGGTGGCGGTGGTGGTGGTGGTGGTTGTGATGGTGATGGCAGTGGCGGCGGTGGTGGTGGTGGTGGTTGTGATGGTGTTGGTAGTGGTGGTGGGGGTGGTGGTTGTGATGGTGATGGTAGTGGTGGTGGTGGTGGTGGTTGTGATTGTGTTGGTAGTGTTGGTGTTGGTGGTGGTGGTGGTTGTGGTGGTGATGGTAGTGGTGGCGGTGGGGGTGGTTGTGGTGGTGATGGTAATGGTGGTGGTGGTGGTGGTTGTGATGGTGTTGGTAGTGGTGGTGGTGGTGGTTGTGATGGTGATGGTAGTGGTTGCGGTGGTGGTGGTGGTGGTTGTGGTGGTGATGGTAGTGGTGGTGGTGGTGGTGGTGGTGGTTGTGGTGGTGATGGTAGTGGTGGCGGTGGTGGTGGTGGTTGTGGTGGTGATGGTAGTGGTGGCGGTGGTGGTGGTTGTGGTGGTGGTAGTGGTGGTGCTTTTTGCTTTATCAGTAGGGTCGTCCTGTTCAATAACGACATCATTATTAGTAGTGGAGACACTAACCGACCTTGAGGAATGCCGCGTGTTTGTTTGTTTGTGTGTGTGTGTGTGTGTGTGTGTGTGTGTGTGTGTGTGTGTGTGTGTGTGTGTGTGTGTGTGTGTGTGTGTGTGTGTGTGTGTGTATAATTCACCTCTTGGTCTGCTGCGGGTCTCTCTCGAGACAGCCAGCCGTTCCCCTACGGAAGAAGCTAGAGAGCTCAGTGACCGATCTTTGGGTAGGACTGAGACCACTCACACAACACACCGCATTAGTCAACTCCTCGCCTTACGTCGCGTATCTACTCACTGCTAGGGAACATGGGCTACACGTGAAAGAAGATAAACCAACTTATCTTCACCGGCCGGGGAATTGAACCCCAGTCCTTCTGGTTGTGAGCCAGACTGAGCTACCAGGCCGTGTGTGTGTGTGTGTGTGTGTGTGTGTGTGTGTGTGTGTCTGAGTGTGTGTGTGTGTGTGTGTGTGTGTGTGTGTGTGTGTGTGTGTGTGTCTGGGCGTGTGTGTGTGTGTGTGTGTGTGTGTGTGTGTGTGTGTGTGTGTGTGTGTGTGTGTGTAATAATCGGTTTTATTTAGTTACGGCAGCCGTCAGGCTGAAAATTTATATTATAGATACATTACAACTACGCTAATGAGGCTGGGGGGTCTGATATGCGTGGGAAGGTTAGGGCGATGGAGCTTGGGGTGGGGGAGATAGGGGGGTGGGGCGAGTGCAGTGTGGTGGTGCCGAAAGGGGGGAAGGTGCGGTCTCTTCAGATGACGGTGAGGTCAGGTCACGTGTCGGTCCGAACGGTACGTTCCGTGCCGGTCACTTTTCGAATAGTGTGAATCAGCCTTAAATCCTCTGGTCACACGCTGCGCTCAGGTGACAGTTGAAGGAGGTGGTGCAGGTGGGCTGTTTATGGGAGGTCACTCAGGTACCCAGGCTTAGTAGGGAGGTGCTAAGCTCTCATGTGCACTATCCTTCCAGTGTGTGTGTGTGTGTGTGTGTGTGTGTGTGTGTGTGTGTGTGTGTGTGTGTGTGTGTGTGTGTGTGTGTGTGTGTGTGTGTGTGTGTGTGTGTGTGTGTGTGTGTGTGTGTGTGTGTGTGTGTGTGTGTGTGTGTGTGTGTTTGTGTGTGTGTGTGTGTGTGTGTGTGTGTGTGTGTGTGTGTGTGTGTGTGTGTGTGTGTGTGTGTGTGTGTGTGTGTGTGTGTGTGTGTGTGTGTGTGTGTGTGTGCGTTCGTGTTTGTGTGTGTGTGTGTGTGTGTGTGTGTGTGTGTGTGTGTGTGTGTGTGTGTGTGTGTGTGTGTGTGTGTGTGTGTGTGTGTGTGTGTGTGTGTGTGTGTGTGTGTGAGTTCGTGTTTGTGTGTGTGTGTGTGTGTTTCGTATGTGTGTGTGCGTTCGTGTTTGTGTGTGTGTGTGTGTGTGTGTGTGTGTTCGTGTTTGCGTGTTTGTGTGTGTGTGTGTGTGTGTGTGTGTGTGTGTGTGTGTGTGTGTGTGTGTGTGTGTGTGTGTGTGTGTGTGTGTGTGTGTGTGTGTGTGTGTGTGTGTGTGTGTGTGTGTGTGTGTGTGTGTGTGTGTGTGTGTGTGTGTGTGTGTGTGTGTGTGTGTGTTCAATTTATTGTTTTCTTGTTTGGTCCATTTTGCTAAAGTCACTAATCTTTCCCTTTCTCCTTTTCACAGGTGAGTCTTCTCTTTATCTAGCGGGTGACTGGCCAGGTATGGAGCTCAGTGCTTGTGTTACTATTACCCCTCCCCTTCCCCCCCTTCTCCCTCTCCCCCTCCTCTCTCCCTCCCCTTCTCCCTCTCTTCCTCCTGTCCCTTCTCTTTCCTCCCCTTCTCCCTCTCCACCTCCTCTGTCCTCCCCTTCCTCCCTTCTCCTCTCCTCCTCCTCTGTCTCTCCCCTTTCCTCCCCTTCTCCCTCTCCTCCTCCTCTGTCCCTCCCCTTTCCTCCCCTTCTCCCTCTCTTCCTCCTCTGTCCCTCCCCTTTCCTCCCCTTTTCCCTCTCCCCCTCCTCTGTCCCTCCCCTTTTCTCCCCTTCTCCATCTCCCCCTCCTGTCCCTCCCCTTTCCTCCCCTTCTCCCTCTCCCCCTACTCTGTTTTGTACTTAACACAGCCTTTCGTTTGGCATCTCCACGCATAACCATCCTTACACTTGGCATGTTTAGTCCAGTTCATCGCATTGTCACAATTGCCACACTTCACTTCATTTCTTAAAAGTCGGTGTTGTTTTAGCCAATTGATCGCAGGCAAAGGATCCTCATGCAGTCAGCAGAGGGAGCACGACAGACTTGAATGTGTCACGGGCCATGTCGAACTACAGACTGAATACATGAACCCTATGGTGCTAAAACTGATCAGAGGTTGTGTCAGGTTATTCAAAAATGTTAAGGTGAGGTCAGGTCAACTGCTGAGGTTTTGATCCCCTGATGTCAGGTCTACCGGTGAGGTTTTGGCCGCCCGCTGTAGTCCTGTCATCAACTGAAGAATTGCACCCCACACCTCTGCCCAACTGAAGAATTGCAACCCCCAACTCTGCCCAACTGAAGAATTGCACCCCCCAACTCTGCCCAACTGAAGAATTGCACCCCCAACTCTGCCCAACTGAAGAATTGCAACCCCCAACTCTGCCCAACTGAAGAATTGCACCCCCCAACTCTGCCCAACTGAAGAATTGCACCCCCAACTCTGCCCAACTGAAGAATTGCACCCCCCAACTCTGCCCAACTGAAAAATTGCACCCCCAACTCTGCCCAACTGAAGAATCGCCGCCAACTCTGCCCAACTGAAAAATTGCACCCCCAACTCTGCCCAACTGAAGAATTGCACCCCCCCAACTCTGCCCAACTGAAGAATTGCACCCCCAACTCTGCCCAACTGAAGAATTGCACCCCCAACTCTGCCCAACTGAAGAATTGCAACCCCGAACTCTGCCCAACTGAAGAATTGCACCCCCAACTCTGCCCAACTGAAGAATTGCTCCTCAACTCTGCCCAACTGAAGAATTGCCCCACCAACTCTGCCCAACTGAAGAATTGCACACTCCAACTCTGCCCAACTGAAGAATTGCACACCCCAACTCTGCCCAACTGAAGAATTGCCCCCCCAACTCTGCCCAACTGAAGAATTGCCCCCAACTCTGCCCAACTGAAGAATTGCACCCCCAACTCTGCCCAACTGAAGAATTGCACCCCAACTCTGCCCAACTGAAGAATTGCACCCCCAACTCTGCCCAACTGAAGAATTGCCCCCCAACTCTGCCCAACTGAAGAATTGCCCCGACTCTGCCCAACTGAAGAATTGCACCCCCAACTCTGCCCAACTGAAGAATTGCACCCCAACTCTGCCCAACTGAAGAATTGCACCCCCAACTCTGCCCAACTGAAGAATTGCCCCAACTCTGCCCAGCTGAAGAATTGCACCCCCCAAATCGGCCCAACTGAAGAATTGCCCCCCCAACTCTGCCCAACTGAAGAATTACCCCCCCAACTCTGCCCAACTGAAGAATCGCCACCGAAATCTGCCCAACTGAAGAATCGCCCCCAACTCTGCCCAACTGAAAAATTACACCCCCAACTCTGCACAACTGAAGAATTGCACCCTCCAACTCTGCCCAGCTGAAGAATTACACTAACTCTGCCCAACTGAAGAATTGCCCCCCCAACTCTGCCCAACTGAAAAATTACACCCCCAACTCTGCACAACTGAAGAATTGTACCCTCCAACTCTGCCCAACTGAAAAATTGCATCCCCCAACTCTGCCCAACTGAAGAATTGCACCCCCAACTCTGCACAAATGAAGTATTGCACCCCCAACTCTGCCCATCTTAAGAATTGCACCCCCCCAAATCTGCCCAACTGAATAATTGCACCCCCAACTCTGCACAACTGAAGAATTGCACCCCCAACTCTGCACAACTGAAGAATTGCCCCAACTCTGCCCAACTGAAGGTGCACCAAGTCTCCCTAACTGAAGAATTGCACCCCTAACTCTGCCCAACTGAAGAATTGCAGCCCCAACTCTGCCGAACTGAGGAATTGCTCCCCCAACTCTGCCCAACTGAAGAATTGCCCCCCAAACTCTGCCCAACTAAAGAATTGCACCCCCCAACTTTGCCCAACTGAAGAATTGCACCCCCCAACTCTGCCCAGCTGAAGAATAGCCCTCAACTCTGTCCAACTGAAGAAATGCAACCCCCAACTCTGCACAACTGAAGAATTGCACCCCCAACTCTGCCCAACTGAAGAATTGCACCCCCCAAATCTGCCCAACTGAAGAATTGCACCTCCAACTCTGCCCAACTGAAGAATTGCCCCCCACACTCTGCCCAACTGAAGAATCGCCCCCAACTCTGCCCAACTGAAGAATCGCCCCCAACTCTGCCCAACTGAAAAATTGCCCCCCAACTCAGACCAACTGAAGAATTGCACCCTCCAACTCTGCCCAGCTGAAGAATTACACCCCCAACTCTGCCCAACTGAAGAATTGCACCCCCAACTCTGCCCAACTGAAGAATTGCACCCCCAACTCTGCCCAACTGAAGAATTGTATCCCAAACTCTGCCCAACTGAAGAATTGCCCCCCAACTCTGCCCAACTGAAGAATTGCCCCCCAACTCTGCCCAACTGAAGAATTGCACCCCCAACTCTGCCCAACTGAAGAATTGCCCCTCCAACTCTGCCCAGCTGAAGAATTGCACCCCAACTCTGCCCAAGTGAAGAATACCCCCAACTCTGCCCATCTTAAGAATTGCACCCCCAACTCTGCACAACTGAAGAATTGGACCCCCAACTCTGCCCAACTGAAGAATGTCACCCCCCAACTCTGCCCAACTGAAGAATTTCACCCCCCAACTCTGCCCAACTGAAGAATTGCCTTCCCCAACTCTGCCCAACTGAAGAATTGCACCCCCAACTCTGCCCAACTGAAGAATTGCCTTCCCCAACTCTGCCCAACTGAAGAATTGCACCCCCCAACTCTGCCCAACTGAAGAATTGCCTTCCCCAACTCTGCCCAACTGAAGAATTGCACCCCCCAATTCTGCCCAACTGAAGAATCGCCCCACCAGAGCGGTCTGGGGGGGCAATTGTTCAGTTATCACATTTACCGACATACAAGGGATGCAGGTCACAGCATTTATCACATTTACTGATATACAAGGTGTGCAGGTCATCACATTTATCACATTTACCGACATACAAGGGGTGCATGTCATCACATTAATCACATTTACTGACACACAAGGGGTGGAGGTTATCTCTTTTATCACACTTACTGACATACAAGGGGTGCAGGTTATCTCATTTATCACATTTACTGACATACAAGGGGTGCAGGTTATCTCTTTTATCACATTTACTGACATACAAGGGGTGGAGGTTATCTCTTTTATCACATTTACTGACATACAAGGGGTGCAGGTTATCTCATTTATCACATTTACTGACATACAAGGGGTGCAGGTTATCTCTTATCCCATTTACTGATATACAAGAGTTCAGGTTATCTCTTTTATCACATTTACTGACATACAAGGGGTGGAGATTATCTCTTTTATCACATTTACTGACATACAAGGGATGCAGGTTATCTCTTATCACATTTACTGACATACAATGGGTGGAGGTTATCTCTTTTATCACATTTACTGACATACAAGGGGTGCAGGTTATCTCTTTTATCACATTTACTGACATTCAAGGGGTGCAGGTCATCTCTTTTATCACATTTACTGACATACAAGGGGTGCAGGTTATCTCATTTATCACATTTACTGACATACAAGGGGTGCAGGTTATCTCATTTATCACATTTACTGACATACAAGGGGTGCAGGTTATCTCTTTTATCACATTTACTGACATACAAGGGGTGCAGGTTATCTCATTTATCACATTTACTGACATACAAGGGGTGCAGGTTATCTCATTTATCATATTTACTGACATACAAGGGGTGCAGGTTATCTTTTTTATCACATTTACTGACATACAAGGGGTGGAGGTTATCTCTTTTATCACATTTACTGACATATAAGGGGTGGAGGAAGAAACTTTCATATATCAAGCAATTTTCAAATTCAAAACATACGTCATCATTTACTTAAGAAAAATAATAGATAAACTTAGGTGGGACGGATCACAATAGGCAGTCGACAAAAGACACGGTACCGTGTCTTAATTCATTAATTCGTTCACCCTCTGTTTGTAAACAAAGCCCGCGCATGCGCAATGTGGATGGGATGTCTTAGGATACGTGGATGGCAGATGACACCTCACCGGACAACAACAACCTTACTCTTGCGAAATCTTTCAGCACATGAGTGAACACACACACACACACACACACACACACACACACACACACACACACAGACAGATATCAAAGAGTCGGTAGCCAGACATAACTTTCGTACACGGATGAATTATAAATGATCTTGACTATGCGGTTCAGTTCTGGTCACCCTACTATAGAATGGATATCAAAATGTTAGAATCGGTGCAGAGGAGGATGACTAAGATGATTCAGGGGTTGAGAAACTTGCCATACGAGGGAAGACTCAAACAGTTAAACTTGCATTCTCTAGAAAGGCGAAGGGTGCGTGGAGACATGATCGAGGTTTATAAATGGATGAAGGGCTTTAATAAGGGAGACATTCATAAGGTTTTGTTGGTAAGAGAACCGGGTAGGACACGAAGTAACGGGTTTAAACTGGATAAATTCAGATTCAACAGGGACATAGGCAAAAATTGGTTAACTAACAGGGTGGTGGATGAGTGGAATAGGCTTAGCAGTCATGTGGTGAGTGCCAATACAATTGTCACATTCAAAAATAGACTAGATAAATTCATGGACAGCGATATTAGGTGGGGTTAGATACACGGGAGCTTAGGGTCAAAGGAGCTGCCTCGTACAGGCCTACCGGCCTCTTGCAGACTCCTGCGTTCTTATGTTCTTATGTAAAACTCTCTCTCTCTCTCTCTCTCTCTCTCTCTCTCTCTCTCTCTCTCTCTCTCTCTCTCTCTCTCTCTCTCTCTCACACACACACACACACACACACACACACCATTTCCTTCCATTCAATTTCCTTTTTCCAGTATATATTTGTTTATTTATTTACTTATCTTTCTGTTTCTCTGTTTTTCTGTCTGTATCTATCAGTCACTTTCTGGTGCGTGTTGACCCTTTTTTTCCATTCATTTCCTTCCTTCCTTGGCGATGCTTCCTCGTCTTCGCCTTTGTAGGCACGTCACACCCTCCAGGGCCAGGGTGACGGAGGTGAGCACCGAGGACACGCGCAGCTGTAGTGTGTGTGTGTGTGTGTGTGTGTGTGTGTGTGTGTGTGTGTGTGTGTGTGTGTGTGTGTGTGTACTTGTCCTTTGCTGAGAGAACTTTAATTTTAGTGCTGCACGTAGTCATTGTTTTATGTTATAGTCTACGGTTGTTCTGAGTCTGTTCGTCCGTTTTCTCTCTCTCTCTCTCTCTCTCTCTCTCTCTCTCTCTCTCTCTCTCTCTCTCTCTCTCTCTCTCTCTCTCTCTCTCTCTCTCTCTCTCTCTCTCTCTCTCTATCTCTCTTTTTCACTGTGTTAATGGTTATTCTCTTCCGTTCTCATCAGATTATGTTTTTTTCAGGGTAACTTTGATGAACTATTGTGATTTTTTTTCTCTTTATTGGGTGGTAACCTTTTTTTCCTAGCAATTTTCTCTTTCTTTTCTTTCTTTTTCTTTATTGTCTCTATCTTCTTCTTCTTCTTCTTCTTCTTTTTCTTCTTCTTCTTCTTCTTCGTCTCACCTTTAAAGGAGGAGGAGGAAGAGGAGGAGGAGACGTACTGTACTGGAGGAGGAAAGGTTAGAGAGAGAGAGAGAGAGAGAGAGAGAGAGAGAGAGAGAGAGAGAGAGAGAGGAATAAAGAAAGGGAAATAAATAATATGATGCCCCTCCTTTAATCTAATATGATGTCACCAACATATTATCAATCGTTTATAGTTTGTTACCACGACTGCACAAGTATTACATACTTTTAAACAACATTCCAACTGTTCTTGATATATCTGGTCACCATGCTGTGTTTACATTAATGTGACTTCTGCTCCCGAGCTTCTGTGGGAAGCTGTTCAATGTCTGGAACATATTCTCTCATTTTCTACGATAATTTGGACAATTTTAAGTAGGTGCCTGGAGCCAGACAGGTCTCTTGAAAGAGCCGCATGGGGCTCCGGAGCCTTAGGTTGCCGACACCTGGACTATGGAGTCCAGTTATAAATGCCTCTCCATGCAGCAGACCACTACAACAAGCAAGGATGCACTGATGGAAAATAAATGAGTTTGAAACAATCTGTATCCCAAAACCTCTTAACATTATAGAAAACACCAGTAAAGACTATCGAGATGGTTATCAATGCCCCGACAGCAGATCCAAACAAGTCAGGAATGCGTCGTAGGAATGTGGCGCCCCTTTTTAAGGAATAATACGTATGCGCAAAATATCTAACAATGTTTGTTGTAAATGCCACGCCCTGCACAGCAGACCCACACATGGGGATAGGGAATGCGTCGTATATTGGAAAGCGGCGCGCCATATCTCTGAGAGCACGTGCAACATCTATCACTCTTTGGTCGCGTGAAGACAAGCTTATTCACCGGAAGGCGACGGCGATATCACGAGAGCTAAACTGCCTTACCATTCCCCTAACCCGTGGGTGCTTACCATTTTGGCCTTAATGTCCTTAGCGGCAAAGGGTCACTATTCTGCAGCGCTGGGTTACTGTTTGAGCGAGGATGGGGGACTGGCGGGGGAAAATGGCTCGCATTCTTAAAGGCCACAACGCCCAAGGCACACGTGTACGGCAAGGCTTTCCAAGGAGGGGTAGTTTTATGACCCTGGTGGGGGTCTGACCCTTCTTCTGTGCCATGAACCTGAAAAAACACTCATTAGAACCCGATATTTCCAGGGGTAGATTATGACCCTGGTGGTAGTCTGACCCTTCTTCTGTACCATGAACCTGAAAAAACATTCATTAGAACCCGATATCTCCAGGGGTAGTTTTATGACCCTGGTGGTAGTCTGACCCTTCTTCTGTACCATGAACCTGAAAAAAACGTCATTAGAACCCGATATTTCCAGGGGTAGTTTTATGACCCTGGTGGTAGTCTGACCCTTCTTCTGTACCATGAACCTGAAAAAAACGTCATTAGAACCCGATATTTCCAGGGGTAGTTTTATGACCCTGGTGGTAGTCTGACCCTTCTTCTGTACCATGAACCTGAAAAAACCCTCATTAGAACCAGACATTTCAAGGTAGTTTTATGACCCTGGTGGTAGTCTGACCCTTCTTCTGTACCATGAACCTGAAAAAACCCTCTTTAGAACCCGACATTTCAAGGGGTAGTTTTATGACCCTGGTGGTAGTCTGAGTCTTCTTTTGTGCCATAAACCTAAAAAAAAAAACATTAGAACCCGATATTTCCAAAGGTAGCTTTTCCCTTCCCTTCATTGCCCATCCCTTCCCCTTCCCTCCTTTAATCCTTAGACATTCAAACCCAGAGAATTTAAACCCAGGGAATTTTTAACTCACAAATTTAAACACTTTCAAATTCAAGCCCTTAGAAATGTAAACCACAAAGAATATCCTTCCTCTTCCCTTCCCTTCCCTTCCCTTCCCTTCCCTTCCCTTTACTTCCTTATCCTTCCCTTCCCATCTCTTCCCTTCCCTTGCCTTCTCTTCCTTACCCTTCCCTTCCCTTTACTCCCTTACTCTTCCCTTCCCATCTCTTCCCTTCCCTTACCTTCTCTTCCTTACCCTTCCCTTCCCTTTACTTCCTTACCCATCCCATCCCTTCCCTTCCCTTGCCTTCCCTACCTCCCCTTCCCTGCCCTCCCTAACCCTTAACACAGTATATCTCGGCCTCGGAAACACACTGCAGTAATCTGCTGGCAATATTTTTCCATTTGTTTATTTATTTTTTCTATTCCACATGTTTTTTTTTGTCATCTTAAGAATCTTTCTATTCCTCCTCCTCTTCATCCTCCTCCTCTTCCTCCTCATCTTACTAGTTTTCTTCGTGTTATCATTCTCTCTCTCTCTCTCTCTCTCTCTCTCTCTCTCTCTCTCTCTCTCTCTCTCTCTCTCTCTCTCTCTCTCTCTCTCTCTCTCTCTCTCTCTCTCTCTCTCTCTCTCTCTCTCTCTCTCTCTCTCTCTCTCTCTCTCTCTCTCTCTCTCTCTCTCTCTCTCTCTCTCTCTCTCTCTCTCTCTCTCTCTCTCTCTCTCTCTCTCTCTCTCTCTCTCTCTCTCTCTCTCTCTCTCTCTCTCTCTCTCTCTCTCTCTCTCTCTCTCTCTTCTTAGTACGTCCATAATATATTGTTATTTCATGTTCGTAATACATTTTCCTGTTGTTTGTAGCACACTGCGGACACTGACTTTGGGTGTTGTTGTTGTTGTTGTTGTTGTTGTTGTTGTTGTTGTTGCACGTTAATTATACCTTCCCTATTTATATATTCAAGTCACCCTCCGAATACTTTTTGTTTCGTTTTGTTATTTTTTTGTCTTGTTTTGTTACTCTATTATTTTAATTTTTGTTATTTATTATCCGTTGGTTTTGTTTCGTTGTTTCGTTCTTTTGTTCTTTTCTGTTTTCTTGTTATTTTTTTGTTATTATTTGTTTTGTTTCGTTGTTTTTATATTTTGTTATTTTGTTTTGTTATTTTGTTATTTGTTGTCTTCGTTATCTCGCGTCCATTCTCCCCCATCTTGTTTCTTATCGTTTATGTTTTCTTTTCCTTCCAAGAAAATCAAAGGGAAGAAAAACCAGCACGCGAGAGACAACAGAAAGAGGTCAGCCAAAGCGTACGAACTGGGGGTCCCGAGATACCATAAGAGACGCACGCCAAGGAGAGGTGGAGAGGGTCCGAGGCGTTGATGTATTTCCTAATGTATTTCCGGGAGATCAGAGGGAAGGGAGTGGCAAAGACTCATTACTCTATACACACTCACACTGACGCAATCCCCCACCCTCTGTCTATTACAACTCTCCCTATTTGCCTTTATGAAGGTGAGCGAACACATGCTAGATTTATCATGCGTCCTGTTTATCATTGTCCTACACACACACACACACACACACACACACACACACACACACACACACAGACACACACATTATCTACATTTCCTGCGTCTTGCACATCTCCTTATTTGGCCATACTCTACTTACCATACACTTGCGGGTTTTCCATGCACGCTTTTAGACACAAAGAAGCGGTCATAATCATCTTGCCAGCGGGGACGGCATCCGTGTTAGCCTTTTGATATTATTAGTTTTTATAGTATCATGTATGTACATTATAATATACACATTACATCCGTTCAGGGCACTTTTATCTACTCGAAGCATAAGAAAACTGGGATAAATGAACACATGTCTGGGGAAGACGAGAGAGAGAGAGAGAGAGAGAGAGAGAGAGAGAGAGAGAGAGAGAGAGAGAGAGAGAGAGAGAGAGAGAGAGAGAGAGAGAGAGAGAGATTGTGCATGTAAAACCCGCGAGTGTATGATAAGTAGAGTATGGCCAAATAAGGAGATGTGCAAGACGCAGGAAATGTAGATAATATGTGTGTGTGTGTGTGTGTGTGTGTGTGTGTGTGTGTGTGAGAGAGAGAGAGAGAGAGAGAGAGAGACGAAGGGAAAAATGAGAAAGAAGAAAAGGGGACGAAAGTGAAAAAAATGAGGGAATAAAGGAAAAAGGCAGAGAGGAAGGGAGACACGAGAGGGAGACTAGACACAGGGAGGAAGGGAGACACGAGAGGGAGACTAGACACAGGGAGGAAGGGAGACACGAGAGGGAGACTAGACACAGGGAGGAAGGGAGACACGAGGGAGACTACACGCAGCTAGGAAGGGAGACACGAGAGGGAGACTAGACACAGGGAGGAAGGGAGACACGAGAGGAGACTAGACACAGGAGGAAGGGAGACACGAGAGGAGACTAGACACAGGGAGGAAGGGAGACACGAGAGGAGACTAGACACAGGGAGGAAGGAGACACGAGAGGAGACTAGACACAGGGAGGAAGGGAGACACGAGAGGAGACTAGACACAGGGAGGAAGGGAGACACGAGAGGAGACTAGACACAGGGAGGAAGGGAGACACGAGAGGGGACTAGACACAGGGAGGAAGGAGACACGAGAGGGAGACTAGACACAGGGAGGAAGGGAGACACGAGAGGAGACTAGACACAGGGAGGAAGGAGACACGAGAGGGAGACTAGACACAGGGAGGAAGGGAGACACGAGAGGAGACTAGACACAGGGAGGAAGGAGACACGAGAGGAGACTAGACACAGGGAGGAAGGAGACACGAGAGGAGACTAGACACAGGGAGGAAGGAGACACGAGAGGGAGACTAGACACAGGGATGAAGGGAGACACGAGAGGAGACTAGACACAGGAGGAAGGGAGACACGAGAGGAGACTAGACACAGGGAGGAAGGAGACACGGGAAGGAAACTAGACACAGGGAGGAAGGGAGACGAGAGGGAGACTAGACACAAGGAGGAAGGGAGACACGAGAGGGAGACTAGACACAGGGAGGAAGGGAGACACGAGATGGAGACTAGACACAGGGAGGAAGGGAGACACGAGAGGGAGACTAGACACAGGGAGGAAGGGAGACACGAGAGGGAGACTAGACACAGGGAGGAAGGGAGACACGGGAAGGAGACTAGACACAGGGAGGAAGGGAGACACGAGAGGGAGACTAGACACAAGGAGGAAGGGAGACACGAGAGGGAGACTAGACACAGGGAGGAAGGGAGACACGAGAGGGAGACTAGACACAGGGAGGAAGGGAGACACGAGAGGGAGACTAGACACAGGGAGGAAGAGAGACACGAGAGGGAGAATAGACACGAGGTAAAAAAAAAAAGAAGCGAAGGAGAATATGTAGTCTCCCCCAAGGCATCGTGAAGGAGGAGGAGGAGGAGGAGGAGGAAGGAAAAGAAGGAAGAAAGGAGGGAAGGAAAGGATGAGAGAAAGAAAGAAGAGTAGAAAGGCAAGGAAAAGTGAGAAGGAAAAAGAAGAGGAGAGGGCTATCAGTATTAGTAGTAAGAGAAGGGAGGAGGGAAAGGAAGAGAGACTTGGCTGCAATGTTTTCTCCATATCTACGCTTTGCCTGACATGCTAATCTTTTTACTCGCTTCATGATGGTCTGATGCTTTCGGGCTTGTTTTGCTCTTTCTTTAGCCTGTAAGACATTTCTCTCCTTAACCGAATGTTTAGTTTCGCTGTTGAACCAAGGTGGAGTTTTATTAGTGTTACTTCGCTTCTCGCAAAACGAGACAAATGTGTTCTGCTGAGTGCGCTCAAGTAATTGATTATTAGAGCCTGGCCATGGAGGCTCCTCTACGTTGCTATCATCTGACGGTTGTATTTCTGTTACTTTTGTCGGATTTCGACGAAACTTGCTCCTTTGAAATTAGGCAGAGAGAGAGAGAGAGAGAGAGAGAGAGAGAGAGAGAGAGAGAGAGAGAGAGAGAGAGAGAGAGAGAGAGAGAGAGAGAGAGAGAGAGAGAGAGAGAGATTTACATAGATTTACATAGAAAATCAGACCACACAGACCCCATGGTCCAGACTTGGTGGTCTGTCCTTAAACCTAAGTGATTTTACATTAATCAGAAGACTCCAAAACGTTGCATTTCTACTCTAGTTGATATTAAGTTGAAGGAAGTGACGGTCGAGCTTATTTTTGAAGGAGTCAATCGTGTTACACTGGACCACTGACGGTGGAAGCTTATTCCATTCTCGCACTACAACGTTGGTGAAGAAAAATTTGGTGCAGTCTGAATTTACTTGTCTACATCTGAGTTTTACGCCATTGTTCCTCGTGCGCAAAGTGTCATCGATCACAAACAATGTTGATCTGTCTACATTCGTGAAACCATTAAGTATTTTAAAACATTCGATCAGTTTTCCTCGGAGGCGACGTTTCTCAAGAGAGAACATGTTAAGGGTAGAAAGCCTTTCTTCGTAAGATTTGTTGCGCAAGGAAGGGATCATTTTCGTTGCCCGACGCTGAACACCTTCTAATTTAGCAATATCCTTTGCATGGTGGGGAGACCAAAACTGTACCGCATATTCCAAGTGGGGTCTGACTAAACTGTTGTAGAGCGGGAGTATTACATCTTTATTCTTGAATACAAAGTTTCTTTTAATGAAGCCCAACATTCTGTTCGCCTTATTTGCTGCATCGATGCATTGCTGTGAGAATTTGAGGTTTGACGCGATTTTGACCCCCAAGTCTTTGACGCATTGAACGCTTTTGAGTTTAACGCCGCGCATTTCGTATTCGAACTTCTTATTCTCGTTCCAACTTGAAGGACCTGGCACTTGTCTACGTTAAAGGGCATCTCCCATCTATCCGACCAAGCTGAAATTTTGTGCAATTCCTCTTTGATGCTTTGCCTGTCTTCGTCAGTGAGAACCGAGTTGCCAATCTTTGTGTCGTCTGCAAATTTACTAATGCGGTTATTGAGTCCAACATCCACGTCGTTGATGTAAATAATGAAGAGCACTGGGCCAAGGACCGAGCCCTGAGGGACGCCACTAGTGACAGGCGCCCACTCTGAGTTAAATCCGTCGATCACTACTCTTTGTTGTCTGTTGCTCAACCAATTCGCGATCCATTGGTTTACTTGACCGTCAATACCTATTTGCTTTAATTTGTAAAGTAATTTATGATGCGGGACTTTATCAAACGCTTTCTGAAATCAAGATAGACTACGTCCAGTGATTTGGTTACGTCATAAACAGTGAAGAGGTCGTTATAAAAGGTTAATAGGTTTGATAGGCAGGATCTTTTGTTTCGGAAGCCATGTTGTGAGTCCCCAATCAATGAGTGGCTTTCAAGGTAATTCACAATTTTGTCTCTAATTATGCCCTCAAGTAGCTTACCTACAACCGAAGTTAGACTAATGGGCCTGTAATTACCTGGTACTTTTTGTCTCCTTTCTTGAAAATCGGTGTCACGTTAGCCTTCTTCCAGTCTGAAGGACGATGCCTTGTCGCAAGGACATATTGAATACGGTTGTGAGGGAGGAGAGTATTTCGCTCTTTGTTTCTTTCAGCAGAGTTGGATATACTTTGTCAGGTCCAGGACTTTATTTGTTTTAAGTGAATGAAGAGCTTTAAGGACTTCATCGGTTGTTATTTCAAAATTAGGCAATGCATGCTCGAGATTTACAATAGTACTGGTGTTGGTGGTAGCGAGAGAAGACTGTTAGTATTAAACACCGAGGAAAAGTCATTGTTTAAGAGGTTTGCAATGTGTTGGCTGTCAGTCACTAGTGCACCGTCGCTGTTTGTTAAAGGTCCAATACCACTTTTGATCGCCTTTCTGTTGTTTATGTAACTGAAGAAAAATTTCGGATTATTTTTACAGTTGGCTGCAATATTTTCTTCGTATCTACGCTTTGCCTGACCTACTAGTCTTTTTACTCGTCGCCTGGCATCATTATAAAGTCTAATGTTTTCGGGCGTGCTTTGTTCTTTCTTTAACCTGTAAAACAATTTTCTCTCATTGACTGATTGTTTAATTTCGCTATTAAACCACGGTGGGCTTTTATTAGTGTTAATTCGCTTCTCGCACAAGGGGACGAATGTGTTCTGCTGAGTGAGTAAGTGATTTTTAAGGCTTAGCCAGGCTTCCTCTACGTTGCCGTCATCTGATAGTTGTATTTCTGTTAGTTTTTGTCGGATTTCTACGAAGTTAGCTCTTGAAATTGGGCACCTTTACTTTATTTTCAGTCACTGATGATTGAGCTTTAATGTCGACGCGCACTAATTTATGATCGCAAGAACCGAGGTGTTCTCCTACCGTGACACTACTGACTAGGTTATCTTGGGTTGTTATAACAAGGTCGAGTATATTATTTTGTCGAGTTGGCTCAGAAACCATTTGGCTTAGATAATTTTCTTCTAGAAATTCGATCATTCTATGTGACTCGCCTTCTGTACCTGACAGTGTCGCCCAGTCGATATGGGGGAGGTTAAAGTCTCCTAATATCAGTGAGTCGCTGTTATTAAGTGACTGCCTTAAGACGCTGTACATTTCAAGGTCGTCATCGAGTGATTGCCCGGGAGGTCTGTAGGTGACAGATATATTTAAGTTGACTTTTGCAATGTTTACTCGCACGCACAAATGTTCAACGTTACTGTTTCCCGGTGTTTTGTCAGTGGGTTGCAAATAGCTTTTGACATAAAGGGCGACGCCACCGCCTCTACGGTTTACACGATCTTTGTTGAAGAGTCTGTAGCCATCTATGTTGTATTCGGAACTTAAATCAATATTTGTGGTGTCGATAAATGTTTCGGTTATAGCAATTATGTCAAAATTTTCTGTTAAAGCAAGACAGCTCAGTTCATCAAATTTGTTTCATTGAAACTAAGGATTTTTAAGTTATATATAGGATTAGTAATAGAGGTGGTGGTACTGGGATCACGGTTACGGGTTTGTTGTGATGCACGGCGTCTATTTACACGGGCGGGGTGGAGGGACGTGGCCGTGACTCGTTTTTTGTTCGGATGACACGCACTGCTTCGTGCTTAGAGAGAGAGAGAGAGAGAGAGAGAGAGAGAGAGAGAGAGAGAGAGAGATAGGGGGAGGGGAGTAAATAAAGGGAAATAAATAAGGGTAGAATTTCAAGGAGGAGGTGAAGAAAAGAGGAAAATATGGGATGAAAAGAATTCACACACACACACACACACACACACACACACACACACACACACACACACACACACACACACACACACACACACACACACACACACACACACATTTAATTTACACTTTGTCCTCTTATTTCTCTCTTTACTGTAAAATTTCCATGTCCCTTTCTTTCTTAAAGGTACATGATGTTCTCTTCTAACTATTTCCTGCCGGCACGTTGCCGGAGGGAGAGGTGGGTGGGGAGGAGCCTTCATATATTCTGTCCTGTTCTACCACACGTAGATTACTAGTAGTAGCGGTAGTAAACAGACACCCTCGCCATAGACCGATAGGTCTTCTGGTGTCTGTTCTTCCTATGTATTCCTATGTATTCCTCCTCCTCCTTCTCCTCCTCCTCCTCCTCCTCCTCCTCCTCCTCCTCCTCCTTTGCTGTACTGTGTCTCTGACTCGTTGATTAGAGTAGATGGTAGCAATAAGAAACAGCCTAGTTATAACCCAAAGGTCTGTTGCTGTTTGCTTTTCCTCTGTACTCCTCCTCCCCCTCCTCCACCCCTCATGTCCTCCCTCCTCCTCCTCCTCCTCCTCCTTCTCCTCTTTCTGATTAGCTTTTCGTTTTCCTACTACTACTACTACTACTACTACTACTACTACTACTACTACTACTACTACTACTATTACATAAAAGATACCTCCACCCATGTTTATTTTCCCGACACATAATCATGGAGAGCTCCAAAGCTTGGAGGTCATTAGCTCCAACTCTGTTCGCTAATGACCGTGGCATCCAACCATATCACTAATACAACTAAACACATAATCTATACATAACACCTTATCATCTATTGCTTCTAGATCCCCCTTCCCTTCCGTACTCATGTCACTCCCGACTCACCCTAATGTCACTCTCCACCACTGTGGCCTCATAGTCCATATTGGAACAACAACTACTACTACTACTACTACTACTACTACTACTACTACTACTACTACTACTCTCTAATTTTCATTCTGCGGAACAGCATCTCTCCTCCTCTAAACCTCACCTTCTCTTCCTCACCGAAACACAGGTTTCTGAGGCTACTGACAGCAACCTCTACTCTGTTCCCTCCTACTATCTATATCCTCAATTTCAATCTAAAGCTGGATGTTGCGTCTACGTGCGCAACGACATCACTTGCTCTCGTGCCCACGACCTTGACTCTTCTGAATTTTCTACCATCTGGCTAAGACTTCATTGTCATTATATTGCTAAATACATCTGTGCTGTTTATCTCTCACCTAACTCTACTAACTATGTAAAATTCTTTGACTATTTGAACTCTAAAGTGGAGCACATCTTGACTCACTCTCCCTTCGCTGAAATTTCCATCTTAGGAGATTTCAATGTTCACCACCAGCTTTGGCTTTCATCCTCTTACACTGACCAGCCTGGTGAACAAGCCTACAAC
This sequence comes from Eriocheir sinensis, assembly GCF_024679095.1. NCBI lineage: Eukaryota > Metazoa > Arthropoda > Malacostraca > Decapoda > Varunidae > Eriocheir > Eriocheir sinensis. The sequence continues at coordinate 10,620,696 of NC_066528.1, forward strand.
TTTGCTCTCCTCAACGACCTAGAACAGTTGGTTCAGCACCCTACTCGTGTTCCCGACCGTCTTGGAGACAGGCCCAACATTCTAGACCTCTTCCTGACCTCTAATCCTTCTGCTTACTCTGTCAAACTGTTCTCTACGTTGGGCTCCTTCGATCATAACCTTATTTCTGTATCCTGTTCTATCGCTCCTGTACATCCTCTGGACCCACTGAAGAGGCGATGCTTCTGGCATTTTGCTTCAGCTCGGTGGGACGACCTGAGGATGTATTTTTCCGATTTCGCGTGGAATGATTACTGCTTCCAGGAGAGAGACCCCTCTGTGTGTGCCCAGCGCTTCACAGAAGTGATTGTCTCTGGAATGGAGGCATACATTCCACGTTCTTTCTCTTCTCCTCATGCAAAAAAGCCTTGGTTTAATCATGCTTGTTCTCGTGCTATTAAAGATAGAGAGGCAGCTCACAAAAGGTTTCAGAGCCTTCGAACACCCGCTAACTTTGAACTTTACATTTCAGCCCGGAATCGTACCAAATCTATTATCCGACTTACCAAAACTTCTTTCATCAATAGAAAATGTCAACATCTTGCTTCTTCTAATTCTTCCCGTGACTTCTGGCATCTAGCCAAAAATATCTCCTCCAATTTCACTTCTTCCTCTTTCCCTTCTCTCCTTAACCCTGACGGCAGCACTGCCGTCTCATCTGTCTCTAAAGCTGAACTCTTCGCTCAAACTTTCTGTAAGAACTCCACCCTGGACGATTCTGGGCATATTCCTCCTACTCATCCCCCTCTGACTCCTTTATGCCTGTTATTAAAATTCTTCCAAATGATGTTTTCTTTGCCCTCTTTGGCATCAACTCTCAGAAGGCTTATGGACCTGATGGAGTGCCTCCTTTGTCCTTAAAAACTGTGCCTCCGTGCTGACACCCTGCCTGGTCAAACTCTTTCGTCTCTGCCTATCAACATCTCCCTTTCCTTCCTGCTGCAAGTATGCCTTTGTAAAGCCTGTGCCTAAGAAGGGTGACCGTTCCAATCCCTCAAACTACCGTCCTATAGCTTTACTTTCCTGTCTATCTAAATCTTTTGAATCAATCCTTAACCGGAAGATTCAAAAGCACCTTTCCACTTCTAACCTTCTATCTGATCGCCAGTATGGGTTTCGGAAGGGGCGTTCTACTGGTGATCTCCTTGCCTTCCTAACTGATTCTTGGTCATTCTGTCTTAGCCGTTTCGGTGAAACCTTTGCTATTGCGCTGGACATATCAAAAGCTTTTGATAGGGTCTGGCACAAATCTTTCCAAACTACCCTCCTACGGTTTCTCTCCTTCTCTCTGTACCTTTATCTCCAGTTTCCTTTCTGACCGTTCTATTTCTGCTGTGGTAGACGGTTACTGTTCTTCCCCTATACCTATTAACAGTGTATCAGAGAAACTGTAATAACACTCAGTGGTGTTCATTTCGGCTATTAACAGTAATGTCCCACAGGGTTCTGTCCTATCTCACACTCTCTTTCTGTTGTTCATTGATTATCTTCTTTCCAAAACGAACTGTCCTATCCATTCTTACGCCGATGACTCCACTCTGCATTACTCAACTTCTTTTAATAGAAGA
>NC_066528.1:10627302-10642302 GCF_024679095.1 Eriocheir sinensis
TAACCTGCACCCCTTGTATGTCAGTAAATGTGATAAAAGAGATAACCAGCACCCCTTGTATGTCAGTAAATGTGATAAAAGAGATAACCTACACCCTTTGCATGTCAGTAAATGTGATAAAAGAGATAACCTGCACCCCTTGTATGTCAGTAAATATGATAATTGAGATAACCTCCACCCCTTGTATGTCGGTAAATGTGATAAATGAGATAACCTGCGCTACTTGTATGTCAGTAAATGTGATAAAATGAGATAACCTTAACCCCTTGTATGTCAGTTAATGTGAATAAAGAGATAACCTGCACCCCTTGTATGTCAGTAAATGTGATAAATGAGATAACCTCCACCCCTTGTATGTCAGTAAATGTGATAAAAGAGATAACCTGCACCCCATGTAAGTCAGTAAATATGATAAAAGAGATAACCTACACACCTTGTATGTCAGTAAATGTGATAAATGAGATAAACTGCACCCCTTGTATGTTAGTAAATGTGATAAATGAGATAACCTGCACACCCTGTATGTCAGTAAATGTGATAAATGAGATAACCTCCACCCCTTGTATGTCGGTAAATGTGATAAATGAGATAACCTCCACCCCTTGTATGTCGGTAAATGTGATAAATGAGATAAGCTCCACCCCTTCTATGTCATTAAACGTGATAAATGAGATAACTTACACCCCTTGTATGTCAGTAAATGTGATAAATGAGATAACCTACATCCCTTGTATGTCAGTAAATGTGATAAATGAGATAACCTACACCCCTTGTATGTCAGTAAATGTGATAAAAGAGATAACCTGCACCCCTTGTTTGTCAGTAAATGTGAAAAATGAGATAGCCTGTAAATCCTTTGTATGTGAGTAAATGTGATAAATGTGATGACCTGCACCCCTTGTATGTCAGTAGATGTGATAAAAGTGATGACCTGCATCCCTTGTATGTCAGTATATGTGATAAATGTGATGACCTGCACCCATTGTATGTCGGTAAATGTGATTAATGTGATGAACTGCACCCCTTGTACGTCGGTAAATCTGATAAATGTGATGAACTGCACCCCTTGTACGTCGGTAAATCTGATAAATGTGATGAACTGCACCCCTTGTATGTCGGTAAATGTGATAAATGATATAACCTGCACCCCTTGTAAGTCAGTATATGTGATTAATGTGATGACATGCACCCCTTGTATGTCGGTAAATGTGATAAATGTGATGACTTGCACACCTTGTATATCAGTAAATGTGATAAATGCTGTGACCTGCATCCCTTGTATGTCGGTCGTGATAACTGAACAATTGCCCCCAGACCGCTCTGGTGGGCGATTCTTCAGTTAGGCAGAGTTGGGAAGTGCAATTCTTGAGTTGGGATGAGGAAGGAGAGCTTCGACTCAAGGGGGCAGAAGTTGTGCATCAATTCTTGGAGAAGGCAATTGGGGGGTTGGCAATTCTTCAAGTTCAGTTGGGCAGAGTTGCTAAGCCTTCAATCAGCAGTGAGCTAGTATTTCCCTTCAGTTATCCTTCCTTTCCTTCCTCCCTCTCTCCTCCTTCCATCCCTCGCTTTTCTTTCTTTGTCTCTATCTTCTTTCGCCGGAGAGAGAGAGAGAGAGAGAGAGAGAGAGAGAGAAAGGAAGGGGTTATGTTACTACTTTAGACAGTGAGTGAGCTATGGGAAACAATCTCTCTCTCTCTCTCTCTCTCTCCGGCGAAGAAGAAGATAGAGACAAAGAAAAGCGAGGGATGGAAAAGGAAGGAAGGAGAGGAGGAAAGAAAGGAAGGATAATAGGAAGGAAGAAAAGGAAGGAGAGAAGGTTGGGAAAAATATAAAGGGAGATGGAGAGAAGGAGAAAGAATAACTCGAAAAAATGACTCTGTATCTATCTGTCTGTCTGTCTATCTGTCTGTCTATCTGTCTGTCTATCTGTCTGTCTGTCTATCTGTTGATATATATTCTACATATCAGTGTTTCCACGTCACAGCCGCTTCACAGGACAAAACAAACTTATTTTGTCGGCACTGTTTCTCTGCCACGTTTCCAACTGACCTCGCACACCATCTCTCTCTCTCTCTGTGTGTGTGTGTACGTGCGAGAAAAGAGGGGGTGTACTCTCATATGGGGAGTATGGTGCACGACAATGCATAATAATAATAATATTAATAATAAACCTCTTTAAAAAAAGCACCAATACTCTTTACCTCTTGGTGGTGGAAAGAAGGTCAAAGTGTAATATTTTAATGTTCTTAGCGACCACTCCTTCCCCACTCCCTGGTCATCCCCGGCGGAACCTCACCATTCACCTGGATGATTCACATCAAAATTTGCTTGACGGTCCTGGCATTACATATACAGGTCCAGTCTCCATTTTTTGTCATAATTATGCCATATGGCTGATATTGTATGGCAGATGGCAGACACACACCAAAAAATGGCAGAAATGCGATAATTAAAGCAGGCAGAGCAACTGGCACCTGCGGTGTGTTTGGTTGACTTGTACTGACAACGCCGCGGTGGCAACGCTGCCAAGTGTTGTACAAATTTCTTTGTATTCACTCACAGAAAGAGAATCAATCATAAAAACCATATCTGTTTTTATACTAGAGTGAGAGAGAAAGAGAGAGACACGAGGAGAGAGAGAGAGAAGGGTGTGAAAGGCACGGTGCGCGAGGTCAGTTGGAGACATAGCACCAGTGTCTAGCGGGCTGTCTACGTCAGAGCCGCCACTTAAGATTTGCCGGACTATACTACTGCCTCTACTACTACTACTATTACTATTAGCACTACTACTACTACTACTACTTTTAAAACTACTAAAACTACTATTACTACTACTACTACTGCTACTACTACTACTACTACTACTACAACTAACTAGAGTATATGGCGAACATTATTATAGTGAGTTTTTAACATAAGTAGGATAAACATATAACAGACAAGCTAGAATATATTGCAAATTTTATTATAGTGAAATTTTAACATGGTGGCATACGTAAGATATGTGTAACAGGCTTACTGGAGTGTGTGGCGAACAATACTGTGGCGAAGTTTTAACAAAGTGACATATGTAGGATATGTGTAACAGGCTTACTGGAGTGTGTGGCGAACAATACTGTATGAAGTTTTAACAAAGTGACATATGTAGGATATGTGTAACAGGCTTACTGGAGTGTGTGGCGAACAATACTGTATGAAGTTTTAACAAAGTGACATACGTAGGATATGTGTAACAGGCTTACTGGAGTGTGTGGCGAACAATACTGTGGCGAAGTTTTAACATGGTGACATACGTAGGATATGTGTAACAGGCTTACTGGAGTGTGTGGCGAACAATACTGTGGCGAAGTTTTAACATAGTGACATACGTAGAATGGATATAAGCCAATAGAAAATCATCGAAATGAAACTAAAAAAATAAAATAAAAAATAAAACTGACTGAAGTAAGAAAAAAAAGAAAACATGATATAATAAAAAAAAGTCTAATAATAAGACGAGCCCTTGGCAGAAACAATCATGGAGGGAAAACACGCAACAAGCTCAAAGTGAACACTGGCACCAGAAATATGAAGCAAAAAAGTGAACACTGGCACCAGAAATATGACGCAAAAAAGTGAACACTGGCACCAGAAATATGAAGCAAAAAAGTGAACACTGGCACCAGAAATATGACGCAAAAAAGTGAACACTGGCACCAGAAATATGAAGCAAAAAAGTGAACACTGGCACCAGAAATATGACGCAAAAAAGTGAACACCGGCACCAGAAATATGAAGCAAAAAAGTGAAAAAGTGAAAAAGTGAAAAAAAGAAAAGAAATTGTCGAAACAACAAAACTCACTTAGAAATATATTGCCTGTTCACTCCTCCTCCTCCTGCTCTTAAACCACCTCCTCTTCTTCCTCCTCCTCCTCCTCCTCCTCCTTCACGCCATCACGCCTGCTTGTCTGGAGGGCACGGTGCTGCCTCCTGCTTGTCTGGAGGGAACGGTGCTGCCCCTGCTTGTCTGGAGGGCATCTGGAGGTCAGGGTGCTGCCCCTGCTTGTCTGGAGGGCACGGTGCTGCCCCCTGCTTGTCTGGAGGGCACGGTGCTGCCCCCGCTTGTCTGGAGGTCACGGTGCTGCCCCTTGCTTGTCTGGAGGGCACTGTGCTGCCCCTGCTTGTCTGAAGGGCACGGTGCTGCCCCTGCTTGTCTGGAGGGCACGGTGCTGCCCCTGCTTGTCGGGAGGTCACGGTGCGGCCGCCTGCTTGTCTGGAGGGCTCGCTGCTGCCCCCTGCGTGTCTGGAGGTCACGGTGCTGCCCCTGCTTGTCTGGAGGGCACGGTGCTGCCCTGCTTGTCTGGAGGGCACGGTGCTGCCCCTGCTTGTCTGGAGGACACGATGCTGCCCCCTGCTTGTCTGGAGGGCACGGTGCTGCCCCATGCTTGTCTGGAGGGCACGGTGCTGCCCCTGCTTGTCTGGAGGGCACGTTGCTGCCCCTGCTTGTCTGGAGTGCACGGAGCTGCCCCTGCTTGTCTGGAGGGCACGGTGCTGCCCCTGCTTGTCTGGAGGGCACGGTGCTGCCCCTGCTTGTCTGGAAGGCACGGTGCTGCCCCTACTTGTCTGGAGGGCACGGTGTTGCCCCCTGCTTGTCTGGAGGGCACGGTGCTGCCCCTGTTGTCTGGAGGGAACGGTGCTGTTCCCTGCTTGTCTGAGGGCACGGTGCTGCCCCCTGCTTGTCTGGAGGGCACGGTGCTGCCCTGCTTGTCTGGAGGGCACGGTGCTGCCCCTGCTTGTCTGGAGGGCACGGTGCTGCCCCTGCTTGTCTGGAGGGAACGGTGCTGCCCCTACTTGTCTGGAGGGCACGGTGCTGCCCCTGCTTGTCTGGAGGGCACGTTGTTGCCCCTGCTTGTCTGGAAGGCACGGTGCTGCCCCCTGCTTGTCTGGAGGGCACGGTGCTGCCCCCTGCTTGTCTGGAGGGCACGGTGGTGCCCCTGCTTGGCTGGAGGGAACGGTGCTGCCCCCTGCTTGTCGGTAGGGCACGGTGCTGCCCCTGGTTGTCTGGAGGAACGGTGTTGCCCCTGTTTGTCTGGAGGAACGGTGCTGCCCCTGCTTGTCTGGAGGGCACGGTGCTGCCCCCTGCTTGTCTGGAGGGCACGGTGCTGCCCCTGCTTGTCTGGTGGGCACGGTGGTGCCCCTGCTTGTCTGGAGGGAACGATGTTGCCCCGTGCTTGTCTGGAGGGCACGGTGCTGCCCCTGCTTGTCTGGAGGGAACGATGTTGCCCCTGCTTGTCTGGCGGGCACGGTGCTGCCCCTGCTTGTCTGCAGGGAACGGTGCTGCCCTGTTTGTCTGGAGGGCACGGAGCTGCCCCCTGCATGTCTGGAGGGCACGGTGCTGCCCCCTGATTATCTGGAGGGTACGGTGCTGCCCCTGCTTGTCTGGAGGGTACGGTGCTGCCCCCTGCTTGTCTGGAGGGCACGGTGGTGCCCACTGATTATCTGGAGGGCACGGTGCTGCCCCCTGCACGGTGCTTCCACTTTCTTTTCTGGAGGGCACAGTGCTGCCCCCTGCACTCTGCTGCCCCTGCTTGTCTGGAGGGCACGGTGCTGCCCCCTGCTTGTTTGGATTGCACGATGCTTCCCCTGCTTGTCTGGAGGGCACGGTGCTGCCCCTGCTTGTCTGGAGGGCACGGTGCTGCCCTGCTTGTCTGGAGGGCACGGTGCTGCCCCTGCTTGTCTGGATTGCACGGTGCTGCCCCTGTTTGTCTGGAGGGCACGGTGCTGCCCCCTGCTTGTCTGGAGGGCACGGTGCTGCCCCATGATGGGATGGAGGGCACGGTGCTGCCCCTGCTTGTCTGGAGGGCACGGTGCTGCCCCCTGCTTGTCTGGAGGGAACGGTGCTGCCCCTGTTTGTCTGGAGGGAACGGTGCTGCCCCCTGCTTGTCTGGAGGCCACGGTGCTGCCCCCTGCTTGTCTGGAGGGCACGGTGCTGCCCCCTGCTTGTCTGGAGGGCACGGTGCTGCCCCTGCTTGTCTGGAGGGAACGGTGCTGCCCCCTGCTTGTCTGGAGGGCACGGTGCTGCCCCTGCTTGTCTGGAGGGAACGGTGTTGCCCCCTGCTTGTCTGGCGGGCACGGTGCTGCCCCTGCTTGTCTGCAGGGAACGGTGCTGCCCCCTGTTTGTCTGGAGGGTACGGTGCTGCCCCCTGCATGTCTGGAGGGCACGGTGCTGCCCCCTGATTATCTGGAGGGTACGGTGCTGCCCCCTGTTTGTCTGGAGGGTACGGTGCTGCCCCCTGCTTGTCTGGAGGGCACGGTGGTGCCCACTGATTATCTGGAGGGCACGGTGCTGCCCCCTGCACGGTGCTTCCACTTTCTTTTCTGGAGGGCACAGTGCTGCCCCCTGCACTCTGCTGCCCCTGCTTGTCTGGAGGGCACGGTGCTGCCCCCTGCTTGTCTGGAGTGCACGATGCTTCCCCCTGCTTGTCTGGAGGGCACGGTGCTGCCCCCTGCTTGTCTGGAGGGCACGGTGCTGCCCCCTGCTTGTCTGGAGGGCACGGTGCTGCCCCCTGCTTGTCTGGATTGCACGGTGCTGCCCCCTGTTTGTCTGGAGGGCACGGTGCTGCCCCCTGCTTGTCTGGAGGGCACGGTGCTGCCCCCTGCTTGTCTGGAGGGCACGGTGCTGCCGCCTGGTTGTGTGGAGGGCACGGTGCTGCCTCTGCTTGTCTGGAGGGCACGGTGCTGCCCCTGCTTGTCTGGTGGGCAAGGGGCCGCCCACAGCTTGTCTGGAGGGCACGGTGCTGCCCCCTGCTTGTCTGGAGGGCACGGTGCTGCCCCCTGCTTGTCTGGAGGGCACGGTGCTGCCCCCTGCTTGTCTGGATTGCACGGTGCTGCACCCTGCTTGTCTGGAGGGCACGGTGCTGCCCTCTGCTTGTCTGTAGGACACGGTGCTGCCCCCTGCTCGTCTGGAGGGCACGGTGCTTCCCCCTGCTTGTCTGGAGGGCACGGTGCTGCCCCCTGCTTGTCTGGAGGGCACGGTGCTGCCCCCTGCTTGTCTGGAGGGCACGGTGCTGCCCCCTGCACGGTGCTGCCCCCTGCACGGTGCTGCCCCCTGCTTGTCTGGAGGGCACGGTGGTGCCCCTTGCACGGTGCTGCCCCCTGCACGGTGCTGCCCCCTGCTTGTCTGGAGGGCAAGGTGCTGCCCCCTGCTTGTCTGGAGGGCACGGTGCTGCCCCCTGCTTGTCTGGAGGGCACGGTGCTGCCCCCTGCTTGTCTGGAGGGTACGGTGCTGCCCCCTGCTAGTCTGGAGGGAACGATGCTGCCGCCTTCAGGGTGCCCTCATCCTGCAGTGCTCACCCCTGCGGGCGTGCTGGCCTGGGTGTGGCAGCAGCCGGGGCCCCGTGCGTCAGGAGCGGGGTCATGCAGTCTCGCCTCACCACTTTGTGACCCCTGAGGGCGTGCCCGGAGGGGCTCGCCTCGGAGCCAGGTAGTTTCCGTCATCGTATTCTGAATCTTCGTCTACGTGGCATTGTGAATGCTCGGCGACATTTTCGTAGATTGGAGGCTCGGCGACATTTTCGTATATTGGAGGCTCGGGGATCTCCTCGTAAATGTGCTCCTCGTCGTCGCCGAAGTACAGGTAGTCGGGCTCCTGCTGCCGCGGCGCCACGCGCTGGAGCACGGTGGGGCCCGTGGGCGGCGCAACGTCTACGTAGTTGTCGTCGACCTGTACCTCGCCGCCGATGCGCCAGGAGGCGGCCAGTCCGCGCTGCGTCGGCACGCGGGGCACTGCGGGAAGAGTGTGACCATTACGACGACGACGACGACGACCGTCACGATGGGAGAGAGAGAGAGAGAGAGAGAGAGAGAGAGAGAGAGAGAGAGAGAGAGAGAGAGAGAGAGAGAGAGAGAGAGAGAGAGAGAGAGAGAGAGAGAGAGAGAGAGAGAGAGAGAGGAAACGTGTGTGCAAGTGTGTGATTGTGTGTGTGTGTGTGTGTGTGTGTGTGTGTGTGTGTGTGTGTGTGTGTGTGTGTGTGTGTGTGTGTGTGTGTGTGAGTGTGTGTGTGTGTATGTGTGTAATAATAATAATAATAATAATAATAATAATAATAATAATAATAATAATAATAATGATAATAAACGATTTATTAAATGATTGCAGCTGTAAAGCTGAAAATATACATGTTAAAAATACAATATTGAAAAAAAAAAAAGTACAATGTGAAAGGGGTATAGGGGGTCTGGGTTGGTGGGGGGAAGGTGAGGTGGTGGAATGCAGTGCGTTAGTGCTGTAGGAGGCGGTGTGGTATTCCGAGTGACGGGTCAGGTGCTTAAGCCCCAGGTCAACCCCAGGTCAAAAAAGGGTCAGGTCGCAGTTGATGGCAGGGGTGCAGGTAGAAGCGGTGTCGGCCGTCACTCAGCTTAGTGATGACCTTCTAATCTCTCCGGCCGGTGAGACAAGATAGGAAGAGGTGGACCGAGAAGCGGTAGGAGTGGGAACATCTAACGTCTGCACTTCCCCATGCCACTTGCCCTTGCCACTTGCCCCAACCATGACTCCACCTGAGTGACGGGCCTCAACACTGCACTGCACCTGAACCGAATTCTCCCAGCAGCATGATGGTCGGCCGGTGTACCTGGGGCACCTGGGGGCCGGCGTCGGCTGGATGGTTAGGCGGCGTCGACGTCACACTGGCCTTTACTACTCTTCAGTGTCTTCACGGCACCACAAACGCACTGCACTCACTTTCTCTCACCATGATTAAGCTTGATGTCACAAAAGTTTCTTACAGTGTTGGGTTATTGATGAAAAGGGAGAGGGGGATGGAGGGGAAGGGGAGAGGCCAACAGGCTAGCCCCTGGCTGCTCCTTACGGAGCGCCGTGACCCATATCTGACCTCGGTCAGGTCTGGGCCACACGTGTGTGTGTGTGTGTGTGTGTGTGTGTGTGTGTGTGTAATTCATCACAGCCTGATAACGAGCTAGACTCGCAATCACCAGCAGATTCTCTCCTAACATGAGCAACCTCATTATTGTCGATCTCTGGGTACTGCTGGGACCTCCACACAACACACACCCCATCTTCTTTGCTCAAGAACGACTCACTGATATTAGGAGACTTTAACCTCCCCCATATCGACTGGGTGACACTGTTAGGTACAGAAGGCGAGTCACATAGAATGATCGAATTTCTAGAAGAAAATTATCTAAGCCAAATGGTTTCTGAGCCAACTCGACAAAATAATATACTCGACCTTGTTATAACGACCCAAGATAACCTAGTCAGTAATGTCACGGTAGGAGATCACCTCGGTTCTTGCGATCATAAATTAGTGCGCGTCGACGTTAGAGCTCAATCATCAGTGACTGAAAATAAAGTAAAGGTGCCCAATTTGAAAAGAGCTAACTTCGTAGAAATCCGACAAAAACTAACAGAAATACAACTATCAGATGACGGCAACGTAGAGGAATCCTGGCTAAGCTTTAAAAATCACTTACTCACTCAGCAGAACACATTCGTCCCCTTGTCCGAGAAGCGAATTAACACTAATAAAAGCCCACTGTGGTTTAATAGCGAAATTAAACAATCAGTCAATGAGAGAAAATTGTTTTACAGATTAAAGAAAGAACAAAGCACGCCCGAAAACATTAGATTTTATAATGATGCCAGGCGACGAGTAAAAAGACTAGTAGGTCAGGCAAAGCGTAGATATGAAGAAAATATTGCAGCCAACTGTAAAAATAATCCGAAATTTTTCTTCAGTTACATAAACAACAGAGATGCGATCACAAGTGGTATTGTACCATTAACAAAAAGCGAAGGTGCACTAGTGACTGACAGACAACACATTGCAAACATCTTAAACAACTACTTTTCCTCTGTGTTTAACACTCACAGTCTTCCACTCGCTCCCACCAACACCAGTACCAGAGTAAATCTCGAGCATGCATTGCCTAATTTTGAAATAACAACCGATGAAGGCCTTAAATCTCTCCATTCAATTAAAACAAATAAAAGTCCCGTACTCGACAAAGTATATCCTATACTGCTTAAAGAAACAAAGACCGAAATACTTCCTCCCTCACTACCGTATTCAATATGTCCCAGGACAAGGCATCGTCCTTCGGACTGGAAAAAGGCTAACGACACCGATTTTTAAGAAAGGAGACAAAAAAAAAACAGGTAACTAATGACCCATTAGTCTAACTTCAATTGTAGGTAAGCTACTCGAGAGCATAATTAGAGACAAAATTGTGAGTTACCTCGAAAACCACTCATTAATTCAGATTCACAATATGGCTTCCGTAACAAAGATCCTGCGTGTCAAACCTACTGACCTTTATAACGATCTCTTAATTTATGACGTAACTAAATCACTGGACGTAGTCTATCTTGATTTCCAGAAAGCGTTGATAAAGTCCCACATTATAAATTACTTTATAAATTAAAGCAAATAGGCATTGACGGTCAAGTAAACCAATGGATCAAGAATTGGTTGAGCAACAGACAACAAAGAGTTGCGACGGATTTAACTCAGAGTGGGCGCTGTCACTACTGCGTCCCTCAGGCTCGGTTCGGCCCAGTGCTCTTCATTATTTACATCAACGACGTGGATGTTGGACTCAATAATCAGCATTAGTAAATTTGCAGACGACACAAAGATTGGTAACTGGTTCTCACTGATGAAGACAGGCAAAGCCTCCAAGAGGATTTGCACAAAATTTCAGCTTGGTCGGATAAATGGAGATGCCCTCAACGTAGACAAGTGCCAGGTCCTTCAAGTTGGAACAAAAATAAGAAGTTCGATTACGAAATACGCAACGTTAAACCTGACAAGGTTCAATGCGTTAAGAACCTGGGGATTAAAATCGTTTAACCCTCAAATTCTCACATCAATGCATCGATGCAGCAAATAAAGCGAACAGAATGTTTTCATTAAAAGAAACTTTTATTCAAGAATAAAGATGTAATACCTCCGCTCTACAATAGTTTAGTCAGACCCCACTTGGAATATGCGGTACAGTTTGGTCTCCCTACCATGCAAAGGACATTGCTAAATTAGAAGGTGTTCAGCGTCGAGCAACAAAATGATCCTTCCATGCGCAACAAATCCTAACAGAAGAAAGGCTTTCCACCCTTAACATGTTCTCTTGAGAAACGTCGCCTCCGAGGAAAACTGAACGAATGTTTTAAAATACTTAATGGTTTCCACGAATGTAGACAGAACAAAATTGTTTATGATCGATGACACTTTATGAACGAGGAACAAATGGCAGAAAACTCAAATGTAGACAAGTAAATTCAGACTGCACCAAATTTTTCTTCACCAACGTTAGAAAAGTGAGAATGGAATAAGATCCCACCATCAGTGGTCCAGTGAACACGATTGACTCTTTTAAACCAAGCTCGACCGTCACTTCCTTGAACTTAATGTTAGCTAGAGTAGAAATGCAACGTTTTGGAGCCATCTGATTAATGTAGAATCACTTAGGTTTAAGGACAGACCACCTAGTCTGGACCATGGGGTCTGTGTGGTCTGATTTTCTATGTAAATCTATGTAAGAATGAACAGCAACCACTCCTAGTCAACCGAAAGAACTGGCCTGAGTGGGCCTGAACTGCCGCCTGTTTGGCCGTTAAGCCTGCAGTGAGCGCTCTACTGACTGGAGCCACCTGAGTGGTGTGTGTGTGTGTGTGTGTGTGTGTGTGTGTGTGCCTGGAGCTGGCCGCCACTCAGCCGTGGGAAGATTCAATCTTGAAAACTTAAGCCGCCAACTTTTAGATTTCACAGTAAACTCTGCACTCAGGTGGCTTTAGGCAGAAATACACACACACACACACACACACACACACACACACACACACACACACACACACACACACACACACACACACACACACACACATACTCACCCCTGCCCCTCTCCCCTGTCCACGCCAAGCCGCCTCCGGTAGGTCACACACACCACAATGGCCAGGATCACGCCACCACCACTGCCATCGGCACCGCTATCACCACTGTCGAAGAGGAGAGAGACAGAGTGACCTTTCCTTGTGGCGGCAAGGTGTGGATGGTGGCTGTGGTTGTCAGGGTGGAGGAAGAGCTTGTAAGAGGAACACCTGAGGGCTGGGGTGGCATAGGTTGTGGAGGGTGTTGTGGTGGTAGTGCCTGGAGGTGTTAGTGTTGTTGTGGTGGTGGTAGTGATGGTAGGTGTAGTGGTGTTAGTACTTGAGGTGTTGTTGTGGTGGTGGGTTGATGATTTAAATACTGAAGGTAAAAAGCTGTTGTTGTAGTGGTGGTGGTGGTGGTACTTGAAGGTGCTGTTGTTGGTGTTGTAGTGGTGGTGCTATTGTGGTACTTGGAAGTGCTGTTGTTGTTGTGGTGGTGGTTGTGGTGGTGGTGATAGGGCGCGGCGGATCCGTGCAGGTGGGTGGGTTCTGCAGGCTCGTGAATTGTGCTGGACCGAGACATCTGCCGCCCGTTTCTTCGGCTGTGCTTGTCCAGCTGGAAGAGCCGTGAGCCACAATACTGAGGCCAGTAATGTCTTTGATCCATGTTGTTTGCCTCTTGCATCTTCCACTGTATCCTTCAATGTTTAGGGTGAAATGCAGAATTTGGGTAAATATATTCGTGTCGTCCACATCCACCTTCAGTTTGATCCACTTGTTGTCGCTGTAACACTTGCCAAGGCCAAACCAGGCTACTTGAGTTGTTGCAAAGAGTACATTTCTTTCTGTCACTTCAAGACTAACTCCCTGGAAGTCATCTCCCGGCTTCACGTACACTGTTGTCGACACTTTATTTTCTAATCCTAACACCAATGATAATGCTGATCTTGTCTTCAAACAAATTGTCTCCTCTCCTTCACTGACGGCCACCACCCATGAAGATCCTCACAGTCCCTGGTGCCGGTGGGCGCTCCAAGACGCAGCAGGAGCACCGCCGCCACAGCCACACGCCCCGCCATCACCCCCAAGACACGCCAGGCCTGTTTGTCTATGGGTGAGGGTGAGGAGCAGGATGGATGCCGGATATACTTCTGATATATAATACAAAAAGATAAACACACACACACACACACACACACACACACACACACACACACACACACACACACACACACACACACACATATGGCATTTATATATTACATATTTATATATATTATGGGGAGTTAGTTAGACCAGGAAGAAAATCATTTAAGAAGTTGATCTTGAGTTTTTGGGGTGTGGTAGGAAATGCAAGAAAATAATGGCAAAACAAAGGATAGAGAGGGAGGAAGGAGACCCAGGGAAGGCACAGAGAAGAGAAGACGGAGACCTGAACGCCATATAGGAACAGAAAACAAAAAGGGTCAATAAGAAGGAAAGGGGAGAAAGAAAAGAAAAAGGAAGTGTATAGGTTGAAAACAACAAAGATAGAGAAACATGAAGAGAAAAACGGAGAGAGAGAGAGAGAGAGAGAGAGAGAGAGAGAGAGAGAGAGAGAGAGAAAGAGAGAGAGAGAGAGAGAGAGAGAGAGAGAGAGAGAGAGAGGAGAGAGAGAGAGAGAGAGAGAGAGAGAAAGAGAGAGAGAGAGAGAGAGAGAGAGAGAGAGAGAAAGAGAGAAGGAGGGTAGAGAGGGAAAAGGGTGATAGAGAGAGGGGAAGGATATAGAGGGGAGGAGAGAGAGATAGAAGGGGGATATGATAATGATAATAAGGTTACACACACACATGAGGATGAGGGGGATGAGGGAGGATTACTTAGCATTAGGGGAGGAGAGATGGAAAGAGAGAGCTGAAAGAAAGGAGAGAGAAGGGAGGAACGGAGGAAGAAAAGGATATGTTATGAGGAGGAAAGAGAGCAGAGAAAGTTGTGCAAAGAAGACTAACGGAGATGAGATAAGAAAAGGAAGAGTAGTAGAGAAGAGAAAAACTGAGCAACAAGAAGAGACACAAATGAGTACTGTAACAGAGAATAACGAAGGAATAGGAAAGACGAAAGGAAAAGTGACAAAAAGAAGATAAAAGAAAAGGAAAGAGAAAAAGGAATAATAAAAACGATAAAATAGAGAAAAGGAAATGAAAAAAGAATGAAAAATATATATATATATATATATATATATATATATATATATATATATATATATATATATATATATATATATATATATATATATATATATATATATATATATATATAATTGAGGCATGAAGAGACAAATGAATAACAGAGAATAACGAAGGAATAGAAAGACGAAAGGGAAAAGGTTTTTCTTCTCTTCCGCTTTCTTCCTTTTTTCTTATCTCATCGCTGTTAGTCTTCAAGTTCTCACTTCCTCCTCTTCATGCCTTTTCTCCTCCAGTTCCCTTCCTTCCATCTCCTCCCTTCCCAACTTCCTCACGCCTTCTTCTTCATTCCCTTTCCTCAGATGGTAGGTTTGGTTATATGTAGGGTAGGTGACAGTAGGAAGGAGGTAGGAGGTAGGTGGCAGCAGGTGTTAGTAGTGTAGTGTGGTAGTGTGTCTAATGCTAGAGAGGAGGTCATAGCAGCAGATAAAGGTTGTCACTGTGTTTGTAAAGTCATGAGTCAGACGATGTGTTTGTCTTGCGCATCAGTCACCTAATCTCAAGCATTGTTTCAGTATTAGGTTGACTTTCATTGCTATTAAAAGGTTCTATGTCCATCGTTCTTTCGTCTTTTCTCTGATAAATCTTCAAGAAGACGAGCTCTCTCGGCTGTCCGCACTCCCTCCACCGCCTCTGTGAACAAGAAGACCAAGACGCCTCAGCCAGCCAACTCCTGATCCTCACCTGCCTGACCTCCTGCCTTGTCGTGCTGGGGGAGGGGGGAGGTTTATGGCAGTGGCAGTGATGGACTTCCTTCCCGCCTTGTCGTGCTGGGGGAGGGGGCCCAGTGGTGCTGAGGGTGATGACCTCTGCCTTTGTCGTGCTGGGGAGGTGTCTGTGGTGCCAGGTGAGGTGACCTCCTTCTGCCTTGTCGTGCCTGGGGAGGTGTCTAGTGGTGGTGTAGAAGTGATG
>NC_066528.1:10647302-10657302 GCF_024679095.1 Eriocheir sinensis
CAGCTTTGGATTGAAATTTAGGATACAGATAGTAGGAGGGAACAGAGTACGGATTGCTGTCATTGATTAGTGACAACTGAACCCCCCCCTCCCCCCCGCACCCTCTCTCTCTCTCTACCTCCCCTCAACTCCTGCCAGAACGCCTCCACCTCCGCCTCCTCCTGCTCCTCCTCCTCTACTACTACTACTGCTGCTGCTGCTACTGCTACAACAACTACTACTACTTTTTTTTTTTTTTTTTTTTTTTACAGCTAAGGAGAGAGGTCAAGGGCGTAAAGAAAAAAAAAGAAAAAAAGGCCCGCTACTCACTGCTCCCGAACAGAGGTTATAGGAATGTCCAAAATAAAAAAAAAATACTATTACTACTACTACTACTAAGTAGAGTGTATAGCGAACTCATTTATAGCAAAGTTTTAACACAAGTAGGATAAACATATAACATGCAAGCTAGAGTATATAGCAAATTTTATTATAGTGAAACTTTAACATAGTGACATTTGTAGGATATGTGTAACAGGCTTACTGGAGTGTGTGGCGAACAATACTGTGGCGAAGTTTTAACATAGTGACATACGTAGGATATGTGTAACAGGCTAACTGGAGTGTGTGGCGAACAATACTGTGGCGAAGTTTTAACATAGTGACATACGTAGGATATGTGTAACAGTCTAACTGGAGTGTGTGGCGAAAGAGCCAAAAGAAAATCATCGAAATGAAACTAAAAATATAAAATAAAAAATAAAACTGACAAGTAAGAAAAAAAAAAAGAAAACATGATATGATAAAAAAAGTCTAATAATAAGACGAGCCCTTGGCAGGAACAATCATGGAGGGAAAACACGCAACAAGCTCAAACTGAACACTGGCACCAGAAATATGACGCAAGAAAGTGAACACTGGCACCAGAAATATGACGCAAAAAAGTGAACACAGGCACCAGAAATATGAAGCAAAAAAGTGAACACTGGCACCAGAAATATGACGCAAAAAAGTGAACACTGGCACCAGAAATATGACGCAAAAAAGTGAACACTGGCACCAGAAATATGACGCAAAAAAGTGAACACTGGCACCAGAAATATGAAGCAAAAAAGTGAACACTGGCACCAGAAATATGAAGCAAAAAAGTGAACACTGGCACCAGAAATATGACGCAAAAAAGTGAACACTGGCACCAGAAATATGAAGCAAAAAAGTGAACACTGGCACCAGAAATATGACGCAAAAAAGTGAACACTGGCACCAGAAATATGACGCAAAAAAGTGAACACTGGCACCAGAAATATGACGCAAAAAAGTGAAAAAGTGAAAAAGTGAAAAAAAGAAAAGGAATTGTCGAATCAACAAAACTCGCTTAGAAATATATTGCATGTTCACTCCTCCTCCTCCTCCTCTTAAACCACCTCTTCTTCTTCCTCCTCCTCCTCCTCCTCCTCCTTCACGCCATCACGCCTGCTTGTCTGTAGGGAACGGTGCTGCCCCCTGCTTGTCTGGAGGGAACGGTGCTGCCCCCTGCTTGTCTGGAGGGAACGGTGCTGCCCCCTGCTTGTCTGGAGGGAACGGTGCTGCCCCTGCTTGTCTGGAGGGCACGGTGCTGCCCCCTACTTGTCTGGAGGGCACGGTGCTGCCCCCTGCTTGTCTGGAGGGAACGGTGCTGCCCCCTGCTTGTCTGGAGGGAACGGTGCTGCCCCCTGCTTGTCTGGAGGGAACGGTGCTGCCCCCTACTTGTCTGGAGGGCACGGTGCTGCCCCTGCTTGTCTGTAGGGAAAGGTGCTGCCGCCTGCTTGTCTGTAGGGAACGGTGCTGCCCCTGCTTGTCTGGAGGAACGGTGCTGCCCCTGCTTGTCTGGAGGGCACGGTGCTGCCCCTGCTTGTCTGGAGGGAACGGTGCTGCCCCTGCTTGTCTGGAGGGAACGGTGCTGCCCCTGCTTGTCTGGAGGGCACGGTGCTGCCCCCTACTTGTCTGGAGGGCACGGTGCTGCCCCCTACTTGTCTGGAGGGAACGGTGCTGCCCCTGCTTGTCTGGAGGGCACGGTGCGGCCCCTGCTTGTCTGGAGGGAACGGTGCTGCCCCTGCTTGTCTGGAGGGCACGGTGCTGCCCCTGCTTGTCTGGAGGGAACAGTGCTGCCCCTGCTTGTCTGGAGGGTACGGTGCTGCCCCTGCTTGTCTGGAGGGTACAGTGCTGCCCTGCTTGTCTGGAGGGTACAGTGCTGCCCCTGCTTGTCTGGAGGGAACGGTGCTGCCCCCTGCTTGTCTGGAGGGCACAGTTCTGCCCCCTGCTTGTCTGGAGGGTACGGTGCTGCCCCTGCTTGTCTGGAGGGCACGGTGCTGCCCCTGCTTGTCTGGAGGGAACGGTGCTGCCCCTGCTTGTCTGGAGGGAACGGTGCTGCCCCTGCTTGTCTGGAGGGAACGGTGCTGCCCCTACTTGTCTGGAGGGCACGGTGCTGCCCTGCTTGTCTGGAGGGAACAGTGCTGCCCCTGCTTGTCTGGAGGGCACGGTGCTGCCCCTGCTTGTCTGGAGGGTACGGTGCTGCCCCTGCTTGTCTGGAGGAACGGTGCTGCCCCCTGCTTGTCTGGAGGGTACGGTGCTGCCCCCTGCTTGTCTGGAGGGAACGGTGCTGCCCACTGGTTGTCTGGAGGTCACGCTGCTGCCCCCTGCTTGTCTGGAGGGCACGGTGCTGCCCACTGCTTCTCTGGAGGGTACGGTGCTGCCCCTGCTTGTCTGGAGGGTACAGTGCTGCCCCTGCTTGTCTGGAGGGAACGGTGCTGCCACCTGCTTGTCTGGAGGGCACGGTGCTGCCCACTGCTTGTCTGGAGGGCACAATGCTGCCCCCTGCTTGTCTGGAGGGCACGGTGCTGCCCTCTGCTTATCTGGAGGGTACGGTGCTGCCCCCTGCTTGTCTGGAGGGCACTGTGCTGCCGCGTGCTTATCTGGACGGTACGGTGCTGCCCCCTGCTTGTCTGGAGGGTACGGTGCTGCCCACTGCTTGTCTGGAGGGTGCAGTGCTGCCCCTGTTTGTCTGGAGGATGCGGTGCTGCCCCTGCTTGTCTGGAGGGCACAGTGCTGCCCCTGCTTGTCTGGAGGGCAGTGCTGCCTCTGCTTGTCTGGAGGGCAGTTGCTGCCCCTGCTTGTCTGGAGGGCTGGTGCTGCCCCCTGCTTGTCTGGAAGGTACGGTGCTGTCCCTGCTTGTCTGGAGGGCACGGTGCTGCCCCTGCTTGTCTGGAGGGCACGGTGCTGCCCTGCTTGTCTGGAGGGCACGGTGCTGCCCCTGCTTGTCTGGAGGGCACAGTGCTGCCCCCTGCTTGTCTGGAGGGCACAGTGCTGCCCCTGCTTGTCTGGAGGGCACGGTGCTGCCCCTGCTTGTCTGGAGGGTGGTGCTGCCCTGCTTGTCTGGAGGGCAGTGCTGCCCCTGCTTGTCTGGAGGGTACGGTGCTGCCCCTGCTTGTCTGGAGGGTACGGTGCTGCCCCTGCTTGTCTGGAGGGCACGGTGCTGCCCCTGCTTGTCTGGAGGCAGTGCTGCCCCTGCTTGTCTGGAGGGCACGGTGCTGCCCCTGCTTGTCTGGAGGGCACGGTGCTGCCCTGCTTGTCTGGAGGGAACGGTGCTGCCCCTGCTTGTCTGGAGGGTGCAGTGCTGCCCCTGCTTGTCTGGAGGGCACGGTGCTGCCCCTGCTTGTCTGAGGGCACAGTGCTGCCCCTGCTTGTCTGGGTACAGTGCTGCCCCTGCATGTCTGGAGGAAATGGTGCTGCCCCCTGCTTGTCTGGAGGGCACGGTGCTGCCCCCTGCTTGTCTGGAGGGTACGGTGCTGCCCCCTGCTTGTCTGGAGGGAACGGTGCTGCCCCCTGCTTGTCTGGAGGGTACGGTGCTGCCCTACTTGTCTGGAGGGAACAGTGCTGCCCCTGCTTGTCTGGAGGGCACGGTGCTGCCCCTGCTTGTCTGGAGGGCACGGTGCTGCCCCTGCTTGTCTGGAGGGCACAGTGCTGCCCACCTCTTGTCTGGAGGGAACTGTGCTGACCCCTGCTTGTCTGGAGGGAACGGTGCTGCCCCTGCTTGTCTGGAGGGCACGGTGCTGCCCCCTGCTTGTCTGGAGGGTACGGTGCTGCCCCCTGCTTGTCTGGAGGGAACGGTGCTGCCCCCTGCTTGTCTGGAGGGTACGGTGCTGCCCCCTGCTTGTCTGGAGGGGAACAGTGCTGCCCCTGCTTGTCTGGAGGGCACGGTGCTGCCCCTGCTTGTCTGGAGGTACAGTGCTGCCCCTGCTTGTCTGGCGGGCACGGTGCTGGCCCCTGCTTGTCTGGAGGGTACGGTGCTGCCCCCTGCTTGTCTGGAGGGTACGGTGCTGCCCCTGCTTGTTTGGAGGGTACGGTGCTGCCCCTGCTTGTCTGGAGGGAACGGTGCTGCCCCTGCTTGTCTGGAGGGAACGGTGCTGCCCCCTGCTTGTCTGGAGGGAACGGTGCTGCCCCCTGCTTGTCTGTAGGGAACGGTGCTGCCCCTGCTTGTCTGGAGGGAACGGTGCTGCCCCTGCTTGTCTGGAGGGAACAGTGCTGCCCCTGCTTGTCTGGAGGGCACGGTGCTGCCCCTGCTTGTCTGGAGGGTACAGTGCTGCCCCTGCTTGTCTGGAGGGCACGGTGCTGCCCCTGCTTGTCTGGAGGGCACGGTGCTGCCCTGCTTGTCTGGAGGGCACAGTGCTGCCCCTGCTTGTCTGTAGGGAACGGTGCTGCCCCCTGCTTGTCTGTAGGGAACGGTGCTGCCCCTGCTTGTCTGGAGGGAACGGTGCTGCCCCCTGCTTGTCTGGAGGGCACGGTGCTGCCCCCTGCTTGTCTGGAGGGCACTGTGCTGCCCCTGCTTGTCTGGAGGGTACGGTGCTGCCCCAGCATGTATGGAGGGCACGGTGCTGCCCCTCCTTGTCTGGAGGGCAGTGCTGCCCCTGCTTGTCTGGAGGGCACGGTGCTGCCCCTGCTTGTCTGGAGGGCATGGTGCTGCCCCTGCTTGTCTGGAGGGTACGGTGCTGCCCCCTGCTTGTCTGGAGGGCACGGTGCTGCCCCCTGCTTGTCTGGAGGGTACTGTGCTGCCCCCTGCTTGTCTGGAGGGCACGGTGCTGCCCCTGCTTGTCTGGATGACACGGTGCTGCCCCATACTGTTCTGGAGGGCACGGTGCTGCCCCTGCTTGTCTGGAGGGCACAGTGCTGCCCCTGCTTGTCTGGAGGGCACAGTGCTGCCTCTGCTTGTCTGGAGGGCACGGTGCTGACCCCTGCTTGTTTGGAGGGTACGGTGCTGCCCCTGCTTGTTTGGAGGGCACGGTGCTGCCCCTGCTTGTCTGGAGGGTACGGTGCTGCCCCTGCTTGTCTGGAGGGTACAGTGCTGCCCCCTGCTTGTCTGGAGGGCACGGTGCTGCCCCCTGCTTGTCTGGAGGGCACGGTGCTGCCCCTGCTTGTCTGGAGGGTACGGTGCTGCCCCCTGCTTGTCTGGAGGGCACGGTGCTGCCCCTGCTTGTCTGGAGGGAACGGTGCTGCCCCCTGCTTGTCTGGAGGGCACGGTGCTGCCCCCTGCTTGTCTGGAAGGCACGGTGCTGCCCCCTGCTTGTCAGGAGGGCACGGTGCTGCCCATACTTGTCTGGAGGGAACGGTGCTGCCCCCTGCTTGTCTGGAGGGAACGGTGCTGCCCCCTGCTTGTCTGGAGGGCACGGTGCTGCCCCCTGCTTGTCTGGAGGGCACGGTGCTGCCCCCTGCTTGTCTGGAGGGAACGGTGCTGCCCCCTGCTTGTCTGGAGGGCACGGTGCTGCCCCCTGCTTGTCTGGAGGGAACGGTGCTGCCCCCTGCTTGTCTGGAGGGCACGGTGCTGCCCCTGCTTGTTTGGAGGGTACGGTGCTGCCCGTGGTTGTTTGGAGGGAACGGTGCTGCCCCCTGCTTGTCTGGAGGGAGCGGTGGTGCCCCCTGCACGGTGCTGCCCCCTGCTTGTTTGGAGGGTACGGTGCTGCCCCTGCTTGTTTGGAGGGAACGGTGCTGCCCCCTGCTTGTCTGGAGGGAGCGGTGGTGCCCCCTGCACGGTGCTGCCCCCTGCACGGTGCTGCCCCCTGCTTGTCTGGAGAGCACGGTGCTGCCCCCTGCTTGTGTGGAGGGCACGGTGCTGATCCCTGCTTGTCTGGTGGGCACGGTGCTGCCCCCTGCTTGTCTGGAGGGCACGGTGCTGCCCCCTGCTTGTCTGGAGGGAACGGTGCTGCCCCCTGCTTGTCTGGAGGGTACGGTGCTGCCCCCTGCTTGTCTGGAGGGCACGGTGTTGCCCCCTGCTTGTCTGGCGGGCACGGTGCTGCCCCTGCTTGTCTGGAGGGCACGGTGCTGCCCCCTGCTTGTCTGGAGGGCACGGTGCTGCCCCCTGCTTGTCTGGAGGGCACGGTGCTGCCCCCTGCTAGTCTGGAAGGAACGATGCTGCCGTTTGCACGTTGCCCTCATCCTGCAGTGCTCACCCCTGCGGGCGTGCTGGCTTGGGTGTGGCAGCAGCCGGGGCCCCGTGCGTCGGGAGCGGGGTCATACAGCTTCGCCTCACCACTTTGTGACCCCTAAAGGCGTGCCCGGAGGGGCGCGCCTCGGGATCAGGTAGTTTCCGTCATCGTAGTCTGAATCTTCGTCTACGTGGCATTGTGAATGCTCGGCGACATTTTCGTAGATTGGAGGCTCGTCGACATTTTCGTAGATTGGAGGCTCGTCGACATTTTCGTAGATTGGAGGCTCGGGGATCTCCTCTTAGATATGCTCCTCGTCGTCGCCGAAGTACAGGTAGTCGGGCTCCTGCTGCCGCGGCGCCACGCGCGGGAGCACGGTGTGGCCCGTGGGCGGCGCCATGTCCACGTAGTTGTCGTCGACCTGTACCTCGCCGCCGATGCGCCAGGAGGCGGCCAGTCCGCGCCGCGTCGGCACGCGGGGCACTACGGGAAGAGTGTGACCATTACGACGACGACGACGACGACGACCGTCACGATGGGAGAGAGAGAGAGAGAGAGAGAGAGAGAGAGAGAGAGAGAGAGAGAGTGTGTGTGTGTGTGTGTGTGTGTGTGTGTGTGTGTGTGTGTGTGTGTGTGTGTGTGTGTGTGTGTGTGTGTGTGTGTGTGTGTGTGTGTGTGTGTGTGTGTGTGTGTGTGTGTGTGTGTGTGTGTGTGTGTGTGTGTGTGTGTGTGTGTGTGTGTGTGTGTGTGTGTGTGTGTGTGTGTGTGTGTGTGTGTGTGTGTGTGTGTGTGTGTGTGTGTGTGTGTGTGTGTGTGTGTGTGTGTGTGTGTGTGTGTGTGTGTGTGTGTGTGTGTGTGTGTGTGTGTGTGTGTGTGTGTGTGTGTGTGTGTGTGTGTGTGTGTGTGTGTGTGTGTGTGTGTGTGTGTGTGTGTGTGTGTGTGTGTGTGTGTGTGTGTGTGTGTGTCTATGTGTGTGTGTGTGTTAATAATGTAATAATAATAATAATAATAATAATAATAATAATAATAATAATAATAATAAACGGTTTATTAAGTGACCCATGTCTGACCATGGTCAGGTCTGGGCCACAAGTGTGTGTGTGTGTGTGTGTGTGTGTGTGTGTGTGTGTGTGTGTGTGTGTGTGTGTGTGTGTGTGTGTAATTCATCACAGCCTCATCACGAGCTGGACTCGCTTTCGCCAGCAGGTACTCTCCCGACGTGAGGAAGTGTATGGTCATTATTGTCGATCTCTGGGTACTGCCAGGACTTCACACACCACACACCCCATCTTTTTTGCTCAAGAACGACTCACTGATATTAGGAGACTTTAACCTCCCCCATATCGACTGGGTGACACTGTCAGGTACAGAAGGCGAGTCACATAGAATGATCGAATTTCTAGAAGTAAATTATCTAAGCCAAATGGTTTCTGAGCCAACTCGACAAAATAATATACTCGACCTTGTTATAACGACCCAAGATAACCCAGTCAGTAATGTCACGGTAGGAGAACACCTCGGTTCTTGCGATCATAAATTAGTGCGCGTCGACATTAGAGCTCAATCATCAGTGACTGAAAATAAAGTAAAGGTGCCCAATTTCAAAAGAGCTAACTTCGTAGAAATCCGAAGCTTTAAAAATCACTTACTCACTCAGCAGAACACATTCGTCCCCTTGTGCGAGAAGCGAATTAACACTAATAAAAGCCCACCGTGGTTTAATAGCGAAATTAAACAATCAGTCAATGAGAGAAAATTGTTTTACAGATTAAAGAAAGAACAAAGCACGCCCGAAAACATTAGACTTTATAATGATGCCAGGCGACGAGTAAAAAGACTAGTAGGTCAGGCAAAGCGTAGATATGAAGAAAATATTGCAGCCAACTGTAAAAATAATCCGAAATTTTTCTTCAGTTACATAAACAACAGAAAGGCGATCAAAAGTGGTATTGGACCTTTAACAAACAGCGACGGTGCACTAGTGACTGACAGCCAACACATTGCAAACCTCTTAAACAATTATTTTTCCTCGGTGTTTAATACTAACAGTCGTCCTCTCGCTACCACCAACACCAGTACTATTGTAAATCTCGAGCATGCATTGCCTAATTTTGAAATAACAACCGATGAAGTCCTTAAAGCTCTCCATTCACTTAAAACAAATAAAAGTCCCGAACCCGACAAAGTATATCCTATACTGCTTAAAGAAACAAAGAGCGAAATACTCTCCTCCCTCACTACCGTATTCAATATGTCCTTGCGACAAGGCATCGTCCCTTCGGATTGGAAAAAGGGTAACGTGACACCGATTTTTAAGAAAGGAGACAAAAAAATACCAGGTAACTACTGACCCATTAGTCTAACTTCAATTGTAGGTAAGCTACTCGAGAGCATAATTAGAGACGAAATTGTGAGTTACCTCGAAAGCCACTCATTAATTGGGGATTCACAACATGGCTTCCGTAACAAAATATCCTGCCTGTCAAACCTACTGACCTTTTATAACGATCTCTTCTTAATTTATGACGTAACCAAATCAGTGGACGTAGTCTATCTTGATTTCCAGAAAGCGTTTGATAAAGTCCCACATCATAAATTACTTTATAAATTAAAGCAAATAGGCATTGACGGTCAAGTAAACCAATGGATCGCGAATTGGTTGAACAACAGACAACAAAGAGTTGTGATTGACGGATTTAACTCAGAGTGGGCGCCGGTCACTAGTGGCGTCCCTCAGGGCTCGGTTCTTGGCCCAGTGCTCTTTATTATTTACATCAACCACGTGGATGTTGGACTCAATAACCGCATTAGTAAATTTGCAGACGACACAAAGATTGGTAACTCGGTTCTCACTGACGAAGACAGGCAAAGCCTCCAAGAGGATTTGCACAAAATTTCAGCTTGGTCGGATAAATGGGAGATGCCCTTTAACGTAGACAAGTGCCAGGTCCTTCAAGTTGGAACAAAAAATAAGAAGTTCGATTACGAAATACGCGGCGTTAAACTCACAAGCGTTCAATGCGTTAAGGCCCTGGGGATTAAAATCGCGTCTAACCTCAAATTCTCACATCAATGCATCGATGCTGCAAATAAAGCGAACAGAATGTTGGGCTTCATTAAAAGAAACTTTTTATTCAAGAATAAAGATGTAATACTTCCGCTCTACAATAGTTTAGTCAGACCCCACTTAGAATATGCGGTACAGTTTTGGTCTCCCCACCATGCAAAGGACATTGCTAAACTAGAAGGTGTTCAGCGTCGAGGAACAAAAATGATCCCTTCCTTGCGCAACAAATCCTACGAAGAAAGGCTTTCCACCCTTAACATGTTCTCTCTTGAGAAACGTCGCCTCCGAGGAAAACTGATCGAATGTTTTAAAATACTTAATGGATTCACGAATGTAGACAGAACAAAATTGTTTATGATCGATGGCACTTTGCGAACGAGGAACAATGGCACAAAACTCAAATGTAGACAAGTAAATTCAGACTGCACCAAAATTTTCTTCACCAACGTTGTAGTGCGAGAATGGAATAAGCTCTCACCATCAGTGGTCCAGTGTAACA
>NC_066528.1:10662302-10711519 GCF_024679095.1 Eriocheir sinensis
GAGCGAGCGAAGTCCCCCGTTAGGTAGGTTACGTTAGGGTCAGCTAGGGTAGGGCAGTTTAAATATATTACCCACAGGTCCCAAGCTTGTTTGGGGGTAGAGGGGGGCGGAGCATGGGCAAGCACTATTATATCGTTGGTTAAGTAGGACGTGAGGTACTGACGTTGTTTTGAGCTCTACATTTTTTCCTGTTGTTTTCCGGGAGGTTTGAAGGATATCAAATACATATGACATCAGAAGAGCAGTTGGTTAAGTAGAAAACTTGATATCAGTGCGGGTTTTATCGCGACACTCTTTCCTCTTGATTTCTGGGAGCTTCGAAGGCTAGCACAGTATACATATATGGTAACAGAAGAGCAGTTGCCTACGTACATTACACACACACACACACACACACACACACACACACACACACACACACAAGGGTAAACGGTCGCCCCAAAACAGCACCACACCAAGTTGGAAAGAAAGAATGAAAAGAAAGAAATAGAAAGACAGAGGGAGAGAAAGAAAGGGAAGGAAAAACGATGCAGGAAAGTGGAGAAAAATAATGAGTAAAACAAGAAATATAAAGAGAGGGAGAGTAGCATAGTAGAGAGGTATGCAGAGAGAGCCTTCGTAGTGTATAGGCTTTAATTGACAAGAGACCCGACCACCGTAACCCATGGTGGTAAACTAACAGATTCATTAGAATTCCCCTTACATCAACTCTGACCCATGATTCGAGGTATCGAACCCGAAGTATAAAATCCCCAGCTCGAGGCATTTATGAGACCTGCTTCACCACAAGTAGTAGTAGTAGTAGTAGTAGTAGTAGTAGTAGTAGTAGTAGTAGTATTTGTATTTTTACTTTCTCTATTTTCTCTTTTTATATAATGTCCTTCGTTGATGTTAGATAGGGCCGAAGATGGATGACATTTGCAATTGTTTTTCTTTTCTCTGTTGTATTTTTTTCTTTCTCTTTTCTCGACGTTGTATCTCTCTCTCTCTCTCTCTCTCTCTCTCTCTCTCTCTCTCTCTCTCTCTCTCTCTCTCTCTCTCTCTCTCTCTCTCTCTCTCTCTCTCTCTCTCTCTCTCTCTCCTGTCGATGTTGTTTTTGTTTTTCTCTTCTCAATGGCGTTTATTTTATGTTCTTTTTCTCCATGACGTGTTTTTCTTTTTCTCTTCTCGATGTTGTTTTTGTATCATCATCCATTTGCTGGTGTTCCGTGATGGTCTGGATGAGCCTCTTTCTTCCCTGAAGAGACTCACCCATAGATTTGTTGGTGTGGATGTTAGGGCCGATAAAAGTGGATGATGTTTATCTAATCCTGTTCTCTGTGTTCCTTTTTTATTCTTTTTCTTATATATTCTTTTCATTTTTTGGTGTTCTTTTCTGTAGTTTTCTTTTTTTGGTCTGTTTTCTCATATTTTCCTTTTTTTGGTGTTCTTGTAATTTTTTCTCTACTTTAAATTGTCCTTCCTTCGGCGTTGTCGTTGTATGGATGAGTCTCCTCCCCCCCCCAAAAAAAAAAAAAAATACACCCATACCAGCTTACAACCTGGTCTCCGCCAGTTCTCCTCCCCAGCACAGTTGCTATCCATTTACAGGCGCCTTGTCCGCCCTCGTATGGAGTATGCATCTCATGTGTGGGGGGGCTCCACTCACACAGCTCTCCTTGACAGAGTGGAGTCAAAGGCTCTTGGTCTCATCAACTCTCTTCCTCTTACTGATAGTCTTATACCTCTCAAATTCCGCCGCCATGTTGCCTCTCTTTCTATCTTCTATCGATATTTTCACGCTGACTACTCTTCTGAACTTGCTAACTGCATGCCTCCCCCCCTCCCGCGGCCCCGCTGCACACGACTTTCCACTCATGCTCATTTCTATACTGTCCAAACCCCTTATGCAAGAGTTAACCAGCATCTTCACTCTTTCATCCCTCACGCTGGTAAACTCTGGAACAATCTTCCTTCATCTGTATTTCCTCCTGCCTACGACTTGAACTCTTTCAAGAGGAGGGTATCAGGACACCTCTCCTCCCGAAGTTGACCTATCTTTTTGGACACTCCTTTGATCTCTAATCGGGAGCAGTGAGTAGCGGGCTTTTTTTTATATATTTTTCTTTACGCCCTTGGGCTGTCTCCTTAGCTGTAAAAAAAAAAAAACCACCAAACGCCTAAGATTATTTTGTCTACTCTGATTTTTTGTTTATCGTATTCTATCGTTGTTGACATGACTCAGTTGCTTCTCTTGGGTATTTGGCTTCCAAGCGTCG
Organism: Eriocheir sinensis; assembly: GCF_024679095.1. Taxonomy (NCBI): domain Eukaryota; kingdom Metazoa; phylum Arthropoda; class Malacostraca; order Decapoda; family Varunidae; genus Eriocheir; species Eriocheir sinensis. The sequence continues at coordinate 10,664,561 of NC_066528.1, forward strand.
CAGCTTCCTGTAAAACGTGTCATTGGCTGGTTCCTCTGGCTGGTAAAGGGTTATGTCTTGCCGTTTCAGTGGAGTGAGAGATCCTGCGCTTCTGCTCATCTTATCTGACGCACATCCGAGGGTTTTATTTTCCTCTCTCTCTCTCTCTCTCTCTCTCTCTCTCTCTCTCTCTCTCTCTCTCTCTCTCTCTCTCTCTCTCTCTCTCTCTCTCTCTCTCTCTCTCTCTCTCTCTCTCTCTCTCTCTCTCTCTCTCTCTCTCTCTCTCTCTCTCTCTCTCTCTCTCTCTCTCTCTCTCTCTCTCTCTCTCTCTCTCTCTCTCTCTCTCTCTCTCTCTCTCTCTCTTTTCCCGTTTTCTTTTTCCCGCCTCTGTATGTCGATGAAGTATAAAGACACTCAGAAAGACTCGCCCTTCTGTTCACTTGTCGCCCGAGGCGGCCGCGGCACCACACTGTTCCGGGGAGGGGACGGCGCTGTGCAAAATACCCCAAAGATGCAAGAAAAGAGAAGTTTAGTTCATACAGATGGTTGCTATTTCATGATATATATATATATATATATATATATATATATATATATATATATATATATATATATATATATATATATATATATATATATATATATATATATATATATATATATATATATATATATATATATATATATATATATATATATATATATATATATATATATATATATATATAGTATCAATGTTAAAGTTCATATTGTCAGTGAGAGTCCTTGTGCTGCTTGCAATATATGTTTTTGTTCTGTTGTAGCTTCTAGTGCAGTGTTTCTCAACCAGGGGTCCGCGGACCACTAGGGGGCAGCAGAAAACTATCAAGGGGTCCGCAGAACGGGGAATTCAACACATTACAGTTAATCCTGTCATGGCTCAGGTTTTTTTTTTTATAATTCATGATTACACAATGTGTCTTAATCGAGATGTCCAGTTTTTTTTTTTTTCCCCTGGCTAGTTGCGTCTCTCAGAGTGTGGCGATGATTTGTATAATATATTATAATGTTCCTATCACTAAAGGAGGTAGGAAGACACATACCGAACGGGCGTGAGTTACTCCAGTGAGGATATACGGGAAGCGAGGAGGTGCTGAAGCCCTTCAAAGAGCCTTCCATGGCCTCACTAATCGTTTCCCTTTGGTCTCATCAACACCAGAGAGCAGTTCAGCATGCTCTCTAAAGACAGTTCCTCTCTCTTTCTACACCACACTACATTCACACAACACTTCCTCGGAGTTCCCGCCTGGGGGGGGACCATAAATTCCCCCAGGGAGGACTCCCCTTCTGGCTGCCGACTTGAGAGGTGTCCTGATAACTCCTCGAACCTCCTCCTTATCAATTTCTGCAACATTCGTGTTCTTCGTTCTAATTTTCATTCTGTGGAACACCATCTCTCCTCCTCTAAACCTCACCTTCTCTTCCTCACCGAAACACAGGTTTCTGAGGCTACTGACAGCAACCTCTACTCTGCTCCCTCCTACTATCTATATCCTAAATTTCAATCCAAAGCTGAATGTTGCGCCTACGTGCGCAACGACATCGCTTGCTCTCGTATCCACGACCTTGACTCTACTGAATTTTCCACCATCTGGCTAAGACTTCGTTGTCACTCTATTACTAAATACATATGTGCTGTTTATCTCTCACCTAACACTACTAACTATGTAAAATTCTTTGAATATTTGAATTCTAAAGTGGAGCACATCTTGACTCACTCTCCCTTCGCTGAAATCTCCATCTTGGGGGATTTCAATGTTCACCACCATGTAACGGGCTTGTCGGGGGGCGTTTAAAGGGTGTTGATTAAGACTTCAGCTTCCTTAAGGCGAATTATATTCGTAGCCTTTATGTACAAGAAGCGTCGGAGCGAGAGCGACTGTCGTTGTGTGTCAGTCGGAAGGAGTGACGAGTTAAAGGTTGGAAAATAATTGTTACAATTGGTCACGTATGTCAAGGTGACTTCCGCGCACCATCGGAGTGCGAAGTATACAAAACTGAGACGGTAAACACTGACGGACGACATTCCTATAAGGTGGCGTGATCTATCTGTCGTGGGTTTTTTCCATTGACAATTGTATGCCTAATTCGTGGTGATATTAAATAATAATAATACATTGATATCCTACTATAACAACCAGCTTTGGCTTTCATCCTCTTTCACTGAGCAGCCTGGTGAACAAGCCTACAACTTTGCTCTCCTCAACGACCTAGAGCAGTTGGTTCAGCACCCTACACGTATTCCCGACCGTCTTGGAGACAGCCCAACATTCTAGACCCCTTCCTTACCTTTAATCCTTCTGCTTACTCTGTCAAACTGTTCCCTCCGTTGGGCTCCTCCGATCATGACCTTATTTCTCTTTCCTGTCCTATCGCTCCTGTACATCCTCAAGATCCACCGAAGAGGCGTTCCTTCTGGCATTTTGCTTCAGCTCGGTGGGACGACCTGAGGATGTACTTTTCCGATTTCCCGTGGAATGATTACTGCTTCCAGGAGAGAGACCCTCTGTGTGCCCAGCGCATCTCAGAGGTTATTGTCTCTGGAATGAGGCATACATTCCACGTTCTGTCTCTACTCCTCATGCTAAAAAGCCTTGGTTTAATCATGCTTGTTCTCGTGCTATTAAAGATAGAGAGGCAGCTTACAAAAGGTTCCAGAGCCTTCGAACTCCCGCTAACTATGACCTTTACATTTCAGCCCGGAATCGTGCCAAATCTATTCTCCGACTTACCAAAACTTCTTTTATCGATAGAAAATATCAACACCTTGCTTCTAATTCTTCCCGTGACTTCTGGCATCTAGCCAAAATATCTCCTCAATCTCACTTCTTCCTTTTCCCCTCTCCTTAACCCTGACGGCAGCCCTGCCGTCTCGTCTCTCTCTAAGGCTGAACTCTTCGCTCAAACTTTCTGTAAGAACTCCACCTTGGACGATTCTGGGCATATTCCTCCTACTTATCCCCTCTCTGATTCCTTTATGCCTGTTATTAAGATTCTTCCAAATGATATTTTCTATGCCCTCTCTGGCCTCAACTCTCAGATGGCTTATGGACCTGATGGAGTGCCTCTTATTGTCCTTAAAAACTGTGCTTCCGTGCTGACACCCTGCCTGGTCAGACTCTTTCGTCTCTGCCTATCAGCATCTACCTTTCCATCCTGCTGGAAGTATGCCTTTGTACAGCCTGTGCCTAAGAAGGGTGACCGTTCAATCCTCAAACTACTGCCCTATAGCTTTACTTTCCTGTCTCTCTAAAGCTTTTGAATCAATCATTAACCGGAAGATTCAAAAGCACCTTTCCACTTCTAACCTTTTATCTGATCGCCAGTATGGGTTCCGCAAGGGGCGTTCTACTTCCGATCTTCTTGCTCTCTTAACTGACTCTTGGTCATCCTCTCTTAGCCGTTTCGGTGAAACTTTCTCTGTTGCGCTAGACATATCGAAAGCCTTCAATAGAGTCTGGCACAAATCTTTGCTTTCTAAACTGCCCTCTTCGGATTCTATCCTCTCCCTGTTCCTTTATCTCCAGTTTCCTTTCCGGCCGTTCTATCTCTGTGGTGGTAGACGGTCACTGTTCTTCCCCTAAACCTATCAACAGTGGTGTTCCACAGGGCTCTGTCCTATCACCCACTCTCTTCCTGTTATTCATCAATGTTCTTCTTTCCATAAAAAAAACTGTCCTGTCCACTCATACGCCGACGACTCCACTCTGCATTATTCAACTTCTTTCAACAGAAGACCCTCTCAACAGGAAGTACGACTCCAGACTGGAGGCTGCAGAACGCTTAACCTCAGACCTTGCTATCATTTCCGATTGGGGCAGAAGGAATCTTGTATCCTTCAATGCCTCAAAAACTCAATTTCTCCACCTATCAACTTGACACAATCTTCCAAACACCTATCCCCTATTCTTCGACAACACTCAGCTATCACCATCTTCAACACTAAACATCCTCGGTCTATCCTTTACTCAAAATCTTAACTGAAACTTCACATCTCGTCTCTAAATCAGCTTCCTCGAGGTTGGGCGTTCTGTATCGTCTCCGCCAGTTCTTCTCCCCACGCAGTTGCTTATCCATATACAGGGGCCTTGTCCGCCCTCGTATGGAGTATGCATCTCACGTGTGGGAGCTCCACCACACAGCTCCTCTGGACAGAGTGGAGTCTAAGGCTCTTCGTCTCATCAGCTCTCCTCCTCCTACCTCTTAAATTCCGTCGCGATGTTGCCTCTTTCTATCTTCTATCGATATTTCCACGCTGACTGCTCTTCTGAACTTGCTAACTGCATGCCTCCCCCCCTCCTGCGGCCCCGCTGCACACGACTTTCTACTCATGCTTATCCCTATAATTTCCAAATCCCTTATGCAATAGTTTATTAACCAGCATCTTCACTCTTTCATCCCTCACGCTAGTAAACTCTGGAACAATCTTCCTTCATCTGCATTTCTTGCTGCCTACGATTTGAACTCTTTTAAGAGGAGGATATCAGGACACCTCTCCTCCCGAAATTGACCTCTGTTTTGGCCACCTCTTTGGATTCTTTTTTAGAAGCAGCGAGTAGCGGGCTTTATTTTATTATTGTTTCCTTTTTTTGTGCCCTTGAGCTGCCTCCTTTGTTGTAAAAAAAAAAAAACACTTTAAAAAGTGAGGAAGTTATATTTGTTGGCACTAGTGCCACTAGAAACCTTGTGGGCTCAATGTTTTCATGAGTTCCCGATTTCTCATGGAGCAGCTATGAAAGTGTTGTTACCTGTCACCACCACCTGCCTATGTGAGTCAAGCTTTTCAGCCATGACAGCACTGAAAACTAAATATTGGTCAAGATTAAGGATCGAAGATGACATGCGTGTTAGTTTATCAAGAATACCCCCACGCATTGATAACATCGTTGCTACCAGTCAGCAACAAGTATAATATTAAGTGAAACACAAACATCGTTTGCAGATAAAGAAAAAGTTAATTGATCATAATTTTTTTTAATGTGAGAAGCTTTTTATGTGAACATGTTATTTGTAACAATTTTCAGTCGCTAAATAAGATTTTATCATTTTGAAAGCCTAATTATTCTGTTTTCTTAGAAGTGAAGTTTACTTTATTTTCCATTTCGTAAATATACGCAATTTTTTCTTTTATTTTTGTATCATGTTTGTGCAGTGAATACAATCTGATGATTAACACCACTTCCTATGAAAAGAAAACCTTTTATTAACCATTCTTACATGGAAATGTAAAATTACTATATCCTATCTAATCCCGTACCAAAGGGGTCCCCTGAAAATATAAGTGGATGTAAGGGGTCCACAAAGGTTGAAAGGTTGAGAAACACTGTTCTAGTGTGTCAGGATGGCCGTGGTGCTGGCCCAGTCACGCGTAATGCAGCCTGAGGATTTTGCACAAGAGCGGCGGGCACTCAAGGCTCGCTGAAACTTGTCACCCTGAAACACAACAGTGACGAGTACCTTGGCATGAAACACATCTCCCCGCCCCCTCAAAGGTAAAGGGATTAATATGTCACCCTCCAACACAACAGTGACGAGTACCTTGGCATGAAACACATCTCCCCGCCCCCTCAAAGGTAAAGGGATTAATATGTCACCATCCAACACAACAGTGACGAGTACCTAGGCATGAAACACATCTCCCCGCCCCCTCAAAGGTAAAGGGATTAATATGTCACCATCCAACACAACAGTGACGAGTACCTTGGCATGAAACACATCTCCCCGCCCCCTCAAAGGTAAAGGGATTAATATGTCACCCTCCAACACAACAGTGACGAGTACCTTGGCATGAAACACATCTCCCGCCCCCTCAAAGGTAAAGGGATTAATATGTCACCATCCAACACAACAGTGACGAGTACCTTGGCATGAAACACATCTCCCGCCCCCTCAAAGGTAAAGGGATTAATATGTCACCCTCCAACACAACAGTGACGAGTACCTAGGCATGAAACACATCTCCCCGCCCCCTCAAAGGTAAAGGGATTAATATGTCACCATCCAACACAACAGTGACGAGTACCTTGGCATGAAACACATCTCCCGCCCCCTCAAAGGTAAAGGGATTAATATGTCACCATCCAACACAACAGTGACGAGTACCTTGGCATGAAACACATCTCCTCGCCCCCTCAAAGGTAAAGGGATTAATATGTCACCATCCAACACAACAGTGACGAGTACCTAGGCATGAAACACATCTCCTCGCCCCCTCAAAGGTAAAGGGATTAATATGTCACCATCCAACACAACAGTAACAAGTACGAAAGCATGAAATACGTTTCCCCTGTCTCCCAACGAGTAAAAAGGTTGACTGATTTCTCACAATCCAAAACAACTGTAACAAGTAGGGAAGCATGAATTACGTGCCCCGCCCCCCAAGGAGAAAAAGATTGACTGATTTATTTATATATTTATTATTATTATTATTTTTTTTTTACGTCTACACTTATAGCGCCGGTAGGCTTGCTTGTGGGGCCTGGATGGTGTTCTTCCCCAGCCCGTCATGGCGCAGGCAAGTGTTTATAGTGGCGCCATCTTCTCTTGGCTCATGCTGCCCCCCGGAACTCGTTCTTGATTCACATGGACGGTTTGCTCTAGAGTCCGGGTTGATGAGTGGTCTTCAGGACAGCATGTGGGTAGTTTTAAGCCACTCGGCGGTGACTGAAAAATCCGAGGTGGTAGCGTGGGGATTCGAACTCGCGTCGTCCATCACGTGGTGAATGTGGGCCCAGCACGCTACCACTCAGCCACCGCCTACCCATATGAAACGAAATACCATATAAAAAAGTTAAAATGACGTGCACAATGCGGTGCTTTCGACTGATCACATGTATTAATACACGCACGTCAGGGCTGAACACAATATAATGACGTGCACAATGGGGTGCTGCAGACTGATCACATGTATTAATACACGCACGTCAGGGCTGAACACAATATAATGACGTGCACAATGGGGTGCTGCAGACTGATCACATGTATTAATACACGCACGTCAGGGCTGAACACAACAGCATCACACAGCTGGGGAACACTCGCATGGACAAGTCACAGAGCAATACAGAAAAGGGATACACATGTACAAGTATTATAGATTAATTAAGATAAGTATCTGAACAAAACCATCTTGATAATCCTTAACAGTATTGTTTAAGACATATGTTTCCTTATTTGCTAACTTATTAACTAAATCATCGAGATCAGAAAATCAGCAACAGGTTCTCAGTAGATCGCTGTAGTTGTATCTTCACTGTCCACTAAAGGTCCCTTCGGCGCCTGCAGCAGGACCTGGAGTTGCTGGCGTCACTCCCAGCAGGAATCCAGGGTCTGGGTGTGCCTCTTGGGGGTCATTACCACACACAGACAGACGCCAAAGAATCTTCGGCAGCAACAAGAGTTTTTTTCCTGCTGACAACTGGGATCAAACGCCCCAGCTCCATTTGGAGAGCACGAACAACAAATGTCTTCAGCACCCCAATCGTTGTACCTGGCGACTGGATGAGCCTGTTGGCCGTATTGCTGTTAAACAAAACGTCATCCCATAAGTTAACTGCTAACACAAAGGTCAGGGTGGGCGCCTTCCCCTGGTGGTGTCGCGTTGTCTTATCTCGGCAAAGATGTTCTCACAGCCAGGCGAGTTTCCCTTCCCGCGAGACCGTCTGATCGTGGCTCCCATCTCGTGTCCGATAGTTGAATTACTGCTACAGGCGAACAGTCCTCAGCACGGAAGGCGCACAAGCTACAGGAATGGCTGGGGATCAGGCCGCCGACAGGACAATATTCACGCCTTCCTGCAATGTTTGTCTGGCGTCGTGTCAATCACCGACATCATCAAGGTTTCCGAAGTCGAGTGGAGCGGGAACAGTCAGTCTAGGCGTGTTAGGGACAAAGTGGCCGTGGAATGGAGGGTGTGCTTCTGACATGCAATGGCTAGAGGTAATCCCTGTTGACCGGTTCGTACAGACTGTTCCCCACGACTACTGTCTCTTGCTGTTCACTCACTGGTGGGTGCTGTCATGGAGGCGGAGAAGGGTTCGTACAGACTGTTCTCCACGACTACTGTCTCTTGCTGTTCACTCACTGGTGGGTGCTGTCATGGAGGCGGGGAAAGGTTCGTACAGACTGTTCCCCACGACTACTGTCTCTTGCTGTTCACTCACTGGTGGGTGCTGTCATGGAGGCGGGGAAGGGTTCGTACAGACTGTTCTTCATGACTTATGTCTCTTGCTGTTCACTCACTGGTGGGTGCTGTCATGGAGCCAGGGAAGGGTTCGTACAGACTGTTCCCCACGACTACTGTCTCTTGCTGTTCACTCACTGGTGGGTGCTGTCAGTGAGCCGGGTAGGAGTTCGTAAAGACTGTTCTCCACGACTACCGTCCCTTGCTGTTCCCTGGCGGCGGGGGTCATGTGGCCGGGGAAGCGTTCGTACAGACTGTTCTCCACGACTACCGTCCCTTGCTGTTCCCTGGCGGCGGGGGTCACGGGGCCGGGGAAGCGTTCGTACAGACTGTTCTCCACGACTACCGTCCCTTGCTGTTCCCTGGCGGCGGGGGTCACGGGGCCGGGGAAGGGTTCGTACAGACTGTTCTCCATGATGTGCACTGAACCTATCTCCGGTGAGGCTGGAGAGGACTGTGGACGATACAGGATCTCTGAAGAGGTTTAGATTAGCATTAGCATTATTATTATTATGATTATCATTATTATTATTATTATTATTATTATTATTATTATTATTATTATTATTATTATTATTAGTAGTAGTAGTAGTAGTAGTAGTAGTAGTAGTAGTAGTAGTAGTAGTAGTAGTGGTTCGTAGTCAGTAGTTGTATATATATGTAGGTATAATACGAGCAACAGTAAGAAGAGGGATAAATGACCCGTGAAGTGCAATTCCTGAATGACAAACATGTATGATCAACACATTAGTTTTGTATACGTGCTTCTACCAGGTGATTAGGACACACACACGGCCTTTGTTTGTTGATGTTAGCGTGGCCTGCGTTAAGATGGCGGCGGCAATTACTTGGGACGGGAAGACAGGAAACGATTACGTATTCTCTCTCTCTCTCTCTCTCTCTCTCTCTCTCTCTCTCTCTTATTTTTATTTTATTTAAACTGACGAATCTATTGTACACAACATATTTGTATTTTGCCGACGACACTTAATGCGATCGTTCGAGTAGCATATGTTTCACTGTGCACTATTCAGGGCTTAAAATGTCACTTTTTCTTGTGCATTATTTCAAAAGCCCTTTACACTTGTTCACTGTGTATTTAGCATCACTAGTGGTGTGGGGCATGTTCTTCGCCACTGTGAGCAGCCGCTTTTACCTGCTGGGTGGACATTTCCCTCACTGTTAGCCCTGCTGCAGTGAATGTGTTCCACAGGTGGGACACCCTGGAGGTGAAGGTCCGCTGGTGCTGGAGGCGTGACCTCGGCACCCCGACCTGCTCGTGGTTGGAGAGTACCGTTCTCGTATCTCTCACAGCCTCTCGCGGGAGGAGCCTCAGTCTCGCCAGGTGTGGTACTCCTTGTACCTGGGCCTTGTGGAACACCACCAACGCAGCGACGTCCCGGCGGTGCTCCAGAGTGTCTAGATGTATAATATCCTGAGGGGGCGGCTGGGGGTTGTTCTCCTGTAACAGTCGCTGCACCCGTCGCTCCACCTTGTCCAGTCTCTGCAGGTGTGTGGCAGCGCTGGACATCCAGGTCAGAGTCCCGTACTCCAGGTAGGATCTTACCTGGGCCTTGTAGAGGAGTATAATTAATCCCTTGTCGAGGAAATTAGTCACTCTACGAAGGGCAGAGACACGTAGGGAGGCTTGGTGGGCGACGTGTTTCAGGTGGCGGTCGAAGCGCAGCTCTCGGTCCAAGTCCACTCCGAGGATCCTGACGTAATCCTGGAGCGGGAGGGTGACGGAGCCAAACATCACCCTTCCTTCGACAACTTGTGTAGCTGCCGGGGACCGAGAGATCACCATCGCCTGAGTCTTCTCAGGAGCAAAGTTCACCTGCTAGCGCTCCCCCCACTCCCGTATCAAGCGTAGTTGCTGGTTGACCTCAGCAACCGCTTGCTGGCTTTCTTGGCGAGGGTCGGAGAGGGAGAGCGTGCAGTCGTCAGCGTATGCAGAGACTGCTGGCAGACTCCTGAGAAGGTCGTCGATGTACAGATTCCAGAGGACAGGTCCCAGCACAGATCCCTGAGGGACTGAGGCACCCACTGGGAGGTCCTTGGACTGCTGGCCGCCGACGACGACGTGGAGGCTTCTTCCTTGAAGGTAGTCGCTCATCAGCATCAGTAGGTGTCCTTGGATGCCTTTGGCACGAAGCTTCTCCAGCAAGCCCGCGTGCCACACCCGGTCAAAAGCACCCGCGATGTCGAGAGCGACGACAATGGTATCCAGGCCGGTGTCTAGTGAGTCCTGCCAATCCCTGGAGAGGAGCAGCAGGAGGTCTAAAGTGGAGCGGCCAGATCTGTACCCAAACTGCTGGTCAGTGATGAGGGCGTTGTTCTCGAGGTGGCGGGTCTCCACCACTATTCTCTCGAAGATTTTTCCAACTACAGACAGGAGGGAGATAGGCCTGTAGTTGGCAGGGTCAGATCTGGCCCGCTTTTTGTGAACCGGCACCACGCGAGCCTCCTTCCATATAGAGGGCCAGGTGTTCTCCCGGACACAGGCCCCGAACACCTCCGAGAGGGGTCCTGCCAGCTCACTGGAGCAGTGACGCAGCACATGTGGGTTAACGTTGTCAGGACCAGTGGCCTTCCTGACGTCCACCGCTCTTAGAAGGCGCTCCACTTGCTCCTGGTGTACCGCAACCTCTGTCAGGGTCTGGTTGCATTCCTGTGGCAGTTGTGGTGGAGGTCTGGTGGGGTTGGCGACGGACATCTTGGCAGAGAAAAGGTCAGCCAGGAGCTCTGCCTTCTCCCTGCTGCTGGTGGCTGTGGTGCCGTCCTGCTTGGTGAGGGGAGGGATTGTTTCTTGGTGGCTGCTGCCTTGCTTTTCCTTAACAAGGGTCCACCAGGTCTTGCTGCCCACCCCAGGCCCGTACAGCTTGGCGCGGAGGTCTCTTTCCCACCTCCGTTTCGCCCATTTACTGGTGGCCACCATATTTTTTTGCACGCTGCTCGATGCAGGGCTTTGTTGCGGCGGGTTGGGCTCCTTTTGTAGCGGAGCCACGCAGAATATTTTCTTTCTGCAGCAAGGCGGCAGCGGTAACCAAACCAGGGCTGATCGGTGGGCTTGGAGGTGTACTGGCGGTGTGGAATGTGCTCTCGTTGGAGAGCTTTGAGCCGTTCAGTAAAGGCCTTCGCCATGGGCTCTGCTCGCCCAGACAGAAGGGTGTGCCAGTCTGTCTGCTGCAGGTCTCTTTTAAGGGAGGGCCAGTCAGCTCTGTCCCACAGCCAGATAGTGTGGGAAGTGGCCTCATCCCGCGCCACGCCCACGTCTGCTCGGGTTAGGATGGCGTGGTGGTCAGAGCTGCCAACCGGCCCAAGCTGTTGGCACGTGACCCTGCCCTCTCCCAGGTCCGAGATAACGGGGTCCAGCGTCCCGCCTCGCTCATGGGTCGGGAAGGTGACATGATCTGTCAGACCCTGCACCGTCAGGAGATTCTCGTAGGCGGCTCCCTCCATGTGCTGGTTTAAGCCGCCCACGATTAGGACGTGCCTGCAGCGTCCCCCCCCCCCCTCTCTCTCTCTCTCTCTCTCTCTCTCTCTCTCTCTCTCTCTCTCTCTCTCTCTCTCTCTCTCTCTCTCTCTCTCTCTCTCTCTCTCTCTCTCTCTCTCTCTCTCTCTCTCTCTCTCTCTCGCTAGGAATATGGCAAAGAAGGTGAAGCCAGCAGTGAAAACCCTAACAACTCTGAACACTCCAAGGACTGTCTTACCATAGATCACATTAATGGCCATAGCTGATAACAAAATCGGATTATCGACCATCCGCTACTTATTTAAATATATATCGGTATCTTCGTTACTTTTGTAACCAAACTAGCGATAATCGCTACTTTTTTTCCGCCTCTCAGAAAAAAACGTTGTCTCCCTACTGCGAATGCGTGGCCCGGTGTTGTATGAAAAACTTCGGGGTATGAAATATCTTCGGTGATGAGATTTCATACTTAGATCATGAAAATTAAAACACTAGGTTATTTTTTTATGCTACTCAAAAATCAATATATCATTGAGAAAAATCATTTAACTTTGCCCCAAAAATGATTATTCACTGCCTCAAATTTGATATTCCATATTCGTTTGTGACCATGCCATGATACTGAAGGCACCTGGTGTTGTGTTATTTGGTGTCTCATAGTCAAGAGCTGGCGATATTGTTTACAAACACTGGTCTCTCGTGACCTGCGCATGCTCAGACCAGTAAGCGTAGCCCTGTACAGTCTCTCAATGCTTTTTTAACACATTAAGAGTTGCTGGAAAGCTGAATCAAACATGTAATCCTCGCTGTTTCTAGAACGACGTACACTCTGTACATATAAATACAACTCGTACAGAGTGTCGTTCTAGAAACAGCGAGGATGGTGGTATTGTTACTATATGTCTGATTCAGCCTTCCAGCAACTCTTAATTACGGTTTAAAATCTTTATGAGACTGTACAGGTCTACGCTTGCTGGTCTGAGCATGCACCGTTCACGAGAGACCAGAGTTTGTAAACAATTTTTGACGGTGGGGACGCCAAATAACACAACACCGGTTCAGGCATTTCTAGTACTACCGTCCATATGTACGTGTCAACGTGTGGTTTTAAGGTTTTGTAAGTTTCCTAAAATACAGATAATGAAAATTTGAATTCATCAATGTTGTTCTATCTGAAATATCAATATAGTATCGTTTTCGCCTATCGGACTTATCGCTAGCTAGTATCGGAATTGTGGATTTATATCGGGTATCGGTTATCGGTTATCGCTTATATTTGTGTCTCTTGTTAACGAATATCGGTTATCGCCGTTAAGGTTTTTCATTATCAGTTATCGGTTATCGGGAATAAGGTTTTCTGTTATCGTGCCCAGCTATGTTAATGGCCAATCCCTACTGCAAACTTTGATGAAATAAAAATGTTAATGAGTGACAGAAATACAGACATTCTTTGCGTCAGCGAAACATGGCTCTCCCCTTACATTCCCGACACATACATCAACATTCCCAATTATAAAGTGTTCAGGTGCGACGGCGGCCGAGGTGCAGGTGTCTGTCTCTATGTTAGTGATACCCTGCTTCTGAAATAATAGACACTAAAATAACTAAACAAACAGGGACTGAAGACATATGGGTCCGAGTGCAGTGCAGGAAATTACCATCTGTCATAGTAGGATGTATTTACAGGCACCCAAAGGCTCTCGCTAATTCATATGATCATATAACTGAAACTATACGATCTATTATGCTTCATAAAAAAACATTCTTAATAATAGGCTATCTAAATGACGACCTTCTCTCGCCTACCAGCAAACTCTCAGGCTTATTAAAGAATAATAAACTAACACAACTAATAAGCAAACCCACACGACTAACCCCCACCACTGCTACACTACTGGATGTAATAATAACCAATAACTCTGACCTCATATTACACAGTGACGTAATCCCTAACCCTATCGCTGATCACGAGCTTATCACAGCCACAGTCAATATGAAAAAGCCAAAACGAATACCACTTATAAAAACATTCAGAGACTTAAAGTTATATGATAAAGATAAATTCTGCGAAAGCCTGCTAAACAGCGTCACCGAACTGAATCAAATATTAAACACGGATAATGTTAATGACCAAGTGAGCATACTAACTTCAGTGTTCACCAGATGCTTAGACAACCTTGCTCCAATGGTAACACGTGAAATAAAACGACCCCCTGCTCCCTGGATCAACAATGAAATTAATGAATGTATAAATCTCAGAAATACAACACAAAGTAACCTCATAAACAACAGAAAAGATAAAATACTACAAGATAGGTACAGATACCTGAAGAAACGCGTAAAAACCCTAATTAATATATCCAAAAATAATTACTATCAGTCCCAACTCAAAGATTGCAAAGGTAATACGTCTGCCACTTGGAAAGTTGTAAAAGAATTAGTTCCCAATAAAAAGAACAGCTCAAACAATCAAATACCTGGCAGCTCAGAAACTTTGTGTGAAGATTTTAATACTTTTTTTTGCTAACGGGAAAAACACATACGAAAAGACACAATCTACGCTATTAAACATACAAAACAGTCCCCCAGTGGAAAATGCCATACACGACAGACACCTCGCAGACCACACACACGAAGAAAACGGCACACTCTTTCGCCCCACACCCACAGACACTGACACACTCATCTTAACGATAAAGAGCTTGCACGAAACAAAATCATTTGGATCCGATGGTATTCCTCTTCGTTTCCTTAAGGACTCTCTCTTCATTACCGCATATTACTTGACTCAAATAATAAACACTTCTATTGTTACCGGCATCTTTCCTACACAGTGGAAAAACGCAGTAGTTACCCCCCCCTATAAAGCTGGCGACGTGAGTAATGCCGGTAATTATCGCCCAATATCCCTATTACCTATCTCCTCTAAAGTTATAGAAGAAATAGTTGCAAACCAATTAACTAAATACCTTGAAAATAACAAACACTTGTCCGACACTCAGCATGGCTTTCGCCCCCACCTCTCAACCAGCACTGCACTCACGGCCATCACCGATAAACTATACGACAATATGGACACCAAACAATTATCGCTGCTTACACTTTGTGACCTATCAAAAGCATTTGATAGTGTTAGCCATAGGATTCTCCTCCACAAACTCTCAAATGTTAAAGTAGACACATTTTGGTTCAAAGACTACTTATCGAACAGAACACAGACAGTACGCCTACAAAACCATTTCTCCACAAAGGCAAACCTACAATATGGCGCTCCACAAGGGCCTATATTATTTACACTCTATGTAAACGACATGCATGAAAATTTCGACGACTGCACACTGATACAATATGCAGACGACACACAGTTTCTCCATAGTGGGCCACTGAAGGATATTAATCTACTAGTGAAAAAAGTTGAAACCACCCTAAGCAAAGCCATGGTGTACTTTAATAAAAATGGTCTAATGTTAAACACCCAGAAAACCCAATGTATATTTATAGGAAGCAGACAACTAATATCAAGAATACCTGATAACACAACCATTCTCTTCCATGATAGTAAGATCGAACCCTCAAACAATGTAAAGAATTTAGGATTGTATATAGACCAATATTTAGTGTTTGATCACCATATAACCGAAATCAGTAAGAAAATCCTAGTAACACTTATGTATGCAAATAGAATAAAACAATGTTTTGATAAACCCACAAGGCAGCTTATGGCAGTCACTAGTATTAAGTATACTAAACTATTGTAATACTATATGGGGGACAACTAACAATACGCTGCTAACTAAAGTACAGAAACTACAGAACTTCGCTGCCAAAATCGTAGAAGGGAGGGCCCAGAAATATGATCATGTAACTCCGATAATTAAGGAACTCAATTGGCTCAATGTTTCACAACAAATAACTTTTGACACAGCAGTGAATATATATAAACATCTACACGGTCAATACCCTGAGTATCTAATGCCTCTCCCCTCTGTAAACAGCATCACCAACAGCACAACACGCCAGCAGGGTAATCTGTATATACCAAGAACACACACAGACACAGGAGCCAGACAACTTTCTCTACACGGGCCTAAACTTTGGAACTCCCTGCCAGCACATATAAGCACTGCCCACACCTTGCATAAATTCAAATATATTCTGAAAGAGTTCTTACTTAATCGAAACTGAAACAACTGATGAATAACTAATTATCTCATTGCAATAACCTATGTACTTTTTATGTATTTGGATGTAAGAATAACCACTTCTGGTGGAAATAAACTTATTATTATTATTATTATTATTATTATTATTATTATTATTATTATTATTATTATTATTATTATTATTATTATTATTATTATTATCATTATTAGTACTCTCTCTCTCTCTCTCTCTGTCAGTCAGCGCCCTGCCCTCACTCCGAGAGGTCAAACCGCATGCGCTCCTGCTCCTGCTTCCGTGACCTCGCTCGCTTGCGATTCCACCTCGTGTGCCGTACTGCACTGTACTTTAGATCTTGCTGTGCTGTGTGCCGTGTGCTATTTCGCGTTGTGCTGCGTACTGCTTATTGTCAACCGAGTTTGCTTCCTGCAGAGGTGTGCTGTTTGCTGTGCGACCACGTGCTTCGCTGGACAGGATTAAGTGTTGCCCTTATTTTTACTACCTCTCTCTGCCTGTATCTACCCTCTCGCCAAAGCGCCCTGTAAAACATATATACACATATACACAAAACACAGTGTTACACTATTTCCGCCAAATTCATTATATATTCCAGATTCCACTCCTACGCCACTCCCTACACAGGTGTGGAGAGTGGCCTGACCTAACTCGACCCGAGTATTCCCCCGAGACACACTAATCCTCTTAATTTCTTCCTCACCTGCGTGTCTCTCCCTCTCGTCCCTCGCGTTTCGCTCCTCCTTCTCTTCTCTCGCCCCCCCCCCCCTCTCTCGCCTCCCTTCTCCATTGCCCCCCCTCACTCTCTCTCTCTCATAACTACCCCCACCTGCCCTCTCTATCTCTCCTTCCTCACTCCCTATCTCGTTCCCACCTCTCTCTCTCTCCTCCTTTCCTTCGCCCTCTTCCTCCCTCCATCCCCATCTCCTCCTACGCCTTCCCACTCTCTCTTATTCTCGCTTATTCACGCGCGAGTCCCTCTGCCCTACGAAAAAGAAAAAGAAAAGCAAACAAATAGATAAACACTACTCACTTGCTCTCTCCTCCTAACCAAGATGGCGCTAAAGAAATGCTCGACTTGCACAGGAAACTTCTCTGGCCATTTCTTCACAGGACGATCGACCGTCTGCAAGATCTGCCAGTTGACACAGCAGATGGAAACGAGACTCCTTCAACAGGACGAAAGGCTGACGGCTGGCGAGAAGATCACCAAACTAACAAGTACTGTTGAAATCTTGCAGGAGTTTATCCAGGCCAACATCGTCGCCCCTGCTGCAAGTAACGCCTCATCACCCTCCGCACCTGCACTCGATGCCCAGCCACCTTCCGAAGAAGACACGTCACAGGGGACAGGTAGAGCTGACGCTGAATGCTTCACCCCCGTGAGAGGAGGAGCCAGACCCGCCCCTAGAGCCATTTATCCTACTCATTGCTACAACAGATTTGCCATACTGGAGGAGGAGGACGAGGAACAGAGCACCTTCTTGGTCGGGGACTCTATGATTCGCCATCAGGTGGTCGAATTCTGTGGCAGAGTCCCCCATCGTAGGCGTAACTACTGTTATCCTGGAGCTGGTGTTGACGACATCACAGCTGCCCTGGACGAGGTATCCGCTGAGGCCTCTAATGACTCACTCTTTGTTCTCCACACAGGTACAAACGACGTCACCACGACCCGGTCTGAGGAGCTGCTGGACAAGTACCGTAGGCTCATCCAGCAGTATAAGTCTAAATCCCCAAATATTTTGATTTCAGGAATTCTACCACGGACGTGGGATGAGGGAGACTTTTACAGTAAGGCCTTCAGCCTCAACAACCGCCTACAGACTCTCTGCGGAGAGCTTGACGTCGAGTTCTTTAACGCCTGGAACCATTTCTACGGCCAGAGTAAACTTTTCCAAAGGGACGGCATACACCTGTCCCCCATCGGGGCAGCCAGATTCGGAAGGTTCCTCAATGACGCCGTACGTAACGCCCGAACAACAAAAAACGACTTTCAGCCACGTCCTTCCATTCCGCCCGTGTAAATAGACACCATACACCGCAACAAACTCATAACATTGAACCCTCCAGTACCACCACCTCTATTACCAAGCCTCAAGATAACCTAAGAGTCCTTAGTTTCAATGCGCGTAGCCGAAGAAACAAGTTTGATGAACTGCGATGTCTTGCTCTGACAGAAAACTTTGACGTAATTGCTATAACCGAAACATTTATCGACACCACAAATATTGATTTAGGTTCCGAATACAACATAGATGGCTACAGACTCTTCAACAAGGATCGTAAACCGTAGAGGTGGTGGTATCGCCCTTTTGTCAAAAAGCTATTTGCAACCCACTGACGAAACACCAAGAAACAGTAACGTTGAACGTTTCAGTGCGTGAGTAAACACTGCAAAAGTCAATTTAAATATATCTGTCACTTACAGGCCTCCGGGGCAATCACTCGATGCCGATCTTGAAATGTACAGCGTCTTAAGGCAGTCACTTAATAACAGCGACTCACTGATATTAGGAGACGTTAACCTCCCCCATATCGACTGGGCGACACCGTCGGGTACAGAAGGTGAGTCCCATAGAATGATCGAATTTTTAGAGGAAAACTATCTAAGCCAAATGGTTTCTGAACCAACTCGACAAAATAACATACTTGACCTTGTTATAGCGACCCAAGATAACTTAGTCAGTAATGTCACGGTAGGAGAACACCTCGGTTCCTGCGATCTTAAACTAGTGCGCGTTGACATTAGAGCTCAAACATCGGTGACTGAAAATAAAGTAAAGGTGCCCAATTTCAAAAGAGCCAACTTCGTAAAAATCCGACGAAAACTAATAGATATGCAACTATCAGATGACGGCAATGTAGAGGACGCCTGGCTGCTTTTAAAACTCACTTACTCACTCAGCGGGACACATTTGTCCCCTTGTGCGAGAAGCGAATTAACACTAATAAAAGCCCACCTTGGATTAATATCGAAATTAAACACTCAGTCAAGGAGAGAAAATTGCTTTACAGGTTAAAGAAAGAACAAAGCACGCCCGAAAACATTAGACCCTACAATGATGCCAGGCGACGAGTAAACAGATTAGTGCGTCAGGCAAAGCGTAGATATGAAGAAAATATTGCAGCCAACTGTAAAAATAATCCGAAATCCTTCTTCAGTTACATAAACTACAGAAAGGCGATCAGAAGTGGAATTGGACCCTTAACAAACAGCGACGGTGCACTAGTGACTGACAGCCAACACGTTGCAAACCTATTAAACAATTACTTTTCCTCGGTGTTTAATACTAACAGTCCTCCCACCACTACCACCAACACCAGTACTAATGTAAATCCCGAGCATGCATTGCCTAACTTTGAAATAAAACCCGACGAAGTCCTTAAAGCCCTCAAATCACTTAAAACAAATAAAAGTCCGGGACCTGACAAAGTTTATCCAACTCTGCTGAAAGAAACAAAGAGCGAAATACTCTCATCCCTCACTACCGTATTCAATATGTCCTTGCGACAAGGCATCGTCCCTTCAGATTGGAAAAAGGCTAACGTGACACCGATTTTTAAGAAAGGAGACAAAAAAGTACCAGGTAATTACCGGCCCATTAGTCTAACTTCGGTTGTAGGTAAGCTACTTGAGGGCATAATTAGAGACAACATTGTGAGTTACCTTGAAAGCCACTCATTAATTGGGGACTCACAACATGGCCTCCGAAACAAAAGATCCTGCCTATCAAACCTATTAACCTTTTATAACGACCTCTTCACTGTTTATGACGTAACCAAATTACTGGACGTAGTCTATCTTGATTTCCAGAAAGCGTTTGATAAAGTCCCGCATCATAAATTACTTTACAAATTAAAGCAAATAGGTATTGACGGTCAATTAAACCAATGGATCGCGAATTGGTTGAGCAACAGACAACAAAGAGTAGTGATTGACGGATTTAACTCAGAGTGGGCGCCGGTCACTAGTGGCGTCCCTCAGGGCTCGGTTCTTGGCCCAGTGCTCTTCATTATTTACATCAACGACGTGGATGTTGGACTCAATAATCGCATTAGTAAATTTGCAGACGACACAAAGATTGGTAACTCGGTTCTCACTGACGAAGACAGGCAAAGCCTCCAAGAGGATTTCCACAATTTCAGCTTGGTCGGATAGATGGAGATGCCCTTTATCGTAGACAAGTGCCAGGTCCTTCAAGTTGAACGAGGAATAAGAAGCTCGATTACGAAATGCGCGGCGTTAAACTCAAAAGCGTTCAATGCGTCAAGGACTTGGGGGTCAAAATCGCGTCAAACCTCAAATTCTCACAGCAATGCATCGATGCAGCAAATAAAGCGAACATAATGTTGGGCTTCATTAAAAGAAACTTTTTATTCAAGAATAAAGATGTAATACTCCTGCTCTACAATAGTTTAGTCAGACCCCACTTAGAATATGCGGTACAGTTTTGGTCTCCCCACCATGCAAAGGATATTGCTAAATTAGAGGTGTTCAGCGTCGGCAACGAAAATGATCCTTCCTTGCGCAACAAATCCTACGAAGAAAGGCTTTCACCCTCAACATGTTCTCTCTTGAGAAACGTCGCCTGAGGAAAACTGATCGAATGTTTTAAAATACTTAATGGTTTCACGAATGTAGACAGATCAACATTGTTTATGATCGATGACACTTTGCGCACGAGGAACAATGGCGTAAAACTCAGATGTAAACAAGTAAACTCAGACTGCACCAAATTTTTCTTCACCAACGTTGTAGTGCGAGAATGGAATAAGCTCCCACCATCAGTGGTCCAGTGTAACTCGATTGACTCCTTCAAAATAAGCTCGACCGTCACTTCCTTCAACTTAATATCAACTAGAGTAGAAATGCAACGTTTTGGAGCCTTCTGATTAATGTAAAATCACTTAGTTTAAGGACAGACTACCAAGTCTGGACCAAGGGTCTGTGTGGTCTGATTTCTATGTAATTCTATATATATATATATATATATATATATATATATATATATATATATATATATATATATATATATATATATATATATATATATATATGTAAACGACCTTTGGCGCTATTTCTCGAACTGCCAAATAATCCAGTATGCTGACGACACCCAGTTTATCCACAGTGGTTACATAGATGATCTTAACAACATGATACGTAAAGGAGAAGAAACTGTTAAACTTGCAAAACAATACTTTAATAAGATTGGTCTACTGTTAAATGCACAAAAGACGCAGTGCATGTTCATTGGAACAAGGCGGCTCCTCTCACAGATTCCTCCCGACACTCACATGCAGGTGGACGGGAACGTTATCACTCCCAGCTCATCTCTTAAGAACCTGACCGTTTACTTTGACAGCCACTTATTGTTTGATGCACATATCTCCGAGATGAGCAAAAAAGTATACGCAACAATTATGCACGTTAATAGAATAAGGGAACACTTTAATAAAACAACAAGAATTTCTGTCATTCAATCATTAGTCATGAGTATAATTAATTATGGGATCAGTATCTGGGGAGCTACTAATGCTTCTCAAATACATCGTTCCCAGGAGTGAACAAGCTACTCCATTTATCAGAGAACTTGGCTGGCTCAAAATAAAACAGAAACATACTTTTGAAATCGGAGTAATTATCTACAAACTCATTAATAAAAAAGTTCCTAATTGGGCGTTCCCACTGCCAACAGCGGGCGAGAGGCACAACCACAATGTCAGCACGAGGCAATCTGAACAGCTCTAGATTACCATGTGCAGCACTAACTTGGGTACCAAGTCCCTCCAAGTTGCCGGACCCACACTATGGAACAGCTTTCCTAACAACGTGAAAAATACTTCCTGCCTTAA
This sequence comes from Eriocheir sinensis, assembly GCF_024679095.1. Taxonomy (NCBI): domain Eukaryota; kingdom Metazoa; phylum Arthropoda; class Malacostraca; order Decapoda; family Varunidae; genus Eriocheir; species Eriocheir sinensis. The sequence goes on from NC_066528.1 coordinate 10,686,271, forward strand.
CACTTTTAAAACACGTCTGAAGATACATCTTTCAACAAACAATTTGAATTGTGAATATTACTTGACATGTTCCACTGTTTTAGATCAATCGACTTTTTACACTTTCACCTGACTGCCTCACCATTTTATGTTATATTGTCTGACTACATCTTACTATACTCTGATCATAACACTTTAAAGTATACTTTAACCTTTGATGATGATAACGATTTAGCTTTTTATGTTTAATACTTTTTATCTTATAACTCACGAATGTTGTTTAACTCAATTTTAATATAGGTGTTTTCTTTTGTGTATTAACTTCATATTAATGTTCTCGTAAGCGTAAGTCTCATGTAAAAGAATAACCATTGTAACAATTTTTTTTTTTTGCTTTTTTTTACGTTGATTGCCTATTGCGCCGGTAGGCATCTTCCCGGTGGGGCCTGATGGTCGGCCCAGCCCGTTCTGGCGCAGGCGAGTGTTTATAGTGGCGCCATCTTGCATTGGCTCATGCTGCCCCCCGGAACTCGTTCTTGATTCGCTTGGACGGCTTCCTCTAGAGTCCGGGCTGATGGGTGGTCTTCAGGACAGCATGTGGGTAGTTTTAAGCCACTCGGCGGTGACTGAAAAATCCGAGTGGTAGCGTGGGGATTCGAACCCGCGTCGTCCATCACGCGGTGAATGTGGGCCCAGTACGCTACCACCTACGCCACCGCCTACCCAGGGGAAATACAGTTCTTCTTCTTCTTCTTATTATTCTCTCGAACAAACATACGACTAGAATTCAACATTCACGGATTTATACCACCACCACCACCAACAACAACCACAACAACACCAACAACAATTATTCTAACACTCATCAACATAGGAAAGTGGGCTGCTTCAACTGTGGAGAGTTCAACCAAAGGCGATCCACTTGTAGGCTCGACCATAAACTAAAATGTGAAGTGTGTCATGTGCTTGGACATAAGGGTCAATTATGCAGCTACTACAGTGGATAGGAAAAAAGGCAACGAAGATTCAGCCGAAGTGTGTGCCTCGAAAAAGGATCATCTTACTATCGAACATGTAAACGCGCAATCCATGCAGTCTAATTTTGAAGAAATTAAGCTTCTTGTATCTGCCAGAAATATCGATATTTTGTGTGTCTGAGACATGGCTACTCACTGAAGCTCCAAATGCATCTGTTACCATTCCCGGCTACAAAATATTTAGATGTGATCACGGACGTGGTGGTGGCGTGTGTATATTCGTGAGAAGCTTGTTGAAAACTAATGTTATTGACCTACCATTTCCGAAACAGCCAGGAGTTGAAGACGTATGGGTGAGTGTACAGTGCCATATGTTACCAGCTATCATCATTGGGTGTGTTTACAGACACCCTAAGGCTCCCGTTGTTTCGTTCGAGTATTTACAAGATTTAGGCAATTATGTTTGAGCAAGAAAGGTTTTATGTTTTAGGTGATTTTAATGACGATTTACTTTTAAAAGGAAATAGACTGAGTGGTATCATTAGGAACAATAAGCTCTCACAATTGACTGACGAATCTACTCGAGTGACGCCCACATCTGCAACACTGCTAGGCTTAGTGGTTACTAATAACACGAGTCTTGTCCTTACTAAAAATGTCGTGCCTTAGGTTATTGCGGACCACGACCTAATCAGCATCAAAGTCAATATCAATAAACCGAAGCGCAAACCTTTAGCGAGAACTTTCCGTCACCTCGGGGGCTACAGCAAGGATATTTATGTAATCTACTTATGTCGGAATCTCTTACTTTAATAAAATAATGGAAACAGATGACGTGGATCTACAGACAAATATCTTTAATAATACTTTATTCAATGTTTAGATAAATGTGCTCCAGTTGTTACCAAAGAAATAAGTAGACCTTTTGCTCCTGGTTCAACGATGACTTGCGGCAGGCCATAAAGAAAAGGGATGATACTCGAAGCAAACTGCAGAGACAGACATAACACTGACCTGCAGCACCAGTACACTGACGAGAAGAAAATTGTAAGGGATTGTCTTACTTCATCCAAAAAGGAATGCTATAAGAACAAACTAAGTGACTGCAGGGGCGATTCTTCCGCCACCTGGAAAGTTATCATGAGATAGTTCCCAGTCATAGAAGTAGCTCAAAGACTTACGAGTTTGAAACCCACGATAGTGTTATCGATAAAGTAGAAGAATTTAACAATTTTTTCGCAAACATAGGAAAGAACACTTATGACACAACACAACAGACTTTATCAAAGAACGACATACTTCCTATGGACCGAATGACTTCAGAATGTAACGAGACTGTTCCAAAATTCAGACCAAAACCAGTAGACACAAACACACTGATATTAATAATCAAAGGTCTGAAGGAAACGCGTGCTCTGGGTTATGATGGCATATCGCTTCAGTTTATCAAGGATGTCCTATGCATTATTGCCTTCTATTTAACTTGTATTATCAATACTTCATTAGTTACCGGTGTATTCCCTCAAGCCTGGAAGCAAGCACTCGTCATCCCTGTGTTCAAAACTGGCGATCCTAACAATGTTAATAATTACCGTCCCATTTCCCTTTCACCAATAATATCAAAGATTTTAGAGAAAATTGTATCAAACCAGCTTTTATCTTTTTTAGAAACCAATAATTTCTTTCTGAATGCCAGCACGGATTCCGTCCTAAATTGTCGACCGAGTCTGCTCTCACGGTGGTAACGGACGCTATCTACAATAATATGGACAACAAGAAAATATCGCTGCTAACGTTATGCGATCTGTCTAAAGCTTTCGACAGTGTAAGCCACAATTTCCTCTTGAGCAAGTGTGCTGCTCAACATCGAACCCCATTGGCTCAGCAGTTACCTTCATAACAGAACTCAGTCTGTCAAACTCAAAACGTAATATCTACAAAAATTACCGTTAGTTATGGCGTCCCTCAAGGTTCCACTCTAGGACCAATTTTATTTAATATATACGTCAATGTGTTGGGACCCAGAATATGGACAAACAGAAGACGACCATAGCAGCACAGTTAATTAAAAGTGACCCAATCAGAGGCACATACCGAGGGAGATATGGAGACAAGAATTGTAAATATGACAGGAGGGAAGGAAAGCAATTAGTCAGATATACAAAGTTGTAAACATCTGATAAGCACTAACACTACTGAGAGGTTATGGAAAATACCCAGACCCACATACAGAAAGCAGATACCCAGTAGGCGTGGTCAGGAAGTGTGGATAACCATTCAAGAGGACTCTAACATGTCACGTGCAGTGTGACGAAATGCTATAAGGAATAACTGAAAAGAGAAGTCACAGTGGGAGTGTCTTAAGAGGAAATAACAAATAGTAGGAGAAGTAAAACAATATAACATAATGAGCGAGCCAATGGTTGTTGACAGGAAGTATTGGCTACTGGTTATGTAGAAAAATGAAGGCGTGTCAAAGATGTAGTTCCGCCTCAAGCAAGGAAAATGTGACCTAGACAACAGTGATATGGGCAGACCGAGCTCTTGCACTTCGCTTCAAGCAGACTTGCTACCACTCAGCTGAGAATGGCTGTTGTGATCTTAATCGTGAGTAGAAATTGAGAATCTAAGGGAAACTGACTGTATTGTCCTGGGAGATTATAATGTAGGAGATGAAGTAGGATTGTGAGGGACATGATTGTGATTATTTGTTTGCGATGTAAAGCAAAGGTAGAAAGCACTGGTGTGGTATAATTTGGTGCTTCCAGAAATTGTAGTAGATTATACTATAGGAATGTGTTATCAGGATGTGGGAGAGTATTTAAATATTGTGATGTAAGCAGAGAGAAACAAACCACTGCTTGTGGAATGACGAGTGTTATTATTATTGGCAACAACTGAGCACATATTGTAGTATTATGTTTAAGACATGTCGTTTGTCATATGTTGTATCCATTGCTGAATATGCCAGCGTTATGATCGTCTGAGCATAGAATATTGCGTAAGGCAATTACTTTCATTTAATTTTAAATAAATGTATATTTTCTTTTTCCTTGTTTATCCTCGAACACCAGTCTCCAATAACAACTTAAGCCGGATCACGCTACCAGGGATACGAGACGGTGAGATCATTTATGGAGTAATTAATGAGTGATAAAAGAGTTGATTTAATACAAGAAAAGAAGGTCCAAAACTGGCGGCAGAGGTATAGGGATAAAAACGGACATGATCTAACAGTGCTTATGTTTAATTTACTCTGACGAGAAAACTCCTCCTATTTTCATTAATCTATTCTCGTTTTACTTGGCTGAAATAAGAGTGACGATTTAATTATATAATTAATGGTTCTTCCGGAGGACATGGACTTTGACGATATGGTAATGGAAACTCTGGCCAACCACTGTTGTTCTGTAGTGCAATGGGTACACGCGACTCAACCGAGAATTCATGAGTTCCTTCCTGGCGGAGGGAGGGATGGGCAGTCTTCCACCATGCCGCGATCCATTCATCAGTGAGAGGGTGTCAGGTGACAGGCAGCGGCAGCGTCCCGCCTCTCAGGTTTGTTTGTTTTAGGATTGTTACCCCAGGATGGAGGGAAACACGGGGCTCTACGCCTCACAGGGTGGTGGTGTGCCGCGGCGGACATGCAGCCATAGAGTGACTTTATAAAGGCCTAACCCGCGTCCCCCAGGTAGGAAGTGTAGAGGCGATCTAGAAAATGTGAAATACTAAGAAAAGTGTGAGGTATGGATAAAAAGTCATGAATAAAAAAATGAAGCATATGGACAATAGTGTGAAGTATTAAGATAAATGTGTGAAGTAAGAGAATCAGAGGAAGAGGAGGCCAGGGTAGTGCCCCCCTCAGTTATCTACTACAAATAGCATTAAATAAACAAATGAAAATAAATAAATAAATAAATAAATATGCACACTTGCAGTGGAAAAAACGGAAAATGAGCGAAGAACAAAACAGGGAGTAACCTTTAATATAATAAGATGACGGATATAACGACCAAGGGAGTAACCTTAATATAATAAGATGAAGGCTATAACGAAGAAGGGAGTAACCTTTAATATAATAAGATGAAGGCTATAACGAAGAAGCTATAACGAAGAAGGGAGTAACCTTTAATATAATAAGATGAAGGCTATAACGAAGAAGGGGAAACTATACCTATACATTCCATTGAGCCCGGAGAAATATCTCTGATATCTAGAGGTGAGGGACCTCAGTTGAATGAAGATGAAATGAAGAAAACTTCATTGAAAGCAAGGTCGTTCGTTGTTGCCAGCTGAACCTTTGCAACTGCATGCATCTGTTGCAGGTCACATAACGCTAGTGACGCAACTACAGGCAAGTGAAGCTTATTTGAGCCTTGTGTTAGTACTCCTCAGGCTAGAGTCTTGTGCTCAGGGATAGTTGTTAACCCCTTCATCTGACAATCAAAGATCTTATGTCACTGTGCTGTATTTGAATATTGAAAGTGAGTGTAAAGATAGATGATAATACAACGTTAGGATGTGTGAAGCCTGTCACTATGAGCTATACGCTGATCTGCCACAAGTATCTAGTGTACAGACCGCTGACACAGCTAAAACAGACTTGAAGCCTGCAGAGCTTGAAGTAAGGAAGAAAAGCTCTCATCAAATTGTTGACGCTAAATTCCAAGTGAAGAGAGAGAATCAGGTTTTAAAGTCCTTAATAGATAAATATAACAGTGTTTTCCACAGAACAAGAACCATTAATAGTAACGCCCTATTTTTTAAGCACCATCAAGCAAAACACTGATGAAGAGTGCAAAATGTCCATATAACATTCCTATCAGTTATCATGACAGAGTAAATGAACAACTTATATCGTTTCAGCAACAGTGTGATTCGCCCTTCGCGATCACCCCTATAATGCCCCACTCTATCCCAGTGCCAAAAAGATGGAGGACTACGACTTTGTCTGGACTTCCGAGCACTTAACAAGACACTACGGGACGACCGGTACCCACTCCCTTAATATAACCACCATACTCAATCAATTGGGAGATAGTGTTTTTTCATGCCTAGACTTGAAACAGGGTTACCATCAACCTTCTAGATGAAATCAGCAGAGAGAAGACGGCATTTTCTTCCAGCAGGACATTGGGAATTTACTTCCCTCCCTTTGGCCTTAAAACAGTCTCTGTCCTGCTTCCAGAAAATAATAAACACTGTCCTTACAGGACTATTAGGTAACAAGGTTCAGGTGTACCTTGATGACATAATTATCCAAGGGCGATATATTTTCTAATCACGCAGATAACTTAGAACAAATTTGGATCACTAAAGGAAGCCAAACTGACTCTTAAGATGGAGAAGTGTAAACTTTTAAGGACAAAGTAGATTACCTGGGCCATGCCATCCGCTCAGAGGGAATAAGACCAGTCTAGCAAGCTGGAGGCCATACAAACGTCCTGGCCCCCAAACTGTTCATGATTTACAGTCATTTCTTGATTGACTAATTATTATCGCAAATTTATTGCAAATTATTCACAAATTGTTGCTCCTTTTCTAAAGATTTACAAAAAGAAGAAAGGTACACTAAAAGAATAAATAAAAATAAAATAATACTCCACCATATGGACGGATGAAACAAAAATTGCGTTCTCAACCCTAAGGATAGAATGCTTGCGTACAGTCACTCACGCGTCCCTACTACAATACTGGTGGAGTATTGCAATAACAGGATAATGATGATAAACTAAGACCTGTATCTTTTTTGTGAGAAATTGAATACGGCAGAACAGCGGAACAGTATAGTTGAACGAGAGGCTTTAACTGTAATTTATGGGTTACACGTAAACCGCCCTGGGTTACCCTGTTGAGATCCACACGGATCACAGACCTTCAGTATGGTTGTTACAGGTAGCTAGTCCCAACGGCAGGATAGCTAGATGGCAGATTCATGAGTGAGTATGGTTTCACAATCAATCATTTGCCTGGCAAGGAAAATATAGTAGCAGATTTTCTTTATCAAGGATGAAGGCTCAACAGGACACTGAGATTGAATTATAAGGACACGCGCGATAATGTTTGTGGATGGGGAACAACAAAAACCGTGGAACACGTGGATAATGAGGGGCAAGGTATTGCACTAGTGCAGAAAAAGAAACAGGCGCTGAAAAATGAGAAAATAAAATATATGATATGTATGGACTTGAATAGTGAGTGTATTGGCCACACACTTGACTGGAGTATTCAGGAGGATTAGTGAGCTGCATGATGAGCAGCCAGCATATAAGTTTGCTAAAAGAAGGAAGCCCCATGAATGAAAAAATTGAGCAAAGACTAGAGAAAAAGGCATAATGTGAGATGCCGCCCCTGTTAGAGGTACAGGTGGAAAATGTGTTATATTGTGTTGAAAATGGGCATAATGTGAGATGCCGCCCCTGTTAGAGGTACAGGTGGAAAATATCTTATATTGTGTTGAAGATGGGCATAATGTGAGATGCCGCCCCTGTTAGAGGTACAGGTGGAAATTATGTTATATTGTGTTGAAGATGGGCACTGTGAGATGCCGCCCTGTCAGAGTTACAGGTGGAAATAAATGATGTGTTTTAGTGAGTCCACGGAGAAGCCACTAAGGTGGTGATTCTACCCCCAAGTATTTCATATGATAACTCTGGCTCATTCGTCGCCACTGCAGGGCACGGAGGAACCAGTTACGTTATGTCGGTGTAGAAAGTTCGCTTTCTGGCCTGGAATGAAACGGGATGTAGAAAATTATGTAAGGAAGTGCGTCATGGTAGTCGTTTTAAAAGTGAGTTGGGAACTTGCACCTGCTCCTTGGCGGCAATATCCAGACGTCACTGCTCTTTGGAAGAATACACATGAACCTTTTGGGTCCCATGGGTGTATCGGACAATGGGTTTTGATACGTGATGACCATAATTGATGTTTTTACAAGGTATTTGACTACAGTACCCTTACGAAGTAAGGAAACACGCTAAGTGGCGAGGGCGTTGTACGTGAATGTTGTTTATGTACACGGTGTTCCTCAGACAGTTATTACAGATCAAGGTTCAGAGTTCGTGAATTCGTGATGCAGGAGATAGCGTCCGAGCTACTCATGCGACACGCAAAAATAACGGCTTACCATCCAAGTGCAACATTAATGGAATTATAGAGCGCGCAAATTATACCGTAGTTAACATTTTGAGGACAATGGTTCTAGGAAATGTGTCCATGTGGGATATACTGTTACCAGCAGCCACCCTGGCTGATATTGCGTATCATCGCACCATAAAGGAGTCACTTTTTTATCTCGTGTACTTAAGAGATCCTCGTATGCCCTACACTATGTTAGAAAAGCCTCAGCAATCCTGGTATGATATTGACTCCTATAAACAGGAAATGGCTGTAATTGCAAGAAAGGTATATGATAGATGCCAGGTTTACATTGAAGAAGGTAGAGATGAAATGGAAAAGTACTACAAACCTACAAAAATCAAACCCATCAGCGTAGGAGACAGTGTTCTTCAAACGAGACCACAGAAAAAGTAAATAAAAAGTTGTAACTTATTTTGATGGACCCTACAGGGTAAAAGAGTGATATAATGGTAAAAATTATAAACCCCAGGACTAGTAAGGTTTCAACGGTCCCCACAGATAGAGTAAAAGTCCTTCAAGAAGCTTGCATCGACGTGAAGCAATGTCCAACTATTAGGCGAACATACCCTTTGAATCCAGAGACAGACACTGAAATATGTTCTTCATTGCTCAACCCTGAAATCACTGAAAAATTCACCGAAAATAATAACTCGTAGCGGATAGGTGATCGCTACTCATGACATTAAATAATGTTCGTTCAACAACAGCAATAAACAGCTGATGCACAGGCCCTACCTTCTCAGGTTACTCCTAAACTTTCAGAGCCACCTCGGCATAGATATAGCCTTCGCTCTTCGACGGTTCATGAGTTGCCTTATGTAATGTACAAAGTACTACTATATAGAACAGGAATATTGCATAAGGATGAAAATGCAATAATTGAGCGGAAATATGACGAAATAAACCACAGATTGATTTGACTTTTCAGTGTACGACTCAATGACACAACAGGAGTCCCCAACACGTGCTGGCCAAAGTTTCACACCAACATACTTCTATATTATAGTCCTCACAGACAGAGACTATAGTACCGTTTAGCCTCACAGAAGATATTTTAGCTGCATTATATAAAGCACGGATTTTAACTGCTTCGTTACTTGAAATATTATTCAAATGTCACCTGAGTATCCAGCTGTAAAAGCAATAAAATACACACTTTAATTTTGAAAACGAATTCAGTTTATTGTTGCATCATCTAAAAAAAAGTTTTAGGCTATGTGATGACTACTATTCAAAACAAGCTGCATGCTTCTATGAATTATAGAGAAAAGAAAAAACGGGAATAATTTTTTGAGGATCCTTGTCTAATAACCTATTTGGTACCGCGACCCAGGCTCAAGTTGATGCTATTCATGAAAAATAGAGGACTAGAGTCATTAACTGAGAAAGATTTATATAGTTAAATGTTTATTATGGAAAACTCAACATCATTAAGTAATATGCATGCCACGCAATCTGCCTTTAACAGGCTATATTCAGCTGAAGATGTATTGAACCAAGTTGTGCGCCATTTTAGTATAGACTATGGCATTAGGGAAGAGAAAAAGCTCCTACAAGAATTGTTATATTTTGATTTAGCATTGAGACACATAAGACCAGGTATACAAGATTTATATTTGAGTCTGCAGGCTCCCCTGCAAACATACATAACTCCAACCATTATATGAAACAAACAGTTGTTCAGTACATTAAAGGAAGCCTAGGATCGGCCTCCAGGTCTTTTGTGCCTTGCAGTTCTTGGATTTTTAGCTCTATATAGGATGTAATAACTGTCCTCCAGGACAACGGCTTTGCACGATTCTCGTAATTTCTATTTCACTAAACCTTTGCGAGGAGATCCGATTGACACCTTTGATGTCTTTCGAATCGACTCCCTTCCATTTTCTGTGCAGAATAGCACTTACTTTCTTATGTATAGTGTTGATTCAAGATGTATTGCCTTCAGTGAGAATAGGAAAATATATTTTATGCTTTCTAGTATAAAACACTGTAACAAGAATAACCATATGTTAGTTTGTCCTCCCACAGGCCCTGTCCATGAGGTAGTAACGCAGCCTCTTGTGAATCGGCTGCTTTCGAAACATGAGTCAGTGATCAACCTCTGCCACACAATAGTCTTGAAAACATTTCCCCTATGTTTATAAAAGGTCCTGCTACTTGACCTGTTCACTTGCCTCCCCATCACTCTGGCACTCACATGCCCTAACCATCTTGTAAACAAGCATACTGTCAGCCTGACGGATAATGGGATATTGACGCTTCGGCAAGGTTGCAGCGCCCACAGCCCATCCCTGACACTTCCTGGACAAGAGGCAGTTGTGGAGGGGCCCCCCATCATGGTCTCTCTCGCCCTCTCCTCTCCACCTCCCTCCTCTCCAAGAATTCTTACAGGCCATCTTATCTGGTCCGTTTTGCCTGACCTTCCATCTCTTCGCAGTGCTGAGTCCATCCCCTACAGGAGCTAACAGCTGGCTTGCAGCCCCTAAATTCTGTGGTCGAGCCGGATCAGCCCTTTCAACCCGAAATCCATTGGTGGATTGTCTTCGCCATTGTCGTGATCCTGGTTCTTCTACTGGTGACGTCTGCCGGGGTGTTCATGTCCTGCGCTACGCACGACGACGACGCCTGCTTCCAGACTCGAGCCCACTGCAGACATTGAAAGGCATATCTTCTCCACTAACACCTGTGAGATCTCAGGGCGAGATCTTCCGGAAGGGAAGTATGTTGGGACCCAGAATATGGACAAACAGAAGACGACCATAGCAGCACAGTTAATTAAAAGTGACCCCAATCAGAGGCACATACCGAGTGGAGATATGGAGACAAGAATTGTAAATATGACAGGAGAGGAAGGAAAGCAATTAGTCAGATATACAAAGTTGTAAACATCTGATAAGCACTAACACTACTGAGAGGTTATGGAAAATACCCAGACCCACATACAGAAAGCAGATACCCAGTAGGCGTGGTCAGGAAGTGTGGATAACCATTCAAGAGGACTCTAACATGTCACGTGCGGTGTGACGAAATGCTATAAGCGAATAACTGAAAAGAGAAGTCACAGTGGGAGTGTCTTAAGAGTGAAATAACAAATAGTAGGAGAAGTAAACAATATAACATAATGAGCGAGCCAATGGTTGTTGACAGGAAGTATTGGCTACTGGTTATGTAGAAAATGAAGGCGTGTCAAAGATGTAGTTCCGCCTCAAGCAAGGAAAATGTGACCTAGACAACAGTGATATGGGCAGACCGAGCCTTGCACTCTGCTTCAGCAGACTTGCTACTCACTCAGCTGAGAATGGCTGTTGTGATCTTAATCGTGAGTAGAAATTCGAGAATCTAAGGGAAACCGACTGTATTGTCCTGGAGATTATAATGTAGGAGATGTGAAGTAGGATTGTGAGTGGGACAGGATTGTGATTATTTGTTTGCGATGTAAAGCAAAGGTAGAAAGCACTGGGTGTGGTATAATTTGGTGCTTCCGTGAAATTGTAGTAGATTATACTATAGGAATGTGTTATCAGGATGTGGGGAGAGTATTTAAATATTGTGATGTAAGCAGAGAGAAACAAACCACTGCTTGTGGAATGACGAGTGTTATTATTATTGGCAACAACTGAGCACATATTGTAGTATTATGTTTAAGACATGTCGTTTGTCATATGTTGCATCCATTGCTGAATATGCCAGCGTTATGATCGTCTGAGCATAGAATATTGCGTAAGGCAATTACTTTCATTTAATTTTAAATAAATGTATATTTTCTTTTTCCTTGTTTATCCCTCGAACACCAGTCTCCAATAACAACTTAAGCCGGATCACGCTACCAGGGATACGAGACGGTGAGATCATTTATGGAGTAATTAATGAGGATAAAAAGAGTTGATTTAATACAAGAAAAGAAGGGTCCAAAAATGAGATGGCTGACTATATAACAGAATGCACAATAGTCCAGTATGCCGATGACACGTAATTTCTACATTATGACACTAGCACATTTATATATCATTATCAACGCAGCAGAAGCAACACTAGCTAAAGCTAAATAATATTTTCTCAGGAAAGGTCTGCTCGTCAACCTAAGTAAAACACAATGTATCTTTATTGCTGCCCCACATTCCTGAAGACACTGTTGTCCGATTCGATGGCACCAGCATTCGTCCCAGCACTCGTGTTAAAAACTTGGGCCTGTACATGGACCGCTGCATGACCTTCGATATACACATTAATGAGCTGGCTAAGAGAGTGATGGGGACACTAATATACATTGGTCGAGTAAGCATGAATATTGATAACCAGGAAAATTGTAGTACAGGCACTTGTGTTAAGCCTGATAAACTATTGTATTAGGATCTGGGGAACCACCAACACTACGCTTATACACAAAGTACAGTGTCTATTGGTGGCATGAACAAATATGACTACGTCTCCCCAGCCTTCAGAGAACTAAAATGGCTCAAAGTAAAACAAAAGCATTTTCTAGACGTCACTACGTAGAGCCATGTACAAATCCCTGAACAAAATGTTTCCTGCTTGGCTTTTGTCATTTTCCACCGTTCACAGTACGACAAGCAGCGTAACAAGGCAGAAAAATAATCTGGTAGTGCCCAGGACAAAGACAAACTCTGGCGCCAGGGCCTTCTTAGTAAACGGGAATAAAGTATAGAATTCCCTCCCAGCCCACGTCACTATTGCTAGTACGCTTCCTTGTTTTAAAAGTAGTCACCAAACATATTCTAGATGCCCCCGATGGACAACTATTCTAGATGACCCCGACGGATAACTAATGCTGATCCTCCTCCTCAGTCTTATCCCCTAGTATCACTAGGGGAAACGGCCCTTGTCCGCGCGGGGAGCACGGGGTGTTTCATTACGACCTGTAATAGGATGCGACAGACCGACTCTAGCGGCGATCGAAATCTAGCCGACCGAGTCGGTCTGTCGACGAGGACTGGCGTGTCTCTGACTAATGCTGATATTTGAATATGATTTTAGTATGTTGACGAAACTACTGCCAATGCTTCACTACTTCTGTTATACTAAAGTCACTTTTTATGTATGGTTTCCAGCTCACTTTTATACGCTTTTTACGTCTGCTTTATTTTATTTTGTTTCATTTATTTTTATCCAAGTTTAGATTTTATTGGTATGTTTAACTCACATTTTATGTCTTTTATTTTCATCAAATTCTAGATTTTATTGGTATGTCTTTATCTCTACTTTCTATGTATGTTTTATTATTATTTTTTATCTAAGGTTAGGTCTACAGGCATCCCTTGCAATAACTTTTTATGTATGTTTTATTTTTATCAAATGTTAGGTCTCCTATGCATCTTTTACACTTATTTATTTTTTTTTTAGGTAGTTTTATTTTACTAAGTTTACCCTATAGACATCTTCTACAATCTTTGCTATGCATATTCTAATCCTATCAAAGACTATGTTTATATAGGCAATATTTTACTTTTTATAGGTATTTTGACGTCATGAGGAATCCTTTATTTAAACAATTTCTTCATTCATGTTCTAAGATATGCTATTCAAGATGTTCTGTATTATACTAAAGATGACTTGTAGACATATGTCTATTTCATTGATGTGTAATAACCACTACCCTGTGGAAATAAAACGAATTTGAATTGAATTTGAAATTTGAACTTCTCTCAGTACTCACCCTGCCCCTCTCCCTGTCCACGCCGTCGCCTCCGGTAGGTCACACACACCACAATGGCCAGGACACGCCACCACCACCGCTATCGGCACCGCTATCACCACTGTCGAAGAGGAGAGACAGAGTGACCTTTCCTTGTGGCGGCGATGGTGTGGACGTGGTGTGGCTGTGGTTGTCAGGGTGGAGGAAGAGCTTGTAAGAGGAACACCTGGAGGGGCTGTGGTGGCATAGGTTGTGGAGGGTGTTGTGGTGGTAGTGCCTGGAGGTGTTAGTGTTGTTGTTGTGGTGGTGGTGGTGGCGGTAGTGGTGTAGTGGTGTTAGTACCTTGTGGTGCTGTTGTGGTGAGGGTGGTGATGATGGTAGTGGTGTTGATGTGTTAGTATCTAGAGGTGTTGTTGTGGTGTTGGTGATTTTGGTGGTGATGGTGATGATGATGGTAGTACCTGGATGTACTGTTGTAGTGGTGGTGGTGGTGGTGGTGGTGGTGATAGGACGCGGCGGATCCGTGCAGGTGGGTGGGTTCTGCAGGCTCGTAAATTGTGTTGGACCGTGACATCCGCCGCCCGTTTCTTCGGCTGTGCTTGTCCAGCTGGAAGAGCCGTGAGCCACAATACTAAGGCCATAAATGACTTTGTTCCATGTTGTTTGCCTCGTGCATCTTGCTCTGTATCCTTCAATGGTTAGGGTGAACTGCAGAACTCGGTTCCATAGATTCGGTGCTTCCACATCCACCTTCAGTTTGATCCACTTGTTGTCGCTGTAACACTTGTCAAGGCCAAACCAAGCTACCTGACGGACTGGTGCAGAGACAAATGTTTCTGTCACTACAAGACTAACTCCCTTGAAGTCATCTCCCGGCTTCACGTACACTGTTGTCTACTCACTATATCTTCCCGGTCCTTTTCTTCTCTCCAAACAAATTGTCTCCTTTCCTCCTTCACTGACGGCCACCACTTCATGAAGATCCTCACAGTCCCTGGTGCCGTGGGCGCCTCCAAGACGCAGCAGGAGCACCGCCGCCACAGCCACACGCCCCGTCATCACCCCAAGACACGCCAGGCCTGTTTGTCTCCGGGTGTGAGGGTGAGGGAGCAAGATGGACGCCGGATATACTTCCCCTGATAATATAATGTACAGACACACACACACACACACACACACACACACACACACACACACACACACACACACACACACACACGCACACACACACACAGACACACACACACACACACACACACACATATGGCATTTATATATTGACCTTAGCGTGTCCTGTGTTTTGAAGATGGATACTTGTGATATGCGTATGTATTCTGGATGAAGTATAAAGACACTCAGAAAGACTCGCCCTTCTTTTCCTCGTCTGGTGTGTCGTCGGTCCTCTTCATCGCCCGCAGCCACGTCCTCATCTTCTGGGAGGGGATGAACCTGCGTTTTTTACCCTTGTAATTCGGAACAGCACGCGTGTAAGGCATCACTGACTCTCATCAATAGCAAGATTGAAGCGCTGATAACCGCTGTTTTACGAGACGGTTATGTTCGGAGAGTAACTCGTAGTAGCGACCCCAACCTGACCTACCTACCTACTGAGTATTCTAGCCCTGCAGGATGACAGGGTGAGGTCAGCCCCGCCCCCGCCCACCCATGTCCCAGGCCTTCTCTCTCGGCCTTGGCGTGGTCGGCCTAAACAGTGTAATGCCAAGTCCTTTTATAGTTGCAATTTCCTATTTTACGATGACCCTATACAAGTCCTTCACATCCACGATTTAAACTATAGCATAAATGGACTTAATAAACATGGCGACTGATACATTTTGCTATGTTTTATTAATGTTAAGTCACAGGATCAGATAACAGGGGGTCAGCGTGACATAATCATTCATCACACTGTGCAAGCCAAACCCCGCGGAGAGTCTGACATTCCCGTGAGTCGCGCCGTCCGTGTGTTCCCGAGGCGGCCGCGGCACCACACTGTTCCGGGAGGGACGGCGCTGTGCAAAATACCCCAAAGATGCAAGAAAAGCACAGATGTTTGTTACTTCATAGCTGTGTTGTACTAAAAGTTTAGGTTTTCTTTAACACCGTGAAAGTTGCCTGTAGTAGCTACGTGTTTTGTTCTGTTGTAGCTTCTAGTGTGTCAGGATGGCCGTGGTGCTGGCCCAGGCACGCGTAATGCAGCCTGAGGATTTTGCACAACAGCGGCGGGCACTCGCTGAAACTTGTCACCATCCAACACAACAGTGACGAATACCAGGCATGAAACACATCTCCCGCCCCTCAAAGGTAAAGGGATTAATATGACACCATCCAACACAACAGTGACGAGTACCTTTTTTTTTTTTTTTTTTTTTTTTTTTTACATTGCAGCCTATTGCGCCGGTAGTCTTCTTCCGGTGGATCCTGATGGTCGGTCCAAGGCTTCTTTCCGGTAGGTCCTGATGGTCGGCCCAGCCCGTTCTGGCGCAGGCGAGTGTTTATAGTGGCGCCATCTTGCATTGGCTCATGCTGCCCTCCCAGAGCTCATCTTTGATCCTAGAATCTAGAGTCCGGTTGATAGGTGGTCTTCTGACAGCATGTGGGTAGTTTTAAGCCACCTGGCGGCGGCTGAAAATCCCAGCTTGGTGGCACCGGCGGGATTGAACTCGCGTCCTCCTGAACATCGAGGCCGTTACTTTGACGACTCAGCCACCGGCATGAAACACATCTCCCGCCCTCAAAGGAAAAGGGATTGATATGACACCATCCAACACAACAGTGACGAGTACCTAGGCATGAAACACATCTCCCCGCCCCCTCAAAGGTAAAGGGATTAATATGTCACCATCCAACACAACAGTGACGAGTACCTAGGCATGAAACACATCTCCCGCCCCCTCAAAGGTAAAGGGATTAATATGACACCATCCAACACAACAGTGACGAGTACCTTGGCATGAAACACATCTCCCGCCTCAAAGGTAAAGGGATTAATATGTCACCATCCAACACAACAGTGACGAGTACCTAGGCATGAAATAGATCTCCGCCCCCTCAAAGGTAAGGATTAATATGTCACCATCCAACACAACAGTGACGAGTACCTTGGCATGAAACACATCTCCCGCCCTCAAAGCGTAAAGGGATTAATATGTCACCATCCAACACAACAGTGACGAGTACCTTGCATGAAACACATCTCCGCCCTCAAAGGAAAAGGGATTAAAATGTCACCATCCAACACAACAGTGACTAGTACCTTGCCATGAAACACATCTCCCGCCCCCTCAAAGGTAAAGGGATTAATATGTCACCATCCAACACAACAGTGACGAGTACCTTGGCATGAAACACATCTCCCCGCCCCCTCAAAGGAAAAGGGATTAATATGTCACCATCCACACAACAGTAACAAGTACTAAAGCATGAAATACATTTTCCTCGTTCCCAACGAGAAAAAAAGATTGACTGACTTCTCTCAATACACAAAACATGTTACATCATTTCTTTATAAATGTTGTGGATTGTTTTACCTATATTTCTCACCATGTTATATGATCACCGAAGATCCGGTTTATAGGACTCTCTGTTGCATATAATCTTGCATTATTACTCCCAGGTCTCTCTTCATTTACTTTCTTAATATTTCGCCATCTCCCATTTGTATCTGTGTGTGTGGGGGGAGGGGGTAAGCTCCATGCGACGCGTCACGGCCACGAGAACAGGCGCAATATCTTCGGCTGTCATAACTCTTTTTCTATTATTATTGTGGGAGAGAAGTTTTCTTACACTATACACTATTCTAGATGAATATAGAATTATTGCAAAGACACCATTTCCACCTCTTTAAATGTCTAAACTTTCCCCGCGCACAACATCCAGAGAAATATATCGCCATCCGTACTTCAAGGGTTAACTATAGCGAAAAGACACTAATAATTAAACCTTTCACCGGTAACTAAAAATAAATGTAGTTATTGGAGTGGAGTAGACAGTTTTGGGTCGGAAATCGGATAACATAAGAGGCTGAGTACGACAATCTGATGACGCAGGTGTCGAGTCAGTGTCGGAGTGTTGGTCAGTGAAGGTGGGCGTGCAGGTGCGAGTCAGTTTCAGTGTTGGTCAGTGAGGGCGGGCGTGCGGGTGGTAAGGCGTCACGTTGTGCTGACTGATGCGTGGACTAATCCAAAGTTACGGAGACTGGAGGCGGGACACAAAGGCCGGAGATATGGAGGTGACAGCCTGGAGCCCCAAAGTAATATGGTAGGAGGATATAAGACTGTTTAGAGAGAGAGAGGGGTTCGAAACACGTGCTTCATCTCTCTCTCTCTCTCTCTCTATCTCTCTCATGGTTGCCACATTCCTACCTTGTATCACCTTTCAGAGCGTCAAAGTGATATGGTAGGAGTCATTTGGCACTGTTTAGAGAGAGAGAGAGAGAGAGAGGGGTTCGAGACCCGTGATTCATCTCTCTCTCTCTCTCTCTCTATCTCTCTCATGGCCGCTACACTCCTTCCTTGTATGATCTCTATTGTTTGTTTCCCTTATCAGTGATCTTTTCCGGTTAGACTTAATGCTTGTTCAAATTCTCCTCCTCCTCCTCCTCCTCATTTTCACGGTTTTCATCTATAACAATATCTAGTCGAAGAGGCCTTGGGTGGAATGTGAGGGATAGGAGGGAGCCAAGAAGAGGGACATAGAGTTTAATAGAGGATGGCTAGGTTATTGCTGGTTAGTCTAATGGTAGTTCAAAATCCTCCTTTTCTCCTCCTCTTCTGCTACCAACATTATTTTTAACCCATTTTCACGGTTTTCATGAATTTACTTAGTGGAAAAAGCCTAGTAAGGGATGTGAGGATAGCAGCAAAGAGACTATAATACCCGTTCTACAGTCTCCTTGGATAGCAGCGAGGCAGGAAGTGGAGCATAGGAGTGTAATAGAGGAGGCTAGGCTATTGCAAGTTAGCCTAATAGTTGTTCGACTCTCCGCCCTTCTTCTCCTACCAATTCACCATTTTAACCGCCCATTTTCACGGTTTTCATCACTTAGTCGAAGAGGTCTGGGAGGGATGTAAGGGATAGAAGGTAGGAAGAGGGACATAGTTTCAATAGAGGATGGCTAGGCTATTCATGGTTAGCCTAATGGTAGCTCAAATCCCCCCTTCCTCCCCTTCTCTGCGGCCACCAACACGCTATTTTAACACATTTTCACGTTTTCATCACATTTCTTATCATTTCCTGCACTGCATAGCGATATGAATATTGTACACATGTTTCTTGTATTGCTGGAAAACACACCATGTATTGCCTGGGGGTTGGGATGGCGTGTTCCTCCCTTATTTGGTGTGTACGTTAGAACAATGAACCATCAATCATTTAATCAATACATCATTAAGTAGGCTAAATATGGTAATTACTAAAACCAGAAGTTAGTTATTTAGAAGCAAAAAAGTCATAGGAGTTGAGAAAAATTTATTTATTATTTTATTATTTATCAATTCATGTTGAGTAATATTGAAAAGAGGGTTGCCACCTTTTTGCGAAATTAATACTAACAATATGGATTATTTTTTTGGTCCCTGACAGAATGCAGTGTAGCAAGAAATGGCTTCCGGACAATAGAAGGGAGGCTCGAGGGGGAGAAGCTCCCCCGTCATTGGGTCGTGGGGGGCGAAACCTTCCCGTGAAAGGGGCCGAGAGTGGCGCTACCTCCCCCTGTTAGGTAGATTACGGAGGTTGTTAGGTTAGGCTGGTATTTATTCGGTATGGGGCGTGTGGCGGGGCGGCGGCGGGTACACACACACAGGCATTGAAAACTCAATTAGTTAGTAATTTCTGGAAAAAAAAATACTATCTCCACAAGAAGAAAAAAAACATACTTTGTCCAGAAATAAGTAGTCGGTGACTCGCAAGGAAAAGGCTATATACCCTCTCTTCAAAAATCCCCATTACTTTTTATCCATATAGTTTCTCGTTTATCACCTTTATGTAATTTATGATACGGTTGTAGACTTTAAACCAAGGTATGAGGCAAAAAAATATTGAAATGTCGCTTAGAATTACCATTTTCTGTTTGTGTTTCCTGAGAGAAAGTTTGGGTGAGGGAAAACTGTGTTAAAATATTAATGAAATCTGACGCTTGTATTTAGACAGGGATTACTCTTTATGACCCTCCCTCGTTGAGAGAGAGAGAGAGAGAGAGAATGTAGTTTTTGCTAGTCACATTCAGTATCACCACTATCACTACCACTATCATCACCACTACTCCACCACCACCACTATTACATTGGTGGTGATTGTAGGTGATGATGTTGTTACGTGGTGGTGAGTGTACATTGATGAATCTCTCTCTGCACTGTTTTTTTTTCTCTACCTTTATTTTTCACTAATTTATTTATTTTTCTGCCTTCCTTCTTTCTTTATTTTTATCTTCTTCTTTTCTTCGTCATCCTTCATGATCCTCGTTCTCTTACTATCACTCTTCCTCCTTCTCCTCCGACCGTCACTTCGCTGCGTAGGGAGTAAACTGAATATTGAGGTGCTTTCATCTGCTCCTCAATATCGAGGTGCTTTCATCTGCTCCTCAATATCAAGGTGCTTTCATATGGTCCTCAATATCGAGGTGTTTTCATCTGCTCCTCAATATCAAGGTGCTTTCATCTGCCCTCAATATCAAGGTGTTCATCTGCTCCTCAATATCGAGGTGCTTTCATATGCTCCTCAATATCGAGGTGCTTTCAACTGCTCCTCAATATCAAGGTGCTTTCACCTGCTCCGCAATATCGAGGTGCTTTCATCTGCCCTCAATATCAAGGTGCTTTCATATGGTCCCTCAATATCGAGGTGCTTATATGGTCCTCAATATCGAGGTGCTTTCATCTGCTCCTCAACATCGAGGTGCTTTCATCTGCTCCTCAACATCAAGGTGCTTTCATATGGTCCTCAATATCGAGGTGCTTTCATATGGTCCTCAATATCGAGGTGCTTTCATCTGCCCTCAATATCGAGATGCTCATCTGCTCCTCAATATCGAGGTGCTTTCATATGGTCCTCAATATCGAGGTGCTTTCATCTGCTCCTCAATATCGAGGTGCTTTCATCTGCCCTCAATATCAAGGTGCTTTCATCTGCTCCTCAATATCGAGGTGCTTTCACATGGTCCCCAATATCGAGGTGCTTTCATCTGCTCCTCAACACGAGGTGCTTTCTTATGCTCCTCAACATCGAGGTGCTTTCATCTGTTCCTCAATATCGAGGTGCTTTCATCTGCTACTCAATATCGAGGTGTTTTCATATGGTCCGCAATATAGTGGTGTTTTAATCTGCTCCTCAATATCGAGGTGCTTTCATCTGCCCTCAATATCGAGGTGCTTTCATATGGTCCTCAATATCTAGGTGCTTTCATCTGCTCCTCAACATCGAGGTGCTTTCATCTGCTCCTCAATATCAAGGTGCTTTCTCATCTGCTCCTCAATATCGAGGTGCTTCATGGTCCTCAATATCGAGGTGCTTTCATCTGCCCTCAATATCGAGGTGCTTTCACATGGTCCTCAATATCGAGGTGCTTTCATCTGCCCTCAATATCGAGGTGTTTTCATCTGCTCCTCAATATCGAGGTGCTTTCTATATGGTCCTCAATATCGAGGTGCTTTCATGGTCCTCAATATCAAGGTGCTTTATCTGCTCCTCAATATCGAGGTGCTTTCATCTGCTCCCTCAATATCGAGGTGCTTCATCTGCTCCTCAATATCAGAGGTGCTTTCATCTGGTCCTCAATATCGAGGTGCTTTTACATGGTCCTCAATATCAAGGTGCTTTCATCTGCTCCTCAATATCGAGGTGCTTTATGGTCCCCAATATCGAGGTGCTTTCATCTGCCCTCAACATCGAGGTGCTTTCATCTGCTCCTCAATATCGAGGTGCTTTCATCTGGTCCTCAATATCGAGGTGCTTTCATGGTCCTCAACATCAAGGTGCTTCTATATGGTCCTCAATATCGAGGTGCTTTCATATGGTCCTCAATATCGAGGTGCCTTCATATGGTCCCTCAATATCAAGGTGCTTTCATCTGCTCTCAACATCGAGGTGCTTTCACATGGTCCTCAATATCAAGGTGCTTTCATATGGTCCTCAATATCGAGGTGCTTTCATATGGTCCTCAATATCAAGGTGCTTTCATCTGCTCCTCAATATCGAGGTGCTTTCCCATCTGCTCCTCAACATCGAGGTGTTTCATCTGCCCTCAATATCGAGGTGCTTTCATCCGGTCCTCAACATCGAGGTGCTTTCATCTGCTCCTCAATATCGAGGTGCTTTCTATCTGCTCCCTCAATATCGAGGTGCTTTCATATGGTCCTCAACATCGAGGCAGCCATCCTGCCCCAATATCGAGGTGCTTCGGTGAACCCTAAATATCGAGGTGCTTTCATCTGCTCCTCAATATCGAGGTGCTTTCATCTGCTCCCTCAATATCGAGGTGCTTTCATCTTGCTCCCTCAATATCAGAGGTGCTTTCATCTGCTCCGCTCACCATCGAGGTGCGCTTTCATCAGCTCCCTCAATATCGAGGTGCTTTCATCTGGCTCCTCTCAACATCGAGGTGCTTTTCGTGGTCCTCAATATCAAGGGTGCTTTCATCTGCTGCTCAATATCGAGGTGGTGCTTTTCATCTGCTCCCTCAATATAGAGGTGTTTTCATCTGCTCCTCAATATCGAGGTGCTTTCATCTGCTCCCTCAATATCGAGGTGCTTTCATATGGTCCTCAACATCAAGGTAAGCTTTCATCTGCCCTCAATATCGAGGTGCTTTCTATTCTGCCTCAATATCGAGGTGCTTTCATCTGGTCCTTCAATATCGAGGTGCTTTAATCTGCTCCCTCATTATCGAGGTGCTTATTCATCTGGTCCTCATTATCGAGATGCTTCTTTCATCTGGTCCTCAATATCGAGGTGCTTTCTATCCTGGTCCTCAATATCGAGGGTAAGCCGTTTCTATTTGCTCCTCAATATCGAGGTGCTTTAATCTGCTCCTCATTATCGAGGTGCTTTCATCTGGTCCCTCAATATCGAGGTAAGCTTTCATGGTCCTCAATATCGTTAAGCTTTCATCTGCTGCCTTCCTAATATCGAGGTGTTTTTAATCTGCTCCTCATTATCGAGATGCTTTCTCATCTGGTCCTCAATATCGAGGTGCTTTCATCTGGTCCTCGGAAGATTATCGAGGTAAGTGCTTAGTATGGTCCTCAATATCAAGGTGCTCATCTGCTGCTCCATTATCGAGATGCTTTAATCTGCTCCTCATTATCGAGATGTTTCATCCGGTCCTCAATATCAGAGGTGCTTTAATCACCCTCATTATCGAGATGCTTTCATCTGGTCCTCTTCATCATCGAGGTGCTTTAATCTGTTCCTCATTATCGAGATGCTTTCATCTGGTCCTCAATATCGAGGTGTTTTAATTCTGCCTCCTCAATATCGAGGTGCTTTCATCTGGTCCTCTCCAATATCGAGGTGCTTTCATCTGGTCCTCAATGTCGAGAGAAGTACCCATCTGTTCCCTCAGGCCCCAAGTGGCTGTCACGAGCATTTAAATCACCAAAGGGAGACAACTCGTATTGAGCCAGATAGGCTTTCTTGTTGCCTCTATCGCAGCCTCCTCCTCCCTTCCTCCTCCTCCCTCCTCCTATCACAGTACAGTTTTAGTAGGACATTAAAAACACTAGAATCCCTCTGGTAGCCTTGG
Source organism: Eriocheir sinensis (assembly GCF_024679095.1). Taxonomy (NCBI): domain Eukaryota; kingdom Metazoa; phylum Arthropoda; class Malacostraca; order Decapoda; family Varunidae; genus Eriocheir; species Eriocheir sinensis. Next base: position 10,709,759 of record NC_066528.1, read on the forward strand.
ACTCTTATAAAATCTTGAATCCAGCAAACAGGCCAACCTATAGTTACTCTCCTTACATTTACTCCCCATCTCTCCCCTTCTAATGCAAAAAACAATGTATAAGTGGGAGAGAGATGAGAGCAAAGTTACTAAAACATGGAGGCCGCAGGGGACGGAGTAGGAGGACTGGAACCTGTTGCCTATTGTTAGTCTGGGATCAGAGCGTACTGCTGTGTTTAGGAAGTATGGTGTTAACTGAAAGTATTCACGAGATTAGGCAAAATGGTTGTTTAGGTGGGAGGAGTGAGGAGGAGATAGGGGAGGTGAGGAAAGGACCCAGCAGGAATTAGGAAGAGGAGGAGGAGGAGGAAAGGGAGGAGTAAGTGACGAGGCAGCTTAGGGTTGTATTGTTATACTTGACTTTGAATGAGGAGGAGACAAGAATGGAGGAGGAGGGAAGGAGAAGGAAGAGGAAGGGAGTAAGTTGAGAGAGAAAGAAGAGAGGAAGGGAATAATGAAGTAAAGGAAGAAGAGGAGGAAACATTGAAGAAGGGAGAGGAGGAGGAAGAAGGTGAAGGAGGTGGGAGTGCAAGCAGGAGAGAAAGGGGAGAGGAAGAGGGAAAAGGAGTCAAGAAAGAAGAAAGGAAGAGGAGGAGGAAGAAGGGGAGAAGGAAGAGGATGAGGAGAGAAAGAGGAATAGGAGAGAGAGAAATGCTAGAGGGGGAAGGGAAGAGACGAAGAGGAGGAGGAAACATGAAAAGAGGAAGGGAAGAGGAGGAGGAAGAAGGTGAAGGCAGAAGTGTTTAGGGGAGAGAAAGAGGAGTTAAAGAGGAAAATGGAGTAAAGAAGAAAAAAGAGGAGGAAACATGAAAGGAGAGAAAGCATGGAAGAAAGAAGAGGAGGAAGGAAGAGAAGGACGTAGGAGGTTGAAAGATAAAGAGGAGAGGGAGAAGGAAAAAAAAAGAGGCATGAAAGAGCAGGCAACAGAAAGCTAGTAAGGGGTAGAGTCACGGGTAGAAGGAGATCTCCTGATCTTTGGCTCTCTTCCTCTCGGGGGATCGAACCTAGAACCTTCTCGGTGTGAGCTGAATGTGCTAATCCATTGCGCTACGGAGCACTTCAACACCTGAGAACTGCATGAAGAAAGAGGAAGAGAAAGAGAAAGAGGACTTAGGAAATTTATAAGAAGGAAATCGTAGATGAGAAGGATTAAGGAACAGTGAATAGGGAGAAGAGAAGAAGAAAAATATAATGGGCGATAAGGGAGAGAAGGGGGAGTATATAGATGGGTTGTGAAGGGTGGTGATGGTGATGGTGGTGCTGGTGGTGGTGGTGGTGATGATGGTGGTGGTGGTGATGGTGGTGTTACGTGCCTAGGAAAGAAGAGCCAAGGAGGTGGAGTGAAGAGGGGGAGGAGGAGGAGGAAACACAGTGGCAGCAGAAAGCCTGTTGGCTCATTACTAGGCTACTTACGTTCAGTGATTTAATCTATCCGTTTGCCATAGGAGTGGCTCGCGGGAAGGATTTAAGCACTTGTACCTGCTCTTGGGAACGTTCAGTTTCACCCGTTGCAACAAAGTGGCGATCAATGCGTTTAGCAGAGGAGTTGATGGTCTCTGCGCTAACCACTTCTGCAGGAAAGGCTGTTCAATGGCGAACAACTCTCTTTGAGAAATAACTCCTGCCGATGTCAATTTTGTTGCATCCTTTGCTTGAATTGTTTTCCGTTGTTTCTTGTTCTCAGATTGGTTATCGTGAAGAGTTTGGAGTGATCAACGTTGC
>NC_066528.1:10711619-10736619 GCF_024679095.1 Eriocheir sinensis
CAGTCAGCAGAGGGAGCACGGCAGGCTTGGATGTGTCACGGGCCATGTCGAGCAATAGACAGAATACATGAACCCAACGGTGCTAAAACTGATCACAAGTTGTCAGGTTAGTCAAAAATGTTAGGGTGAGGTTTTGATCCTCTGATGTCAGGTCCACCGTTGAGGCGTTAAGGTAAGGTCAGGTCAACTGCTGAGGTCTTGATATCTTAATGTCAGGTCTATACCGGTGAGGTTTTGGCCGCCCGCTGTAGTCCTGTCATCAACTGAAAAAATGCCCCCCAACTCTGCCCAACTGAAAAAATGCCCCCCAACTCTGCCCAACTGAAAAAATGCCCCCCAACTCTGCCCAACTGAAGAAATGCCCCCCAACTCTGCCCAACTGAAGAAATGCCCCCCAAACTCTGCCCAACTGAAGAATTGCCCCCCAACTCTGCCCAACTGAAGAACTGCCCCCCAACTCTGCCCAACTGAAGAATCGCCCCCAACGCAGCCCAACGGAAGAATGCCTCAACTCTGCCCAACTGAAGAATGCCCCCAACTCTGCCCAACTGAAGAATTGCCCCCAACTCTGCCCAACTGTAGAATGCCCCCAACTCTGCCCAACTGAAGAATGCCCCCAACTCTGCCCAACTGAAGAATTGCCCCAACTCTGCCCAACTGAAGAATGCCCCAACTCTGCCCAACTGAAGAATGCCCCAACTCTGCCCAACTGAAGAATGCCCCCAACTCTGCCCAACTGAAGAATGCCCCCAACTCTGCCCAACTGAAGAATTGCCCCCAACTCTGCCCAACTGAAGAATTGCCCCCAACTCTGCCCAACTGAAGAATCGCCCCCCAACTCTGCCCAACTGAAGAATTACCCCCAACTCTGCCCAACTGAAGAATTGCCCCCAACTCTGCCCAACTGAAGAATTGCCCCCAACTCTGCCCAACTGAAGAATTGCCCCCAACTCTGCCCAACTGAAGAATTGCCCCCAACTCTGCCCAACTGAAGAATTGCCCCCCAACTCTGCCCAACTGAAGAATTGCCCCCAACTCTGCCCAACTGAAGAATTGCCCCCAACTCTGCCCAACTGAAGAATTGCCCCCAACTCTGCCCAACTGAAGAATTGCCCCCCAACTCTGCCCAACTGAAGAATTGCCCCAACTCTGCCCAACTGAAGAATCGCCCCCCAACTCTGCCCAACTGAAGAATTGCCCCCAACTCTGCCCAACTGAAGAATTGCCCCTCAAGTCTGCCCAACTGAAGAATTGCCCCCAACTCTGCCCAACTGAAGAATTGCCCCAACGATGCCAAACTGAAGAATTGCCCCCAACTCTGCCCAACTGAAGAATTACCACCAACTCTGCCCAACTGAAGAATTGCCCCCAACTCTGCCCAACTGAAGAATTGCCCCCAACTCTGCCCAACTGAAGAATTGCCCCCAACTCTGCCCAACTGAAGAATTGCCCCAACTCCGCCCAACTGAAGAATTGCCCCCAACTCTGCCCAACTGAAGAATTGCCCCAACTCTGCCCAACTGAAGAATCGCCCCCCAACTCTGCCCAACTGAAGAATTGCCCCCAACTCTGCCCAACTGAAGAATTGCCCCAACTCTGCCCAACTGAAGAATTGCCCCCAACTCTGCCCAACTGAAGAATTGCCCCCAACTCTGCCCAACTGAAGAATTGCCCCAACTCTGCCCAACTGAAGAATCGCCCCAACTCTGCCCAATTGAAGAACTCCCCCCAACTCTGCCCAACTGAAGAATCACCTCAACTCTGCCCAACTGAAGAATTGCACCCCAACTCTGCCCAACTGAAGAATTCCCCAAACTCTGCCCAACTGAAGAATTTCCCCAATCTCTGCCCAACTGAAGAATTCCCCCCAACTCTGCCCAACTGAAGAATTGCCCCCAACTCTGCCCAACTGAAGAATTGTACCCCAGCTCTGCCCAACTGAAGAATTGCACCCCAACTCTGCCCAACTGAAGAATTGCACCCCCAACTCTGCCCAACTGAAGAATTGCCCCCAACTCTGCCCAACTGAAGAATTGCCCCCAACTCTGCCCAACTGAAGAATTGCCCCCAACTCTGCCCAACTGAAGAATTGCCCCAACTCTGCCCAACTGAAGAATTGCCCCCAACTCTGCCCAACTGAAGAATTGCCCCAACTCTGCCCAACTGAAGAATCGCCCCAACTCTGCCCAACTGAAGAATTGCCCCCAACTCTGCCCAACTGAAGAATTGCACCCCAAACTCTGCCCAACTGAAGAATTGCCCCCAACTCTGCCCAACTGAAGAATTGCTCCTCAACTCTGCCCAACTGAAGAATTGCATCCCCAACTCTGCCCAACTGAAGAATTGCCCCCAACTCTGCCCAACTGAAGAATTGCCCCCAACTCTGCCCAACTGAAGAATTGCCCCCAACTCTGCCCAACTGAAGAATTGCCCCCAACTCTGCCCAACTGAAGAATTGCCCCCAACTCTGCCCAACTGAAGAATTGCCCCCAACTCTGCCCAACTGAAGAATTGCCCCCAACTCTGCCCAACTGAAGAATTGCCCCCAACTCTGCCCAACTGAAGAATTGCACCCCCAACTCTGCCCAACTGAAGAATTGCCCCCAACTCTGCCCAACTGAAGAATTGCCCCCAACTCTGCCCAACTGAAGAATTGCCCCCAACTCTGCCCAACTGAAGAATTGCCCCAAACTCTGCCCAACTGAAGAACTACCCCCAACTCTGCCCAACTGAAGAATTGCCCCCAGCTCTGCCCAGCTGAAGAATTGACCCAACTATGCCCAACTGAAGAATTGCCCCCAACTCTGCCCAACTGAAGAATTGCCCCCAACTCTGCCCAACTGAAGAATTGCCCCCAACTCTGCCCAACTGAAGAATTGCCCCCAACTCTGCCCAACTGAAGAATTGCCCCCAACTCTGCCCAACTAAAGAATTGCACCCCCAACTCTGCCCAACTGAAGAACTGCACCCCATTTCTGCCCAACTGAAGAATTGCCCCAACTCTGCCCAACTGAAGAATTGCCCCAACTCTGCCCAACTGAAGAATTGCACCCCAACTCTGCCCAACTGAAGAATTGCCCTGAACTCTGCCCAACTGAAGAATTGCCCCACGCTGCCCAACTGAAGAATTGCCCCCCCGCTCTGCTCAACTGAAGAATTACCCTCCAACTCTGCCCACCAGAAGAATTGCACCACCCAACTCTGCCCAGCTGAAGAATTGCACGCCCAACTCTTCCCACCTGAAGAATTGCACCCCCAACTCTGCCCAACTGAAGAATTGCCCCCAACTCTGCCCAAATGAAGAATTGCCCAAACTCTGCCCAACTGAAGAATTGCACCAACTCTGCCCAAATGAAGAGTCGCACCCCAACTCTGCCCAACTGAAGAATTGCCCCCCAACTCTGCCCAACTGAAGACCTGCACCCCCAAATCTGCCCAACTGACGAATTGCACTCCCAACTTTGCCCAACTGAAGAATTGCACCCCTAACTCTGCCCAAGTGAAGAATTGCCCCCACCTCTGTCCCACTGACGACTTGCTCCCCCAACTCTGCCGAACTGATGAATTGCACCCCCAACTCTGCCCAACTGAAGAATTGCCCCCCAACTCTGCCCAACTGAAGAACTGTACCCCCAACTCTGCCCAACTGAAGAATCGTCCACCCAACTCTGCCCAACTGAAGAATTGCACCCCCAACTCTACCCAACTGACGAATTGCCCTCCCAACTCTGCCGAACTGAAAAATTGCATCCCCCAACTTTGCCCAGCTGAAGAATTGCCCCCCCCAACTCTGCCCAACTGAAGAATTGCACCCCCAACTCTGCCCAACTAAAGAATTGCACCCCCAAATCTGCCCAATTGAAGAATTGCCCCCAACTCTGCCCAGCTGAAGAATTGCCCCAACTCTGCCCAACTGAAGAATTGCACCCCCAGCTCTGCCCAACTGAAGATTTGGACCCCCAACTCTGCCCAACTGTAGAGTTGCACCCCCAACTGTGCCCAACTGAAGAATTGCCCTCCCATCTCTGCCCAACTGAAAAATCGCACCCCCCAGCTATGCCCAACTGAAGAATTGCACCCCCAACTCTGCCCAACTGAAGAATTGCACCCCCAACTCTGCCCAACTGAAGAATTGTACCCCCCAACTCTGCCCAACTGAAGAATTGCACCCCCAACTCTGCCCAACTAAAGAATCGCCCCCCCACCTCTTCCAAACTGCAGATTTGCACCCCCTAATCTGCCAAACTTAAGAATCACCACCCAACTCTGCCCAACTGAAGAATTACACCCCCAACTCTGCCCAACTGAAGAATTGCACCCCCAACACTGTCCAACTGAATAATTAACCCCCCAACTTTGCCCTACTGAAGAATTGCACCCTCAACTCTGCCCAACTGAAGAATTGCACCCCCAACTCTGCCCAACTGAAGAATCGCCCCCAACTCTGCCCAACTGAAGAACTGCACCCCCAACTCTGCCCAACTGAAGAATCACCCCCCGAATTCTGCCAAACTGAAGAATTGCACCCCCAACTCTGTCCAATTGAAGAATTCCCCCAAACTCTGCCCAACTGAAGAATTGCACCCCGAACTCTGCCCGACTGAAGAATGGCACCCCCAACTCTGCCCAACTGAAGAATTGCACCCCCAACTGTGCCCAACCGAAGAATTAACCCAGCAACTCTGCCCAACTGAAGAATTGCACCCCCAACTCTACCCAACTGAAGAATTGCACCCGCAACTCTGCCCAACTGAAGAATTGCACCCCCAGCTCTACCTAACTGAAGAATTGTCCCCCAACTCTGCCCAACTAAAGAATTGCTTTCAACTCTACCCAACTGAAGAACTGCCCCTCCAAGTCTGCCCAACTGAAGAATTGCCCCCAACTCTGCTCAACTGAAGAACTGCACCCCCAAATCTGCCCAACTGAAGAATTGCACCCCCAACTCTGCCCAACTGAAGAATTGCACTCCCAACTCTGGCCAACTGAAGAATTGCACCCCCAGCTCTGCCCAACTGAAGAATTGCTTTCCAACTCTGCCCAACTAAAGAATTGCATCCCCAACTCTGCCGAACTGAAGAATTGCATCCCCAACTCTGCCCAACTGAAGATTTGCACTCCCAACTCTGGCCAACTGAAGAATTGCACCCCCAACTCCTCCCAACTGAAGAATTGCCCCCCCAACTTTGTCCAACTGAAGAATTGCCTCCCCAACTCTGCCCAACTGAAGAAATGCCCCCCTCAACTCTGCCCAACTGAAGAATTGCACCCCCCGACTCTGCCCAACTGAAGAATTGCACCCCCCAACTCTGCCCAACTGAAGAATTGCACCCCAAATCTGCCCAACTGAAGAATTGCCCCCCCCCAACTCTGCCCAACTGAAGAATTGCCCCCTCAACTCTCCCCAACTGAAGAATTACCCCCCAACTCTGCCCAACTGAAGAACTGCCCCCCGAACTCTCCCCACCTGAAGAATTGCCCCCCTAACTCTGCTCAACTGAATAATTGCCCCCCAAACTCTGTCCAACTGAAGAATTGCCCCCTCAACTCTGCCCAACTGAAGAATTTCCCCCCAACTCTGCCCAACTAAAGAATTGCACCCCTATCTCTGCCCAACTGAAGAATTGCCCCAACTCTGCCCAACTGAAGAGTTACCCCCAACTCTGCCCAACTAAAGAATTGCACCCCAAACTCTTCCCAACTGAAGAATTGCACCCCCATTTCTGCCCAACTGAAGAATTGCCCCCAACTCTGCCCAATAGAAGAATTGCCCTCAACTCTGCCTAACTAAAGAATTGCACCCCCAACTCTGCCCAACTGAAGAATTGCCCCGAACTCTGCCCAACTGAAGAATTGCCCCCACGCTGCCCAACTGAAGAATTGCCCCGCTCTGCTCAACTGAAGAATTACCCTCCAACTCTGCCCAACTGAAGAATTGCACCACCCAACTCTGCCCAGCTGAAGAATTGCACTCCCAACTCTTCCCACCTGAAGAATTGCACCCCCAACTCTGCCCACCTGAAGAACTGCACCCCCAACTCTGCCCCCCTGAAGAATTGCCCCCAACTCTGCCCAACTGAAGAATTGCACCCCCAACTCTGCCCAAATGAAGAGTCGCACCCCCAACTCTGCCCAACTGAAGAATTGCACCCCCAACTCTGCCCAACTGAAGAACTGCACCCCCAACTCTGCCCAACTGAAGAATTGCACTCCCAACTTTGCCCAACTGAAGAATTGCACCCCTAACTCTGCCCAAGTGAAGAATTGCCCCCAACTCTGTCCAACTGAAGAATTGCTCCCCCAACTCTGCCGAACTGAGGAATTGCACCCCCAACTCTGCCCAACTGAAGAATTGCACCCCCAACTCTGCCCAACTGAAGAACTGCACCCCCAACTCTGCCCAACTGAAGAATCGTCCACCCAACTCTGCCCAACTGAAGAATTGCACCCCCAACTCTACCCAACTGAAGTATTGCCCCCCCAATTCTGCCCAACTGAAACAATGCCCCACCAACTCTGCCCAACTGAAGAATTGCCCCCCCAACTCTGCCCAACTGAAGAAATGCCCCCCCAACTCTGCCCAACTGAAGAATTGTACCCCCAAACTCTGCCCAACTAAAGAATTGCACCCCCCAACTCTGCCCAATTGAAGAATTGCACCCCCAACTCTAACCAACTGACGAATTGCCCTCCCAACTCTGCCGAACTGAAAAATTGCATCCCCCCAACTTTGCCCAACTGGAGAATTGCACCCTCAACTCTGCCCAACTGAAGAATTGCACCCCCAACTCTGCCCAACTAAAGAATTGCACCCCCAAATCTGCCCAATTGAAGAATTGCCCCAACTCTGCCCAGCTGAAGAATTACACCCCCAACTCTGCCCAACTGAAGAATTGCACCCCCAGCTCTGCCCAACTGAAGAATTGGCCCCCCAACTATGCCCAACTGGAGAATTGCACCCAACTGTGCCCAACTGAAGAATTGCCCCCATCTCTGCCCAACTGAAAAATCGCACCCCAGCTATGCCCAACTGAAGAATTGCACCCCAACTCTGCCCAACTGAAGAATTGCACCCCAACTCTGCCCAACTGAACAATTGTACCCCAACTCTGCCCAACTGAAGAATTGCACCAACTCTGCCCAACTGAAGAATCACCCCCAACTCTTCCAAACTGAAGAATTGAACCCCCAACTTTGCCCCACTTAAGAATCGCCCCCCAACTCTGCCCAACTGAAGAATTGCACCCCCAACTCTGCCCAACTGAAGAATTGCACCCCCAACACTGTCCAACTGAATAATTAACCCCCCAACTTTGCCCAACTGGAGAATTGCACCCTCAACTCTGCCCAACTGAAGAATTGCACCCCCAACTCTGCCCAACAGAAGAATTTCCCCAGCAACTCAGCCAAACTGAAGAACTGCACCCCAACTCTGCCCAACTGAAGAATCACCCCCAATTCTGCCAAACTGAAAAATTGCCCCCAACTCTGTCCAATTGAAGAATTCCCCAAACTCTGCCCAACTGAAGAATTGCACCGAACTATGCCCAACTGTAGAATTGCACCCACAACTCTGCCCAACTGAAGAATTGCACCCCCAACTCTGCCCAACCGAAGAATTAACCCAGCAACTCTGCCCAACTGAAGAATTGCACCCCCATCTCTACCCAACTGAAGAATTGCACCCGCAACTCTGCCCAACTGAAGAATTTCACCCCAACTCTACCTAACTGAAGAATTGTCCCCCAACTCTGCCCAACTAAAGAATTGCCTTCAACTCTACCCAACTGAAGAACTGCCCCTCCAAGTCTGCCCAACTGAAGAATTGCCACCAAATCTGCTAAAATTAAGAACTGCACCCCCAAATCTTCCCAACTGAAGAATTGCACCCCCAACTCTGCCCAACTGAAGAAGTGCCCCCAGCAATGCCCAACTAAAGAATTGCTTTCCAACTCTGCCCAACTAAAGAATTGCATCCCCAACTCTGCCGAACTGAAGAATTGCATCCCCAACTCTGCCCAACTGAAGAATTGCACTCCCAACTCTGGCCAACTGAAGAATTGCTCCCCCAACTCCTCCCAACTGAAGAATTGCCCCCCCAACTTTGTCCAACTGAAGAATTGCCTCCCCAACTCTGCCCAACTGAAGAAATGCCCCCCTCAACTCTGCCCAACTGAAGAATTGCACCCCCGGCTCTGCCCAACTGAAGAATTGCACCCCCCAACTCTGCCCAACTGAAGAATTGCACCCAAAATATGGCCAACTGAAGTATTGCCCACCCCCAACTCTGCCCAACTGAAGAATTGCCCCCTCAACTCTCCCCTACTGAAGAATTGCCCCCCAACTCTGCCCAACTGAAGAACTGCCCCCCGAACTCTCCCCAACTGAAGAATTGCCCCCCTAACTCTGCTCAACTGAATAATTGCCCCAAACTCTGTCCAACTGAAGAATTGCAGCCCCAACTCTGCCCAACTGAAGAATTGCAGCCCCAACTCTGCCCAACTAAAGAATTGCACCCCTATCTCTGCCCAACTGAAGAAGTGCCCCCAACTCTGCCCAACTGAAGAATTACCCCCCAACTCTGCCCAACTAAAGAATTGCACCCGCAACTCTACCCATCTGAAGAACTGCAGCCCCATTTGTGCCAAACTGTATATTTGCCCCCCAACTCTGCCCAACTGAATATTTGCCCCCAACTCTGCCCAACTAAAGAATTGCACCCCAACTCTGCCCAACTGAAGAATTGCCCGAACTCTGCCCAACTGAAGAATTGCCCCCACGCTGCCCAACTGAAGAATTGCCCATCCGCTCTGCTCAACTGAAGAACTACCCTCCAACTCTGCCCAACTGAAGAATTGCACCACCCAACTCTGCCCTGCTGAAGAATTGCACTCCCAACTCTTCCCACCTGAAGAATGGCACCCCCCCCTCTGCGCAACTTAAGAATTGCCCCCCCCAACTCTGCCCAACTGAAGAAGTGCCCCCAACTCTGCCCAACTGAAGAATTGCACCCCCAACTCTGCCCAACTGAAGAGTCGCACCCCCAACTCTGCCGAACTGAAGAATTGCACCCCCAACTCTGCCCAACTGAAGAACTGCACCCCCAACTCTGCCCAACTGAAGAATTCCACTCCCAACTCTGCCCAACTGAAGAATTGCACCCCAACTCTGCCCAAGTGAAGAATTGCCCCCAACTCTGTCCAACTGAAGAATTGCACCCCCAACTCTGCACAACTGAAGAATTGCACCCCCAACTCTGCCCAACTGAAGAATGTCACCCCCCAACTCTGCCCACCTAAAGAATTGCCTTCCCCAACTCTGCCCAACTGAAGAATTGCCCCCCCAACTCTGCCCAACTGAAGAATTGCCTTCCCCAACTCTGCCCAACTGAAAAATTTGCACCCCCCAACTCTGCCCAACTGAAGAATTGCACCCCCCAACTCTGCCCAACTGAAGAATTGCACCCCCCAACTCTGCCCAACTGAAGAATCGCCCCACCAGAGCGGTCTGGAATGGCAATTGTTCAGTTATCACATTTACCGACATACAAGGGATGCAGGTCACAGCATTTATCACATTTACTGATATATAAGGTGTGCAGGTCATCACATTTATCACATTTACCGACATACAAGGGGTGCATGTCATCACATTAATCACATATACTGGCTTACAAGAAGTGCAGGTCATATCATTTATCACATTTACCGACATACAAGGGGTGCAGTTCATCACATTTATCAGATTTACCGACGTACAAGGGGTGCAGATCATCACATTTGTCACATTTACCGACATACAATGGGTGGAGGTCATCACATTTATCGCATATACTGACATACAAGGGATGCAGGTCATCACATTTATCACATCTACTGACATACAAGGGGTGCAGGTCATCACATTTATCACATTTACCGACATACAATGGGTGCAGGTTATCTCATTTATCACATTTAATGACATACAAGGGGTGCAGGTTATCTCTTTTATCACATTTACTGACATACATGGGGTGTAGGTTATCTCATTTATCACATTTATTGACATACAAGGTATGTAGGTTATCTCATTAATCACATTTACTAACATACAAGGGGTGTAAGATATCTCATTTATCACGTTTACTGACATAGAAGGGTCGGAGGTTATCTCATTTATCACATTTACCGACATACAAGGGGTGTAGGTTATCTCATTTATCACATTTACCGACATACAAAGGGTGGAGGTTATCTCATTTATCACATTTACTAACATACAGGGTGTGCAGGTTATCTCATTTATTACATTTACTAACATACAAGGGGTGCAGTTTATCTCATTTATCACATTTACTGACATACAAGGTGTGCAGGTTATCTCTTTTATCACATTTACTGACTTACATGGGGTGCAGGTTATCTCTTTTATCACATTTACTGACATACAATGGGTGGAGGTTATCTCATTTATCACATTCACTGACATACAAGGGGTGCAGGTTATCTCTTTCATCACATTCACTGACATACAAGGGGTTAAGGTTATCTCATTTTATCACATTTACTGACATACAAGTAGCGCAGGTTATCTCATTTATAACATTTACCGACATACAACGGGTGGAGGTTATCTCAATTATCATATTTACTGACATACAAGGGGTGCAGGTTATCTCTTTTATCACATTTGTGGTGCCCCGCGGGCTGCGGCACCACTCGCTCCAGTGTCATCATCTTCTCCGGCAATATTTTCCGATGACAACAGCGGTATCGACCTCTAAAGCACAACACGGACTCCAACACACGATTGTCCCCAAACGCACTGTTCATTTACCAACCTATACACAATTGCCCATTAACGCACCCGCTTATCTCTCTAAGCCAAAACACAATTAACCGCGGCCAAAACACGATCAACCGCGGAACAAAATGTTATGAAAACAAAGCTGCGTCACCGCGTGACAGCTACACTAAGGATTACAATCGAGTGTACGCCAACCTTATTAAGCATGTCGGTTAGGTAGATTATTGTATGAGCTTGGTGTAAGTTTGATGTAAGACTCACACGCCTGACGTATTACCCTCGTGATGTCTGTATGTATGTCATGCCTATATAAGAAGCATTTATTCAGGCTAGAGATCAGATCAGCCAGCACTCTGCTCGTGTGCTGTACACCCAGTTGTCCTTCCCTAGACAACATGGGCAGAACATTCATCTTTGCTACTGTGAGTATGGAGTGAAGAATTACCATAGAGGAAAGCGTATCTAACATATCTATTGTGTTCTATTATCTTAGTTTTACTTAGGATTATATTTCTATGATACTTTATTGTGCGAGTTTTTACTCAATATTATACCATTGCTAACGTCAGTAACCAATAGTGAAAGAAAACCTGAAGACTCATTGAGTCTCGTAAGCCAGTCGCTGGTTTAAACAATATTTTTACCCTTTGTAATATTAAGTAGTATTAAGGTAGAATAAAATACATATAAGAAAGGCGACACCGTTTCATCACCCCATTTACGAACTCCTTTAAATACTCCTAAAGTACCAGTGTCACTAATACAAACAGTGTGTCGTCTCCCCTGTGTGCCCGGATTGCGGGTTACAACATTGGTGTCAGGTGTGGGGTGGTGAAACTTGTGGTGAAACTTGTGGTGAAACTTTTGGTGAAACTTGTGGTGAAACTTGTGGTGAAACCTGCTGTGAAACTTGCGATTTATATTGGTTTATATTGGTATTGTACTGGTGTATGTCCACATCCGAAAGCGAGGGAGAAGACAGTTATTCTTGGAATTACGGGAATAAGACTTTAGAGTTAAAAATGCCAGACCAAGGCAAGCACCCTCCCCCCACCAAAGGAGATGGAAAATCGATCACCCTTGCCCATGATGATCTTGTCACGCTACTTAGCCGTCATACCTTGAATGATTTTAGTAGAGTGCAGGGACTCTTATATTTTTGTGGTGGAGAAGAAAAAAGTAGCAAAGCACCAAACCTCCCATGCCATAAGCTAGCAAAGAAATGGATAGAGGATATTGATAGCCGGACACAGGCAAATTGGGACACTACCGGAAAGATTGAGTTAGCCAAACAATATGCCCTGGGAGCAGCGCGATCATCTCCTCGGTTGTATCACTAGATGTGGACAGGATTGGGAAAAGTAAAGGAAGACTTCCTACGTGTGTTTCTACAGTAAGGACCTTTCGGTCCTCCAGAAAGAATTGGGAGAGGCAAAACGGCGGACAGGAGAAAACATCCGCACCTTCCTCATCCGCCTGGAGACATTGAGAGACGAGTTGATCGCTCTCAAGCCTGACAATGCCAGTTTGCTAACTGAGATAACCGCTTTACGGCTCAGAGAGGCTTTCCCTCCGGCCCTCTTACTCATCCTAACGGAGGCATAAAAGGTGGACCAACAGTAGATATTAAAGAAAGGGTATGAGTATATTAAAGCTTATCCAGAGTCGAAGCTATCCGATGCCGATATCGCCAAAGAAATAAAAGTGCTGAACGTCTGTTCCACCCAGGCATCCGGACCCAAACATGTCTCACAAGCCCGTCCTCCACGCCCTCCAGGCCAGTCACGTTACCCGATACCCCAAAGGGGAGGACGGCACGCCGCGCCACCTACACGCCCATACGGGAACGCGCCCACGCCACCTACATGTTATGCTTGTGGGTATGTAGGACACATGGCTCGCGCAGGCGTCAGCCTGTCTCGCCTTGCGCTGCCTGGCGCCCGGAGTACACGGCCGGTCCCTCACCCCGTAGCTCCTGGGTCAACCCTGACCACGAGAAGAACAAAAAAAACCCGACCCCAGAGTAGCTGCGGCAGTCCACGGCCCTACCAACGCCCTCACGTTGAGATTGTGCGTAGGCGCTAATGCACCAAAGGAGATGGTTTACGCAATGCTAGACACAGGAGCAGGAGCGTCCCTAATAGAAGAAGATTTATTTAGGAAGGTAGGCGGGAAGATGATAGTTACAGAACCTCTCTCCATACAAGGGGTAGATCGGACTCCAATCCCTAATAAAGGAATAGCCGAAGTAGTAGTAGACTTTGGGCACGGAGAAATTATAGAAAAATTTGTAGTAATATCACAAGGTATAGTGTTACCAACAGCAGTTTTGTTGGGCCTAGAATTTATGTGGAGACAAAATGTGGTAGCTGCACCGCTGGCCACACCTGGGCAGTTTAGTGTAATGGTGGGCGCCTACCCAGTGGAAGTACATTCCCTGGCTGCGGACGATATGAGCCCGTACCCAGAAGATTGACTAACCGACCATAAACCTACTTTAGACGAGATGGAGGAAGTACCAGTGAAAGCATACGCTATTAACGTGGCGTCCTTGCTACCAGGCACGGCAGGGTATGTCACTCTGGAGGCAGAGATTGGCAGAGCCCAGCAAGCCTTATTTCTCCCAAGGTCCAATGATATCCCTTCTTCATTTTTATTTCCCGGTTAGTAACCTTAACTCCTAACGTCAAACAAACCAAAGGCAAATTCATCATTCCCTATGCTAACCCAACTGAAGAAACTATTGAGATGCCAACAGGTGAAGTGATGGGACACATTTATTCTTGTCACTCAGAATACTATCAATCATCGACTAATGAATGTGTAGCGGCTGTCACAAAACAGCTACAAAGCCGCCTGTCACCCAGTCAAGTAAGCAGATGGTACTGATAAGCTGATAGACGAGCTATTTTTACCCTCACAACGGGAAAATTGCTGTCTGAAGGGCCTAACCCGCAAGTATCCTGATGTGTTTGCTCTAAAAAACGAGCCACTCACTATTACCCCCTATTATGTTCACACTTTAAGGCTAAAAAATGACAAGCCTATATGTAAAAAGCCATACCCAATACCAGTAAAATATCATAAAGAAATAGAGATTCAGCTCAAGGACCTTGAGGCCCAGGGTATTATACGCCCTAGTGCGTCGCCCTACAGCGCACCTCTAGTCCCTGTTGCAAAAAAGGATGGTGGAGTCAGACTTTGTCTCGACTTCCGCGCTTTGAACAATGAATTGATTGATGACAAACATCCCCTCCCTAACATTAACCTCATCTTGCAACAGTTAGGGGAAAGTAAAGTATTCACCTCCCTTGATTTGCGCCAGGGCTACCACCAAGTCCCATTGGCAGAGGAATCTAAACACTTGACAGCCTTCACGACACCTTATGGCCTCTATGAATTCACTACAGTCCCCTTTGGATTAAAAACAGCACCTGCAGCCTATCAACGGATCATGAATCAAGTTCTCATAGGTCTGACAGGAAGAATTGTACATGTATACCTTGATGATTTGATAGTACAAGGGAAAGACATGGACCATCACCTAAAGAACCTCCATGCCGTCTTGGACAGACTGCAGAAGGCTCACCTGTCCTTAAGACTAGATAAGTGTTCCTTTTTCAAAGAGCAAGTAGATTATATGGGTCACATTGTTAGTGCTTCTGGCTTAAAGCCTCAGCCCTCAAAGGTACAGGCGGTGCAACAACTCACTCCTCCGAAAACAGTCAAAGAACTTCAAGGTTTCCTGGGATTGGTTAACTTTTATAGGAAATTCATTAAAGACTTTGCCAAGATAGCATCCCCACTTAATAATTTACTCAAAGGGAGGAAAGTAACCAAGAATGATAAGACACATCTGGAGTGGAATGAAGAGGCATTGCATGCATTTAGCACACTAAAGAACAGTCTAACGACTGACATTGTTTTAGCCTTTCCGGATTTCCGGAAGCCCTTCAATCTCACCACAGATGCGTCAGATAAGGCAATAGGTGGTGTGTTGCAACAAAAGGATGAAAATGGTAGTTTACGTCCCATAGCATATTTTAGTAGAACCCTGAATGGAGCAGAACGTAACTACTCAGCGGTAGAGAGAGAAGCTTTAGCAGTCATCTATGGCCTCAGTACTAACCGACCCCTTATCTTGGGTTATAGGATACACATCCTGTCGGACTATAGACCACTGACTTGATTTTTTGTCAAGGATTAGGAATCAGGAGAGCGACGTGATAGAAGGCGAATTGGATGCTCGAATTATGTCTGTCACCCTTACGGATGGACAGGACATGTCTGTCGCCTCTCCGGAGGGACATGACAAACAGGATAAGTTTCTCCACTGGAGTCTTGCTGGACTCATGGAGCACCAGGATCGCGATCCTGAACTGAGAGAATTGAAGCATGCTTTTGAACAGACCACCGGTGGTAACGTACATGAGAAAGATGAGAAAGATGAGAAAGATGAGACAAAGGTTGCAGAGAGGAGCAATGTAACGTTAAATGCAGCTAAGAGGCACTTCAAAAAACTGCCTCTTAGTGAAGTGTGTGTAGAGAACGGCATTCTCTACCGCGATGTTTGCGATGAATACAACAAGCAGAAAAGACTGGTTATCGTTCCACCAAGCTACATTCCTAACGCGTTAGCTTTGGCGCATTCCATGCTACCTGCAGGGCATGGAGGCACTAAGGTTACGTTGGCACGCTGTCGCAAGTTTGCGTACTGGCCGGGAATGAAGGCGGACGTGGAGCAATATGTCAGATCTTGTCCTGTCTGTTGTCGGTTTAAGAAGAGGGGATCCCCGCCAGCTCCACTTATGAGGTATCCAGAGGTTGGCCAACCGTTTGACAGAGTCCATATGGATATTGTCGGACCTTTGTCTGTTTCAGACGAAGGCTATAGGTATGTACTGACAGTGATAGACGTCCTGTCACGCTTCTTGGTAGCAACCCCCCTTCGTACGAAGGCAGCCAAGGAAGTGGCAGCTGCGTTCTACAAGAACGTAGTCTGTGTACACAGCATCCCGCCGATTCTAGTCACGGATCAAGGAAAGGAGTTCGTCAACACTCTCTTACGAGAGTTGACTCAGTTGTTACAGATTGATCATCTAACTCCTTATCACCCGTCTGCAAACGGTGTGATAGAAAGGCCTAATGGCACCTTAATAAATATCTTGAGAACTTTGTGCGAGGACAATCGCGGTATCTGGGACCAAATGCTTCCGGTTGCAACACACGCCTACAACACTGCCTACCATCGTGTTCTGAAAGATTCACCATTTTTCTTGCTTTTCTCTCGGGACCCAAATGTTCCTTTTGAAGTGCTTGAGAATAAACTCCAACCTTGTTATGATGTTGACAGCTATAAAGCATTTACTTCTAGTGTCGCGCAGCGGACCTATAAACTATGTCAGACCAATATAGATATAGGATGGCAGGAGTCAGAAAGAATGTTTAGGAAATCCAAACCCAAACAGGTGGTAGTAGGAGATCGGGTCTACTTAAGGCATGTATGTACAAAGGGCGAACCAAAGAAGCTCCAGCCCTTGTTCAATGGACCTTTAGGGTGCTAGAAACATAAGCCCTGTAGTCTTACGACTGCGTCATGTTAGAGGTGGTAAGATCAAGACAGTTCACACAAATAATGTTCAGGTCGTTCACGAGGACTCTCTTGGCTTCCATGACTCTCCTAATGTCAGGCGTGCATACCCTCTCCTGATCAAGTAGTAGAAGTGGACCCACTCCCATGACTTATTCCCCCGAGGAGCCGCTGCCATTGTCCCTTCCAGCTCCTTCCGAGCTCTCCTCACCGGCTCCTGTCTCCTCAGATGCTTCAGAGGTCCCCTCATTGGTTCCCTCAGCTCCTTCAGAGCCCTGTGTCAGTCGCTCATTACGCTCCAATACGGTACCCCTTCTCCCCAATGTCATGGAACGCCCTCTTGAGTATCGCCAACGCCCAACGAACTGATGCCCCTATAATTACAGTTCCTGGGTGTTGCCCTCTTGTCTTCCTTGATCCTCCCGGGAGCAACCCATTCGTCCCGGCCTCGTCTTCTCCCCAGTCTTTAAGATGCTGTTGACAGGACGGTACTATGTTGTCCCCCGTCGTCATCAAGACGGACGACATCCAACGTCCTCTCATCAACGTGGCAAATCTAACAGCGGAAGTTTCATGGTCGATTGAACATATGAATCAATCGTTCCCTACTGTTGGTCTACTCAGGCGCACTCTAGACTCTTTTCACATTGAGTTTGAAGTTATTCAAAGATCTTAACAGCTTTCTGTCGGCTATGAGTGGTAGAGATGGAAGCCTTTCGGACTCGCCAGAAGCGAGGGGCCGTGGATTTCCTTGGCTCGGTAGCAAACCTCCTTTTCGGTACGGCCACTCAGGCCCAAATAGATGTGATACACGGAAGCTCTCCCAGCTCTACACTCTGTCCACAGAAGAGAGACGTCAACTTAACCTCCATCAGGAAGTCCTCAACGCCACAGTTCGGGACCTCCGTCATGTTCATTCTGCCATCTCCCGTCTAGAGTCCGCCTCGGCTTTGGCCTCAGCTATTATCCGGCAGTTCTCATTAAGAACCTTGCAAATTGAAGGGGAAATGCGTATTTTGGAGACTATCCTTCTCATTCAGTTGGCACTTAGTGACCTGAATCATGATACTCTGAATCTCAAGCTTGGCCTTCAGCAGCTGTCCCAAACGCAGGTTTCCCCTCTTCTCCTTCCAAATGATGTACTATTTCGTGTGCTCAGCAATGCGTCACTCCATTACCCAGGCTTACTTTTCCCTGCAGCACATGAATATTTAGCATTGTATAGAGATGTCTCTAGGGTTATTTCTAAAGGTACGCTTTCCTCAGGAACCCTTCACTTCTACTTACAAATCCCCATGAAAGGGGATCCTTCTGACGTGTTCGATGTGTTTAAAATGGACGCGTTGCCTTTTCATCTTGATGGCACGCCATATTTTCTGCACACCGACACGCTTTCCACTTACCTTGCGGTTTCTGAAGACCGCACTCACTATATGCTCTTAGACTCCTTGAACCGCTGTACTAAACACCACCTGCTCTATGTATGTCCCCCTGTCGCCCCTGTCTACTCGACTTCTGTCCGGCGCTGCGAGATCGCTCTCTTTCTCGATCGCCCAGACGCCCTCTCGCTGTGTTCTAAGTCTCTCCTCAGAGTCTTCCCCCCGGTCTTCATCCCGTCTCCTGCGGGCTGGGTCTTCGCTACCGATACCCCCCAGGTGGTCACCATGGTCTGCCCGGACAGCCCGGTCTCCAAATGCAAGCAGACCATCAACGGGACGGGTCTCCTCAGCCTCGGTATGGGCTGTAGTGCCCACTCCGACGCCTTCAGCCTCCCTGCCTCTGCTACTATGGACGGTGACGCCCCGCTGACGGTTCATCGCGCCCCCTTCCACATCGGACGTGACGTGGTCTCATCGCTCCTGGCCAAGACTCCCCTTGGCCCCTTCCCCTCCCCGCCGCCGTCGCCCGGGTCGTCTCTGGCCCCCCCGCTGGACCTCCCTCCAGCACTTCACGCGCTCCAGGAATCCGTCTCTCCGGTCCCCGCCTTCGGCCCCTTCCTCCCATGGTGGGGGTGGCTGCTCCTCCTCGGCGTCGTCTTCGTCGCCGGTGGGGTGGCCTTCTTCTGTCTCTTCAGGTCCCGTCTCTCGCAGGCCTCCTCCCCCACGATCCCGCCATCCGTCGTCCGCCGGGCGGAACGCTTCATGCCACGAGGACGTGGCGTGATTTTAACGGGGGGGGGGTATGTGGTGCCCCGCGGGCTGCGACACCACTCGCTCCAGTGTCATCATCTTCTCCGGCAATATTTTCCGATGACAACAGCGGTATCGACCGCTAAAGCACAACACGGACTCCAACACATGATTGTCCCCAAACGCACTGTTCATTTACCAACCTATACACAATTGCCCATTAACGCACCCGCTTATCTCTCTAAGCCAAAACACAATCAACCGCGGCCAAAACACGATCAACCGCGGAACAAAATGTTATGAAAACAAAGCTGCGTCACCGCGTGACAGCTACACTAAGGATTAAAATCGAGTGTACGCCAACCTTATTAAGCATGTCGGTTAGGTAGATTATTGTATGAGCTTGGTGTGAGTTTGATGTAAGACTCACACGCCTGACGTATTACCCTCGTGATGTCTGTATGTATGTCATGCCTATATAAGAAGCATTTATTCAGGCTAGAGATCAGATCAGCCAGCACTCTGCTCGTGTGCTGTACACCCAGTTGTCCTTCCCTAGACAACATGGGCAGAACATTCATCTTTGCTACTGTGAGTATGGAGTGAAGAATTACCATAGAGGAAAGCGTATCTAACATATCTATTGTGTTCTATTATCTTAGTTTTACTTAGGATTATATTTCTATGATACTTTATTGTGTGAGTTTTTACTCAATATTATACCATTGCTAACGTCAGTAACCAATAGTGAAAGAAAACCTGAAGACTCATTGAGTCTCGTAAGCCAGTCGCTGGTTTAAACAATATTTTTACCCTTTGTAATATTAAGTAGTATTAAGGTAGAATAAAATACATATAAGAAAGGCGACACCGTTTCATCACCTCATTTACGAACTCCTTTAAATACTCCTAAAGTACCAGAATTTTAAGTCAAGTGTCACTAATACAAACAGTGTGTCGTCTCCCCTGTGTGCCCGGATTGCGGGTTACAACACATTTACTGACATGCAAGGGGTGTAGGTTATCTCTTTTATCACATTTACTGACATACAAGGGGTGCAGGTTATCTCTTTTATCACATTTACTGACATACAAGGGGTGCAGGTTATCTCTTTTATCACAATTAATGATATACAAGGGGTGGAGGTTATCTCTTTTATCACATTTACTGACACACAAGGGGTGCAGGTTATCTCTTTTATCACATTTACTGACATACAAGGGGTGCAGGTTATCTCTTTTATCACATTTACCGACATACAAGGAGTGCATGTTATCTCTTTCATCACATTTACTGATATACATGGGGTGCAGGTTATCTCATTTATCACATTTTCTGACATACAAGGAGTGGAGGTTATCTCTTTTGTCACATTTACTGACATACAAGGGGTGCTGGTTATCTCTTTTATCACATTTACTGACATACAAGGGGTGGAGGTTATCTCTTTTATCACATTTACTGACCAACAGGTGGTGGAGGTTATCTCTTTTATCACATTTACTGACATACAAGGGCTGCATGTTATCTCTTTTATCACATTTACTGACATACAAGGGGTGAAGGTTATCTCTTTTATCACATTTACTGACATACATTTGGGGGAAGGTTATCTCATTTTTCACATTTACTGACGTATAAGGGGTACAGGTTATCTCTTTTATCACTTTTACTGACATACAAAGGGTGCAGGTTATCTCATTTATCACATTTACTGAAACACAAGGGGTGGAGGTTATCTCTTTTATCACATTTACTGACATACAAGGGGTGCAGTTTATCTCATTTATCACATTTACTGACATACAAGGGGTGCAGGTTATCTCTTTTATCATATTTACTGACATACAAGGGGTGTTGGTTATCTCTTTTATCATATTTACTGACATACAAGGGGTGCAAGTTATCTCATTTATCACATTTACTGACATACAAGGGGTGTTGGTTATCGCTTTTATCACTTTTACTGACATACAAGTGGCGCAAGTTATCTCATTTATTACATTTACTGACATACAAGGGGTGCAGGTTATCTCATTTATCACATTTACTGACATACAAGGGGTGCAGATTATCTCTTTTATCACATTAACTGACATACAAGGTGCGGAGGAACAAACTTTCATATATCAAGCAATTTTCAAATTCAAACCATACGTCATCAGTTACTTAAAAATATAATACATAAACTTAGGAGGGACGGATCACAATAGGCAGTCGACAAAAGACACGGTACCGTGTCTTAATTAATTAATTCGTCCACCCTTTGTTTGTAAACAAAGCCCGCGCAAGTGCAATGTGGAGGGGATGTCCTAGGATACGTGGATGGCAGATGACACCTCACCGGACAACAACAACCTTACTCTTGCGAAATCTTTCAGCACATGAGCGAACACACACACACACACACACACACACACACACACACACAGACAGATATCAAAGAGTCGGTATCCAGACATAACTTTCGTACACGGATGAATTATAAATGATGTAAAACTCTCTCTCTCTCTCTCTCTCTCTCACACACACACACACACACACACACACACACACACACACACACACACACACACCATTTCCTTCCATTCAATTTCCTTTTTCCAGTTTATATTTGTTTATTTATTTACTTATCTTTCTGTTTCTCTGTTTTTCTGTCTGTATCTATCAGTCACTTTCTGGTGCGTGTTGACCCTTTTTTTCCATTCATTTCCTTCCTTCATTGGCGATGCTTCCTCGTCTTCGCCTTTGTAGGTACGTCACACCCTCCAGGGCCAGGGTGACGGTTGTGAGCACCGAGGACTCGCGCAGCTGTTGTGTGTGTGTGTGTGTGTGTGTGTATGTGTGTGTGTGTGTGTGTGTGTGTGTGTACACTTGTCCTTTGCTGAGAGAACTTAATTTTAGTGCTGCACGTAGTCATTGTTTTATGTTATAGTCTACGGTTGTTCTGAGTCTGTTCGTCCGTTTTTTCTCTCTCTGTTACTTGTTATTCGCTTCCGTTCTCATCAGATTATGTTTTTTCAGGGTAACTTTGATTAACTATTGTGATTTTTTTTCTCTTTATTGGGTGGTAACTTTATTTCCTAGCAATTTTCTCTTTCTTTTCTTTCTTTTTCTTTAACGTCTCTATCTTCTTCTTCTTCTTCTTCTTCTTCTTCTTCATCGTCTCACCTTTAAAGGAGGAGGAGGAGGAGGAGGAGACGTACTGTACTGGAGGAGGAAAGGTTAGAGAGAGAGAGAGAGAGAGAGAGAGAGAGAGAGAGAGAGAGAGAGAGAGAGAGAGAGAGAGAGAGAGAGAGAGAGAGAGAGAGAGAGAGAGAGAGAGAGAGAGAGAGAGAGAGAGAGAGATATAAAGAAAGGGAAATAAATAATATGATGCCCCTCCTTTAATCTAATATGATGTCACCAACATATTATCAATCGTTTAAAGTTTGTTACCACGACTGCACAAGTATTACATACTTTTAAACAACATTCCAACTGTTCTTGATATATCTGGTCACCATGCTGTGTTTACATTAATGTGACTTCTGCTCCCGAGCTTCTTTGGGGAGCTGTTCAATGTCTGGAGCATATTCTCTCATTTTCTACGATAATTTGGACAATTTTAAGTAGGTGCCTGGAGCCACACAGGTCTCTTGAAAGAGCCGCATGGGGCTCCGGAGCCGCAGGTTGCCGACACCTGGACTATGGAGTCCAGTTATAAATGCATCTCCATGCAGCAGACCACTACAACAAGCAAGGATGCACTGATGGAAAATAAATGAGTTTGAAACAATCTGTATCCCAAAACCTCTTAACATTATAGAAAACACCAGTAAAGACTATCGAGATGGTTATCAATGCCCCGACAGCAGATCCAAACAAGTCAGGAATGCGTCGTAGGAATGTGGCGCCCCTTTTTAAGGAACAATACGTATGCGCAAAATATCTAACTATGTTTGTTGTAAATGCCACGCCCTGCACAGCAGACCCACACATGGGGATAGGGAATGCGTCGTATATTGGAAAGCGGCGCGCCATATCTCTGAGAGCACGTGCAACATCTATCACTCTTTGGTCGCGTGAAGACAAGCTTTATCACCGGAAGGCGACGGCGATATCACGAGAGCTAAACTGCCTTACCATTCCCCTAACCCGTGGGTGCTTACCATTTTGGCCTTAATGTCCTTAGCGGCGAAGGGTCACTATTCTGCAGCGCTGGGTTACTGTTTGAGCGAGGATGGGGGACTGGCGGGGGAAAATGGCTCGCATTCTTAAAGGCCACAACGCCCAAGGCACACGTGTACGGCAAGGCTTTCCAAGGAGGGGTTGTTTTATGACCCTGGTGGGGGTCTGACCCTTCTTCTGTGCCATGAACCTGAAAAAACACTCATTAGAACCCGATATTTCCAGGGGTAGATTATGACCCTGGTGGTAGTCTGACCCTTCTTCTGTACCATGAACCTGAAAAAATACTCATTAGAACCCGATATCTCCAGGAGTAGTTTTATGACCCTGGTGGTAGTCTGACCCTTCTTCTGTACCATGAACCTGAAAAAAACGTCATTAGAACCCGATATTTCCAGGGGTAGTTTTATGACCCTGGTGGTAGTCTGACCCTTCTTCTGTACCATGACCTAGAAAAAACCCTCATTAGAACCCGATATTTCCAGGAGTTTTATGACCCTGGTGGTAGTCTGACCCTTCTTCTGTACCATGAACCTGAAAAAACCCTCATTAGAACCCGACATTTCAAGGGGTAGTTTTATGACCCTGGTGGTAGTCTGACCCTTCTTCTGTACCATGAACCTAAAAAAAAAAAAAAAAACATTAGAACCCGATATTTCCAAAGGTAGCTTTTCCCTTCCCTTCATTGCCCATCCTTTCCCCTTCCCTCCTTTAATCCTTAGACATTCAAACCCAGAGAATTTAAACCCAGGGAATGCTTAACTCACAAATTTAAACACATAAATTCAAACCCTTAGAAATTTAAACCACAAAGAATTTCCTTCCTCTTCTCTTCCCTTTCCTTCCCTTCCTTTCCTTACCCTTCCTTCCCCTCTCCTCCCTTCCTTGCCTTCTCTTAGTTACCCTTCCCTTCCCTTTACTTCCTTATCCTTCCCTTCCCATCTCTTCCCTTCCTTGCCTTCTCTTCCTTACCCTTCCCTTCCCTTTACTCCCTTACTCTTCCCTTCCCATCTCTTCCCTTCCCTTGCCTTCTCTTCCTTACCCTTCCCTTCCCTTTACTTCCTTACCCTTCCCTTCCCATCTCTCCCCTTCCCTTGCCTTCTCTTCCTTACCTTTCCCTTTCCCTTTACTTCCTTACCCTTACCTTCCCATCCCTTCCTTTCCTTGCCCATCCCTTCCGTTCCCTTCCCTTTCCTTCCTACCCTATCCTAACCTACCTTCCACATCCCTTCCCACCTTTCCTTCCTCTTCCCTTCCTTACCCATCCCATCCCTTCCCTTGCCTTCCCTCCCTCTCCTTCCCTGCCCTCCCTAACCCTTTGTTACTCTATTATTATAATTTTTGTTATTTATTATTCGTTGGTTTTGTTTCGTTGTTTCGTTCTTTTGTTCTTTTCTGTTTTCTTGTTATTTTTTGTTATTATTTGTTTTGTTTCGTAGCTTTGATATTTTGTTATTTTGTTTTGTTATTTTGTTATTTTTTGTCTTCGTTATCTCGCGTCCATTCTCCCCCATCTTGTTTCTTATCGTTTATGTTTTCTTTTCCTTCCAAGAAAATCAAAGGGAAGAAAAACCAGCACGCGAGAGACAACAGAAAGAGGTCAGCCAAAGCGTACGAACTGGGGGTCCCGAGATATCATAAGAGACGCACGCCAAGGAGAGGTGGAGAGGGTCCGAGGCGTTGATGTATTTCCTAATGTATTTCAGGGAGATCAGAGGGAAGGGAGTGGCAAAGACTCATTACTCTATACACACTCACACTGACGCAATCCCCCACCCTCTGTCTATTACAACTCTCCCTATTTGCCTTTATGAAGGTGAGCGAACACATGCTAGATTTATCATGCGTCCTGTTTATCATTGTCCTACACACACACACACACACACACACACACACACACACACACAGACACACACATTATCTACATTTCCTGCGTCTTGCACATCTCCTTATTTGGCCATACTCTACTTACCATACACTTGCGGGTTTTCCATGCACGCTTTCAGACACAAAGAAGCGGTCATAATCATCTTGCCAGCGGGGACGGCATCCGTGTTAGCCTTTTGATATTATTAGTTTTTATAGTATCATGTATGTACATTATAATATACACATTACATCGTTCAGGGCACTTTTATCTACTCGAAGCATAAGAAAACTGGGATAAATGAACACATGTCTGGGGAAGACGAGAGAGAGAGAGAGAGAGAGAGAGAGAGAGAGAGAGAGAGAGAGAGAGAGAGAGAGAGAGAGAGAGAGAGAGAGAGAGAGAGAGAGAGAGAGAGAGAGAGAGAGAGAGAGAGAGAGAGAGAGAGAGAGAGA
>NC_066528.1:10739119-10761619 GCF_024679095.1 Eriocheir sinensis
GTACTCATGTCACTCCCGACCCATCCTAATGTCACTCTCCACCACTGTGGCCTCATAGTCCATATTGGAACAACTACTACTACTACTACTACTACTACTACTACTACTACTACTACTACTACTACTACTACTACTCTCTAATTTTCATTCTGCGGAACAGCATCTCTCCTCCTCTAAACCTCACCTTCTCTTCCTCACCGAAACACAGGTTTCTGAGGCTACTGACAGCAACCTCTACTCTGTTCCCTCCTACTATCTATATCCTCAATTTCAATCTAAAGCTGGATGTTGCGTCTACGTGCGCAACGACATCACTTGCTCTCGTGCCCACGACCTTGACTCTTCTGAATTTTCTACCATCTGGCTAAGACTTCATTGTCATTCTATTGCTAAATACATCTGTGCTGTTTATCTCTCACCTAACTCTACTAACTATGTAAAATTCTTTGACTATTTGAACTCTAAAGTGCAGCACATCTTGACTCACTCTCCCTTCGCTGAAATTTCCATCTTAGGAGATTTCAATGTTCACCACCAGCTTTGGCTTTCATCCTCTTACACTGACCAGCCTGGTGAACAAGCCTACAACTTTGCTCTCCTCAACGACCTAGAACAGTTGGTTCAGCACCCTACTCGTGTTCCCGACCGTCTTGGAGACAGGCCCAACATTCTAGACCTCTTCCTGACCTCTAATCCTTCTGCTTACTCTGTCAAACTGTTCTCTCCGTTGGGCTCCTTCGATCATAACCTTATTTCTGTATCCTGTTCTATCGCTCCTCTACATCCTCTGGACCCACTGAAGAGGCGATGCTTCTGGCATTTTGCTTCAGCTCGGTGGGACGACCTGAGGATGTATTTTTCCGATTTCGCGTGGAATGATTACTGCTTCCAGGAGAGAGACCCCTCTGTGTGTGCCCAGCGCTTCACAGAAGTGATTGTCTCTGGAATGGAGGCATACATTCCACGTTCTTTCTCTTCTCCTCATGCAAAAAAGCCTTGGTTTAATCATGCTTGTTCTCGTGCTATTAAAGATAGAGAGGCAGCTCACAAAAGGTTTCAGAGCCTTCGAACACCCGCTAACTTTGAACTTTACATTTCTGCCCGGAATCGTGCCAGATCTATTCTTCGACTTACCAAAAGTTTTTTCATCCATAGTAAATGTCAAAATATTGTTTCTTCTAATTCTTCCCGAAACTTCTGGCACCTGGCCAAAAATATCTCCTCCAATTTCACTTCTTCATCTTTCCCTTTTCTCCTTAACCTTGACGGCAGCACTGCTGTCTCATCTATCTCTAAATCTGAACTCTTCTCTCAAACGCTCTGTAAAAACTCCAATTTTTAACGATTCTGGGCATATTCTTCCTACTCATCACCCCTCTGACTCCTTTATGCCTGTTATTAAGATTCTTCCAAATGATGTTTTCTATGCCCTCTTGGCATCAACTCTCAGAAGGCTTATGGACCTGATGGAGTGCCTTTTGTCCTTAAAAACTGTGCCTCCGTGCTGACACCCTGCCTGGTCAAACTCTTTCGTCTCTGCCTATCAACATGTCCCTTTCCTTCCTGCTGGAAGTATGCCTTTGTAAAGCCTGTGCCTAAGAAGGGTGACCGTTCCAATCCCTCAAACTACCGTCCTATAGCTTTACTTTCCTGTCTATCTAAATCTTTTGAATCAATCCTTAACCGGAAGATTCAAAAGCACCTTTCCACTTCTAACCTTCTATCTGATCGCCAGTATGGGTTTCGGAAGGGGCGTTCTACTGGTGATCTCCTTGCCTTCCTAACTGATTCTTGGTCATTCTGTCTTAGCCGTTTCGGTGAAACCTTTGCTATTGCGCTGGACATATCAAAAGCTTTTGATAGGGTCTGGCACAAATCTTTCCAAACTACCCTCCTACGGTTTCTCTTCTTCTCTCTGTACCTTTATCTCCAGTTTCCTTTCTGACCGTTCTATTTCTGCTGTGGTAGACGGTCACTGTTCTTCCCCTATACCTATTAACAGTGTATCAGAGAAACTGTAATAACACTCAGTGGTGTTCATTTCGGCTATTAACAGTAATGTCCCACAGGGTTCTGTCCTATCTCCCACTCTCTTTCTGTTGTTCATTGATTATCTTCTTTCCAAAACGAACTGTCCTATCCATTCTTACGCCGATGACTCCACTCTGCATTACTCAACTTCTTTTAATAGAAGACCCACTCTACAGGAACTTAGCGATTCAAGGCTGGAGGCAACATAACCCTTAGCCTCAGACTTACTATTATTTCCGATTGGGGCAAGAGGAACCTGGTATCCTTCAACGCCTCAAAAACACAGTTTCTCCACCTATCCACTCGACACAATCTTCCAAACAACTATCCCCTATTCTTTGACAACCCCCAGCTATTACCTTCTTCAACACTAAACATCCTCGGACTCTCCTTAACTCAAAATCTCAACTGGAAACTTCATATCTCATCACTTACTAAATCAGTTTCCTCTAGGCTGGGCGTTCTGTACCGTCTCCGCCATTTCTTCTCCCCCGCACAGTTGCTATCCATTTACAGGAGCCTTGTCCGCCCTCGTATGGAGTATGCATTTCATGTGTGTGGTGGGTCCACTCACACAGCTCTCCTTGACAGAGTGGAGTCAAAGGCTCTTCGTCTCATCAGTTCTCCTCCTTATACTGATAGTCTTCTACCTCTCAAATTCCGCCGCCATGTTGCCTCTCTTTCTATCTTCTATCGATATTTTCATGCTGACTGCTCTTCTGAACTTGCTAACTGCATGCCTCCCCCCCTCCCGCGGCCCCGCTGCACACGACTTTCTACTCAAGCTCATCCCTATACTGTCCAAACCCCTTATGCAAGAGTCAACCAGCTTCTTCACTCTTTCATCCCTCACGCTGGTAAACTCTGGAACAATCTTCCTTCATCTGTATTTCCTCCTGCCTACGACTTGAACTCTTTCAAGAAGATGGTAGCAGGCAACTCTCCTCCGAAATTGACCTCTTTTTGGACACCTTTGACCTCTTCAGGAGCAGTACGTAGTGGGCTTTTTTATATATTTTCTATGCGCCCTTGAAATGTCTCCTTAGCTGTAAAAACTACTACTACTACTGCTGCTACTACTACATTCTGAATAAACCGGATATGACGTTAAGATATTGTCCACACACACACACACACACACACACACACACACACACACACACACACACACACACACACACACACACACACACACACACACACACACACACACACACACACACACACACACACACACACACACACACACACACACACACACACACACACACACACACACACACACACACACACACACACACACACACACACACACACACACACACACACACACACACACACACACACACACACACACACACACACACACACACACACACACACACACACACACACACACACACACACACACACACACACACACACACACACACACACACACACACACACACACACACACACACACACACACACACACACACACACACACACACACACACACACACACACACACACACACACACACACACACACACACACACACACACACACACACACACACACACACACACACACACACACACACACACACACACACACACACACACACACACACACACACACACACACACACACACACACACACACACACACACACACACACACACATACGGAACGAAAGGGGAAGAGAGATGAAAAGGAGGAGAAAAAAGACATGGGAAAAAAGAAAATTGAAGAAAAAGGAAAGAGGAAAAGGAGGTGGAAATTAAGAGGAAAAGAAGGAAGAAATTAAGAGGAAAAAGTTGAAGAAATTTAGAGGAAAAGGGGGAGGAAATTAAGAGGAAAAGGGGGAAGAAAAAGGAAAAAAAACATTGAAATCACTATTTTACGAAACAACAAAAAGAACTGACTTGCTACACTCCAGGCATGGCGAGTTAGTTAGACCAAGTAAGGCGAAGAGCAGTTCAGAGGTTGATCTTGAGTTTTGTGCGGGTAGAAAATGAAGAATGTAAATAGAGAAATATTATAACAGAAAGAAAGGAAGGGAGACGCAAGTACTTCAAAGAGTTATGGGAAATTAGTTAGACCAGGAAGAAAAACAGTTCAGAAGTTGATCTTGAGTTTTGTGCGGGTAGAAAATGAAGAATGTAAATAGAAAAATAATATAACAGAAAGAAAGGAAGGGAGACACAAGTACTGCAAAGAGTTATGGGGAGTTAGTTAGACCAGGAAGAAAAACAGTAGAGAAGTTGATCTTGAGTTTTGTGCGGGTAGAAAATGAAGAAAATAATGGGAAAACAAAATGATAGAGAGAGGGGAAGGGAGACGCAAGGAAGGCAAAGAGAAGAAGAAGACGGACACCTGAACGCCATATTAGAAACAGAAACAAAAATAAATAAAAAGGAAAGGGAGAAAGGAAAGTGAGATACGAAGGAAAACAGCAAAGGTGTAGAAAAATGAAGAGAAAAACGAGAGAGAGAGAGAGAGAGAGAGAGAGAGAGAGAGCATTTATGAATATCAATCCTTCGTCTCTCTCTCTGTCTCTGTCTCTGTCTCTCTCTCTCTCTCTCTGTCTGTCTGTCTGTCTGTCTCTCTCTCTGTCTGTCTGTCTGTCTGTCTCTCTCTCTCTCTCTCTCTCTCTCTCTCTCTCTCTCTCTCTCTCTCTCTCTCTCTCTCTCTCTGTCTGTCTGTCTGTCTGTCTGTCTGTCTGTCTGTCTGTCTGTCTGTCTGTCTGTCTGTCTGTCTGTCTCTCTCTCTCTCTCTCTCTCTCTCTCTCTCTCTCTCTGTCTCTCTCTCTCTCTCTCTCTCTCTCTCTCTCTCTCTCTCTCTCTCTCTCTCTCTCTCTCTCTCTCTCTCTCTCTCTCTCTCTCTCTCTCTCTCTCTCTCTCTCTCTCTCTCTCTCAGACACATTATATCAACAATCCAGAGTGCCACCGCCCTCCAATCTGAAGATCGTACAACACAAAGGGTCCTGGGAGCCCCGCTGTTCTACTTCAAAATAGTTGAAAATTACTTGTATAAATCCGCCCGTCATACAATCTCTCGTCTTTAGTATTCTAAACTGGAGGAACATAATCTAGTCGCCATAAATAGTTCACTAACCACGAAGGCGCGTCAATAAATGTGTATGGGAATGTATAAATAAGAGAATGTGTGTGTGTGTGTGTGTGTGTGTGTGTGTGTGTGTGTGTGTGTGTTTAATTAAGCCACTTAAGCCTCGATGTTTGGGCTATCTTTATTTGCATTCCACCACCACCACCACAACAACAACAACATAACCACCGCAAATTAAAAAAAAAATACATCAACACCACCACAAGCATTATATTATTATCCTATATAATTTTCAATATAGTTATTATTGTTGTTATCATTATTATTATTATTATTATTATTATTATTATTATTATTATTATTATTATTATTATTATTATTATTATTATTATTATTATTATCATCATCATTATCATTCTTATTATTTGGATCATTGTTGTTGTTGTTGTTGTTGTCAGGTGAGAAGTTTTCGGAGGCTGGTTCGGGCCACCTTACCTGCCTGCTCCTTAATTATTCCCTCACCTTTTTGGCCGCGTGGGGAGAGAGAGAGAGAGAGAGAGAGAGAGAGAGAGAGTTTTACATCATTTATAATTCATCCGTGTACGAAAGTTATGTCTGGCTACCGACTCTTTGATATCTGTCTGTGTGTGTGTGTGTGTGTGTGTGTGTGTGTGTGTGTGTTCGCTCATGTGCTGAAAGATTTCGCAAGAGTAAGGTTGTTGTTGTCCGGTGAGGTGTCATCTGCCATCCACGTATCCTAAGACATCCCATCCACATTGCGCATGCGCGGGCTTTGTTTACAAACAAAGGGTGGACGAATTAATGAATTAAGACACGGTACCGTGTCTTTTGTCGACTGCCTATTATGATCCGTCCCTCCTAAGTTTATCTATTATTTTTTTAAGTAAATGATGACGTATGTTTTGAATTTGAAAATTGCTTGATATATGAAAGTTTGTTCCTCCGCACCTTGTATGTCAGTAAATGTGATAAAAGAGATAACCTGCACCCCTTGTATGTCAGTAAATGTGATAAATGAGATAACCTGCACCCCTTGTATGTCAGTAAATGTGATAAATGAGATAACCTGCACCCCTTGTATGTCAGTAAATGTGATAAATGAGATAACCTGCACCCCTTGTATGTCAGTAAATGTGATAAAAGAGATAACTTGCACCCCTTGTATGTCAGTAAATGTGATAAATGAGATAACCTGCACCCCTTGTATGTCAGTAAATGTGATAAATGAGATAACCTGCACCCCTTGTATGTCAGTAAATGTGATAAATGAGATAACTTGCACCCCTTGTATGTCAGTAAATGTGATAAAAGCGATAACCAACACCCCTTGTATGTCAGTAAATATGATAAAAGAGATAACCTGCACCCCTTGTATATCAGTAAATGTGATAAATGAGATAAATTGCACCCCTTGTATGTCAGTAAATGTGATAAAAGAGATAACCTCCACCCCTTGTGTGTCAGTAAATGTGATAAATGAGATAACCTGTACCCTTTGTATGTCAGTAAATGTGATAAAAGAGATAACCTGTACCCCTTATAAGTCAGTAAATGTGATGAGATAACCTTCCCCCAAATGTATGTCAGTAAATGTCATAAAAGAGATAACCTTCACCCCTTGTATGTCAGTAAATGTGATAAAAGAGATAACCTGCACCCCTTGTATGTCAGTAAATGTGATAAATGAGATAACCTTCACCCCTTGTATGTCAGTAAATGTGATAAATGAGATAACCTTCACCCCTTGTATGTCAGTAAATGTGATAAATGAGATAACCTACACCCCTTGTATGTCAGTAAATGTGATAAAAGAGATAACCTGCACCCCTTGTATGTCAGTAAATGTGATAAAAGAGATAACCTCCACCCCATGTTGGTCAGTAAATGTGATAACAGAGATAACCTGCAGCCCTTGTATGTCAGTAAATGTGATGAAAGAGATAACCTCCACCCCTTGTTGGTCAGTAAATGTGATAAAAGAGATAACCTGCAGCCCTTGTATGTCAGTAAATGTGATAAAAGAGATAACCTCCACCCCTTGTTGGTCAGTAAATGTGATAAAAGAGATAACCTCCACCCCTTGTATGTCAGTAAATGTAATAAAAGAGATAACCTGCACCCCTTGTATGTCAGTAAATGTGACAAAAGAGATAACCTCCACTCCTTGTATGTCAGTAAATTTGATAAATGAGATAACCTGCACCCCTTGTATATCAGTAAATGTGATAAAGAGATAACATGCACTCCTTGTATGTCGGTAAATGTGATAAAAGAGATAACCTGCACCCCTTGTATGTCAGTAAATGTGTTAAAAGAGATAACCTCCACCTCTTGTATGTCAGTAAATGTGGTAAAAGAGATAACCTGCACCCCTTGTGTGGCAGTAAATGTGATAAAAGAGATAACTTCCACCCCATGTATATCATTAATTTTGATAAAAGAGATAACCTGCACCCCTTGTATGTCAGTAAATGTGATAAAAGAGATAACCAGCACCCCTTGTATGTCAGTAAATGTGATAAAAGAGATAACCTACACCCCTTGCATGTCAGTAAATGTGATAAAAGAGATAACCTGCACCCCTTGTATGTCAGTAAATATGATAATTGAGATAACCTCCACCCCTTGTATGTCGGTAAATGTGATAAATGAGATAACCTGCGCTACTTGTATGACAGTAAATGTGATAAAATGAGAAAACCTTAACCCCTTGTATGTCAGTGAATGTGACGAAAGAGATAACCTGCACCCCTTGTATGTCAGTAAATGTGATAAATGAGATAACCTCCACCCCTTGTATGTCAGTAAATGTGATAAAAGAGATAACCTGCACCCCATGTAAGTCAGTAAATATGATAAAAGAGATAACCTACACACCTTGTATGTCAGTAAATGTGATAAATGAGATAAACTGCACCCCTTGTATGTTAGTAAATGTGATAAATGAGATAACCTGCACACCCTGTATGTCAGTAAATGTGATAAATGAGATAACCTCCACCCCTTGTATGTCGGTAAATGTGATAAATGAGATAACCTCCACCCCTTGTATGTCGGTAAATGTGATAAATGAGATAAGCTCCACCCCTTCTATGTCATTAAACGTGATAAATGAGATAACTTACACCCCTTGTATGTCAGTAAATGTGATAAATGAGATAACCTACATCCCTTGTATGTCAGTAAATGTGATAAATGAGATAACCTACACCCCTTGTATGTCAGTAAATGTGATAAAAGAGATAACCTGCACCCCTTGTTTGTCAGTAAATGTGAAAAATGAGATAGCCTGTACCCCTTGTATGTCATTAAATGTGATAAATGAGATAACCTGCACCCATTGTATGTCGGTAAATGTGATAAATGTGATGACCTGCACCCCTTGTATGTCAGTAGATGTGATAAAAGTGATGACCTGCATCCCTTGTATGTCAGTAAATGTGATAAATGTGATGACCTGCACCCATTGTATGTCGGTAAATGTGATAAATGTGATAAATGTGATGACCTGCATCCCTTGTATGTCAGTATATGTGATAAATGTGATGACCTGCACCCATTGTATGTCGGTAAATGTGATAAATGTGATAAATGTGATGACCTGCACCCCTTGTACGTCGGTAAATCTGATAAATGTGATGAACTGCACCCCTTGTACGTCGGTAAATCTGATAAATGTGATGAACTGCACCCCTTGTACGTCGGTAAATCTGATAAATGTGATGAACTGCACCCCTTGTATGTCGGTAAATCTGATAAATGTGATGACCTGCACCCCTTGTATGTCGGTAAATCTGATAAATGTGATGACCTGCACCCCTTGTATGTCGGTAAATCTGATAAATGTGATGAACTGCACCCCTTGTACGTCGGTAAATCTGATAAATGTGATGACCTGCACCCCTTGTATGTCGGTAAATCTGATAAATGTGATGAACTGCACCCCTTGTACGTCGGTAAATCTGATAAATGTGATGAACTGCACCCCTTGTACGTCGGTAAATCTGATAAATGTGATGAACTGCACCCCTTGTACGTCGGTAAATCTGATAAATGTGATGAACTGCACCCCTTGTACGTCGGTAAATCTGATAAATGTGATGAACTGCACCCCTTGTACGTCGGTAAATCTGATAAATGTGATGAACTGCACCCCTTGTACGTCGGTAAATCTGATAAATGTGATGACATGCACCCCTTGTATGTCGGTAAATATGATAAATGTGATGACTTGCACACCTTGTATATCAGTAAATGTGATAAATGCTGTGACCTGCATCCCTTGTATGTCGGTAAATGTGATAACTGAACAATTGCCCCCCCAGACCGCTCTGGTGGGGCGATTCTTCAGTTGGGCAGAGTTGGGGGGTGCAATTCTTCAGTTGGGCAGAGTTGGGGAAGGCAATTCTTCAGTTATCCTTCCTTTCTTTCCTCCTCTCCTTCCTCCCTTCCTTTTCCATCCCTCGCTTTTCTTTGTCTCTATCTTCTTCTTCGCCGGAGAGAGAGAGAGAGAGAGAGAGAGAGAGAGAGAGAGAGAGAGAGAGAGAGAGAGAGAGAGAGAGAATTCTCTCTCTCTCTCTCTCTCTCTCTCTCTCTCTCTCTCTCTCTCTCTCTCTCTCTCTCTCTCTCTCTCTCTCTCTCTC
Source organism: Eriocheir sinensis (assembly GCF_024679095.1). Classification (NCBI taxonomy): domain Eukaryota; kingdom Metazoa; phylum Arthropoda; class Malacostraca; order Decapoda; family Varunidae; genus Eriocheir; species Eriocheir sinensis. The sequence goes on from NC_066528.1 coordinate 10,748,869, forward strand.
TCTCTCTCTCTCTCTCTCTCTCTCTCTCTCTCTCTCTCTCTCTCTCCGGCGAAGAAGATAGAGACAAAGAAAAGCGAGGGATGGAAAAGGAAGGGAGGAAGGAGAGGAGGAAAGAAAGGAAGGATAATAGGAAGGAAGAAAAGGAAGGAGAGAAGGTTGGGGGAAAAATATAAAGGGAGATGGAGAGAAGGAGAAAGAATAACTCGAAAAAATGACTCTGTATCTATCTGTCTGTCTGTCTATCTGTCTGTCTATCTGTCTGTCTGTCTATCTGTTGATATATATTCTACATATCAGTGTTTCCACGTCACAGCCGCTTCACAGGACAAAACAACTTGGCTTTGTCGGCACCGTTTCCGTTGCCACGTTTCCAACTGACCTCGCACACCATGCCTCTCTCTCTCTCTCTCTCTCTCTCTCTCTCTCTCTCTCTCTCTCTCTCTCTCTCTCTCTCTCTCTCTCTCTCTCTCTCTCTCTCTCTCTCTCTCTCTCTCTCTCTCTCTCTCTCTCTCTCTCTCTCTCTCTCTCTCTCTCTCTCTCTCTCTCTCTCTCTCTCTCTCTCTCTCTCTCTCTCTCTCTCTCTCTCTCTCTCTCTCTCTCTCTCTCTCTCTCTCTCTCTCTCTCTCTCTCTCTCTCTCTCTCTCTCTCTCTCTCTCTCTCTCTCTCTCTCTCTCTCTCTCTCTCTCTCTCTCTCTCTCTCTCTCTCTCTCTCTCTCTCTCTCTCTCTCTCTCTCTCTCTCTCTCTCTCTCTCTCTCTCTCTCTCTCTCTCTCTCTCTCTCTCTCTCTCTCTCTCTCTCTCTCTCTCTCTCTCTCTCTCTCTCTCTCTCTCTCTCTCTCTCTCTCTCTCTCTCTCTCTCTCTCTCTCTCTCTCTCTCTCTCTCTCTCTCTCTCTCTCTCTCTCTCTCTCTCTCTCTCTCTCTCTCTCTCTCTCTCTCTCTCTCTCTCTCTCTCTCTCTCTGTGTGTGTGTGTGTGTACGTGCGAGAAAAGTGGGGGTGTACTCTCATATGGGGAGTATGGTGCACGACAATGCATAATAATAATAATATTAATAATAAACCTCTTTAAAAAAAGCACCAAGACTCTTTACCTCTTGGGTGGTGTGGAAATAAGGTCAAAGTGTAATATTTTAATGTTCTTAGCGACCACTCCTTCCCCACTCCCTGGTCATCCCCGGTGGAACCTCACCATTCACCTGGATGATTCACATCAAAATTTGCTTGACGGTCCTGGCATTACATATACAGGTCCAGTCTCCATTTTTTGTCATAATTATGCCATATGGCTGATATTGTATGGCAGATGGCAGACACACCAAAAATGGCAGAAATGCGATAATTAAAGCAGGCAGAGCAACTGGCACCTGCGGTGTGTTTGGTTGACTTGTACTGACAACGCCGCGGTGGCAACGCTGCCAAGTGTTGTACAAATTTCTTTGTATTCACTCACAGAAAGAGAATCAATCATAAAAACCATATCTGTTTTTATACTAGAGTGAGAGAGAAAGAGAGACACGAGAGAGAGAGAGAAAGAATGAGCACGGTGCGCGAGGTCAGTTGGAGACATAGCACCAGTGTCTAGCGGGCTGTCTACGTCAGAGCCGCCACTTAAGATTTGCCGGACTATACTACTGCCTCTACTACTACTACTATTACTATTAGCACTACTACTACTACTACTACTTTTAAAACTACTAAAACTACTATTACTACTACTACTACTGCTACTACTACTACTACTACTACTACAACTAACTAGAGTATATGGCGAACATTATTATAGTGAGTTTTTAACATAAGTAGGATAAACATATAACAGACAAGCTAGAATATATTGCAAATTTTATTATAGTGAAATTTTAACATGGTGGCATACGTAAGATATGTGTAACAGGCTAACTGGAGTGTGTGGCGAACAATACTGTGGCGAAGTTTTAACATGGTGACATACGTAGGATATGTGTAACAGGCTTACTGGAGTGTGTGGCGAACAATACTGTGGCGAAGTTTTAACATGGTGGCATACGTAAGATATGTGTAACAGGCTAACTGGAGTGTGTGGCGAACAATACTGTGGCGAAGTTTTAACAAAGTGACATATGTAGGATATGTGTAACAGGCTTACTGGAGTGTGTGGCGAACAATACTGTGGCGAAGTTTTAACAAAGTGACATATGTAGGATATGTGTAACAGGCTTACTGGAGTGTGTGGCGAACAATACTGTGGCGAAGTTTTAACATAGTGACATACGTAGGATGGATATAAGCCAAAAGAAAATCATCGAAATGAAACTAAAAAAATAAAATAAAAAATAAAACTGACTGAAGTAAGAAAAAAAAGAAAACATGATATAATAAAAAAAAGTCTAATAATAAGACGAGCCCTTGGCAGAAACAATCATGGAGGGAAAACACGCAACAAGCTCAAAGTGAACACTGGCACCATAAATATGAAGCAAAAAAGTGAACATTGGCACCAGAAATATGACGCAAAAAAGTGAACACTGGCACCAGAAATATGAAACAAAAAAGTGAACACTGGCACCAGAAATATGACGCAAAAAAGTGAACACTGGCACCAGAAATATGAAGCAAAAAAGTGAACACTGGCACCAGAAATATGACGCAAAAAAGTGAACACTGGCACCAGAAATATGAAGCAAAAAAGTGAAAAAGTGAAAAAGTGAAAAAAAGAAAAGAAATTGTCGAAACAACAAAACTCACTTAGAAATATATTGCCTGTTCACTCCTCCTCCTCCTGCTCTTAAACCACCTCCTCTTCTTCCTCCTCCTCCTCCTCCTCCTCCTTCACGCCATCACGCCTGCTTGTCTGGAGGGTACGGTGCTGCCTCCTGCTTGTCTGGAGGGAACGGTGCTGCCCCCTGCTTGTCTGGAGGGCACGGTGCTGCCCCCTGCTTGTCTGGAGGGCACGGTGCTGCCCCCTGCTTGTCTGGAGGGCACGGTGCTGCCCCCTGCTTGTCTGGAGGGAACGGTTCTGCCCCTGCTTGTCTGGAGGGCACGGTGCTGCCCCCTGCTTGTCTGGAGGGCACGGTGCTACCCCCTGCTTGTCTGGAGGGCACGGTGCTGCCCCCGCGTGTCTGGAGGTCACGGTGCTGCCCCCTGCTTGTCTGGAGGGCACTGTGCTGCCCCTGCTTGTCTGAAGGGCACGGTGCTGCCCCTGCTTGTCTGGAGGTCACGGTGCTGCCCCCTGCTTGTCTGGAGGTCACGGTGCTGCCCCTGCTTGCCTGGAGGGCACGATGCTGCCCTGCTTGTCTGGAGGTCACGGTGCTGCCCCTGCTTGTCTGGAGGGCACGGTGCTGCCCTGCTTGTCTGGAGGGCACGGTGCTGCCCTGCTTGTCTGGAGGACACGATGCTGCCCCTGCTTGTCTGGAGGGCACGGTGCTGCCCTGCTTGTCTGGAGGGCACGGTGCTGCCCTGCTTGTCTGGAGGGCACGTTGCTGCCCCTGCTTGTCTGGAGTGCACGGAGCTGCCCCCTGCTTGTCTGGAGGGCACGGTGCTGCCCCCTGCTGGTCTGGAGGGCACGGTGCTGCCCCCTGCTTGTCTGGAAGGCACGGTGCTGCCCCTGCTTGTCTGGAGGGCACGGTGTTGCCCCCTGCTTGTCTGGAGGGCACGGTGCTGCCCCTGCTTGTCTGGAGGGAACGGTGCTGTTCCCTGCTTGTCTGGAGGGCACGGTGCTGCCCCCTGCTTGTCTGGAGGGCACGGTGCTGCCCCGGCTTGTCTGGAGGGCACGTTGCTGCCCCTGCTTGTCTGGAGGGCACGGTGCTGCCCTGCTTGTCTGGAGGGAACGGTGCTGCCCCCTACTTGTCTGGAGGGCACGGTGCTGCCCCCTGCTTGTCTGGAGGGCACGTTGTTGCCCCTGCTTGTCTGGAAGGCACGGTGCTGCCCCCTGCTTGTCTGGAGGGCACGGTGCTGCCCCTGCTTGTCTGGTGGGCACGGTGCTGCCCCCAGCTTGTCTGGCGGGCACGGGGCTGCCCCCTGCTTGTCTGGAGGGCACGGTGCTGCCCCCTGCTTGTCTGGAGGGAACGGTGTTGCCCCTGTTTGTCTGGAGGAACGGTGCTGCCGCCCGCTTGTCTGGACGCCACGGTGCTGCCCCCTGCTTGTCTGGAGGGCACGGTGCTGCCCTGCTTGTCTGGAGGGCACGGTGCTGCCCTGCTTGTCTGGAGGAACGGTGCTGCCCCTGCTTGTCTGGAGGGCACGGTGCTGCCCTGCTTGTCTGGAGGGAACGATGTTGCCCCTTGCTTGTCTGGCGGGCACGGTGCTGCCCCTGCTTGTCTGCAGGGAACGGTGCTGCCCCCTGTTTGTCTGGAGGGTACGGTGCTGCCCCCTGCATGTCTGGAGGGCACGGTGCTGCCCACGGAGTATCTGGAGGGTACGGTGCTGCCCCCTGTTGGTCTGGTGGGTACGGTGCTGCCCCCTGCTTGTCTGGAGGGCACGGTGGTGCCCACTGATTATCTGGAGGGCACGGTGCTGCCCCCTGCACGGTGCTTCCACTTTCTTTTCTGGAGGGCACAGTGCTGCCCCCTGCACTCTGCTGCCCCTGCTTGTCTGGAGGGCACGGTGCTTCCCCCTGCTTGTCTGGAGTGCACGTTGCTTCCCCCTGCTTTTATGGAGGGCACGGTGCTGCCCCCTGCTTGTCTGGAGGGAACGGTGTTGCCCCCTGCTTGTCTGGCGGGCACGGTGCTGCCCCTGCTTGTCTGGATTGCACGGTGCTGCCCCCTGTTTGTCTGGAGGGCACGGTGCTGCCCCCTGCTTGTCTGGAGGGCACGGTGCTGCCCCCTGCTTGTCTGGAGGGCACGGTGCTGCCCCCTGCTTGTCTGGAGGGAACGGTGCTGCCCCTGTTTGTCTGGAGGGAACGGTGCTGCCCCCTGCTTGTCTGGAGGCCACGGTGCTGCCCCCTGAGTGTCTGGCGGGCACGGTGCTGCCCCTGCTTGTCTGGAGGGCACGGTGCTGCAGCCTGCTTGTCTGGAGGGAACGGTGCTGCCCCCTGCTTGTCTGGAGGGCACGGTGCTTCCCCCTGCTTGTCTGGAGGGAACGGTGTTGCCCCTTGATTGTCTGGAGGGCACGGTGCTGCCCCCTGCTTGTCTGCAGGGAACGGTGCTGCCCCCTGTTTGTCAGGAGGGTACGGTGCTGCCCCCTGCATGTCTGGAGGGCACGGTGCTGCCCCCTGATTATCTGGAGGGCACGGTGCTGCCCCCTGTTTGTCTGGAGGGCACGGTGCTGCCCCTGCTTGTTTGGAGGGCACGGTGGTGCCCACTGATTATCTGGAGGGCACGGTGCTGCCCCTGCACGGTGCTTCCACTTTCTTTTCTGGAGGGCACAGTGCTGCCCCTGCACTCTGCTGCCCCTGCTTGTCTGGAGGGAACGCTGTTGCCCCCTGCTTGTCTGGAGTGCACGATGCTTCCCCCTGCTTGTCTGGAGGGCACGGTGCTGCCCCTGCTTGTCTGGAGGGCACGGTGCTGCCCCTGCTTGTCTGGAGGGCACGGTGCTGCCCCTGCTTGTCTGGATTGCACGGTGCTGCCCTGTTTGTCTGGAGGGCACGGTGCTGCCCCCTGCTTGTCTGGAGGGCACGGTGCTGCCCCCTGCTTGTCTGGAGGGCACGGTGCGGCCCCCTGCTTGTCTGGAGGGCACGGTGCTGCCCTCTGCTGGTCTGGAGGGCACGGTGCTGCCCCCTGCTTGTATGGAGGGCAAGGTGTTGCCCCCAGCTTGTCTGGAGGGCACGGTGCTGCCCCCTGCTTGTCTGGAGGGCACGGTGCTGCCCCCTGCTTGTCTGGAGGGCACGGTGCTGCCCCCTGCTTGTCTGGATTGCACGGTGCTGCACCCTGCTTGTCTGGAGGGCACGGTGCTGCCCTCTGCTTGTCTGTAGGACACGGTGCTGCCCCCTGCTCGTCTGGAGGGCACGGTGCTTCCCCCTGCTTGTCTGGAGGGCACGGTGCTGCCCCCTGCTTGTCTGGAGGGCACGGTGCTGCCCCCTGCTTGTCTGGAGGGCACGGTGCTGCCCCCTGCACAGTGCTGCCCCCTGCTTGTCTGGAGGGCACGGTGGTGCCCCTTGCACGGTGCTGCCCCCTGCACGGTGCTGCCCCCTGCTTGTCTGGAGGGCAAGGTGCTGCCCCCTGCTTGTCTGGAGGGCACGGTGCTGCCCCCTGCTTGTCTGGAGGGCACGGTGCTGCCCCCTGCTTGTCTGGAGGGCACGGTGCTGCCCCCTGCTAGTCTGGAGGGAACGATGCTGCCGCCTTCAGGTTGCCCTCATCCTGCAGTGCTCACCCCTGCGGGCGTGCTGGCCTGGGTGTGGCAGCAGCCGGGGCCCCGTGCGTCAGGAGCGGGGTCATGCAGTCTCGCCTCACCACTTTGTGACCCCTGAGGGCGTGCCCGGAGGGGCTCGCCTCGGTACCAGGTAGTTTCCGTCATCGTAGTCTGAATCTTCGTCTACGTGGCATTGTGAATGCTCGGCGACATTTTCGTAGATTGGAGGCTCGGCGACATTTTCGTATATTGGAGGCTCGGGGATCTCCTCGTAAATGTGCTCCTCGTCGTCGCCGAAGTACAGGTAGTCGGGCTCCTGCTGCCGCGGCGCCACGCGCTGGAGCACGGTGGGGCCCGTGGGCGGCGCAACGTCTACGTAGTTGTCGTCGACCTGTACCTCGCCGCCGATGCGCCAGGAGGCGGCCAGTCCGCGCTGCGTCGGCACGCGGGGCACTGCGGGAAGAGTGTGACCATTACGACGACGGCGACGACGACCGTCACGATGGGAGAGAGAGAGAGAGAGAGAGAGAGAGAGAGAGAGAGAGAGAGAGAGAGAGGAAACGTGTGTGCAAGTGTGTGATTGTGTGTGTGTGTGTGTGTGTGTGTGTGTGTGTGTGTGTGTGTCTATGTGTGTGTGTGTGTGTGTGTGTGTGTGTGTGTGTGTGTGTGTGTGTGTGTATGATTTTTTGTAAATATAATAATAATAATAATAATAATAATAATAATAATGATAATAAACGATTTATTAAATGATTGCAGCTGTAAAGCTGAAAATATACATGTTAAAAATACAATATTGAAAAAAAAAAAAGTACAATGTGAAAGGGGTATAGGGGGTCTGGGTTGGTGGGGGGAAGGTGAGGTGGTGGAATGCAGTGCGTTAGTGCTGTAGGAGGCGGTGTGGTATTCCGAGTGACGGGTCAGGTGCTTAAGCCCCAGGTCAACCCCAGGTCAAAAAAGGGTCAGGTCGCAGTTGATGGCAGGGGTGCAGGTAGAAGCGGTGTCGGCCGTCACTCAGCTTAGTGATGACCTTCTAATCTCTCCGCCCGGTGAGACAAGATAGGAAGAGGTGGACCGAGAAGCGGTAGGCGTGGGAACATCTAACGTCTGCACTTCCCCATGCCACTTGCCCTTGCCACTTGCCCCAACCATGACTCCACCTGAGTGACGGGCCTCAACACTGCACTGCACCTGAACCGAATTCTCCCAGCAGCATGATGGTCGGGCTGGTGTACCTGGGGGCACCTGGGGGCCGGCGTCGGCTGGATGGTTAGGCGGCGTCGACGTCACACTGGCCATTACTACTCTTCAGTGTCTTCACGGCACCACAAACGCACTGCACTCACTTTCTCTCACCATGATTAAGCTTGATGTCACAAAAGTTTCTTACAGTGTTGGGTTATTGATGAAAAGGGAGAGGGGGATGGAGGGGAAGGGGAGAGGCCAACAGGCTAGCCCCTGGCTGCTCCTTACGGAGCGCCGTGACCCATATCTGACCTCGGTCAGGTCTGGGCCACACGTGTGTGTGTGTGTGTGTGTGTGTGTGTGTGTAATTCATCACAGCCTCATCACGAGCTGGACTCGTTTTCGCCAGCAGGTACCCTCCCGACATGAGCAAGTGCATGCTTATTATCGTCGATCTCTGGGTACTGCCAGGACCTCACACACCACACACCCCATCTTCTTTGCTCAAGAACGACTCACTGATATTAGGAGACTTTAACCTCCCCCATATCGACTGGGTGACACTGTTAGGTACAGAAGGCGAGTCACATAGAATGATCGAATTTCTAGAAGAAAATTATCTAAGCCAAATGGTTTCTGAGCCAACTCGACAAAATAATATACTCGACCTTGTTATAACGACCCAAGATAACCTAGTCAGTAATGTCACGGTAGGAGATCACCTCGGTTCTTGCGATCATAAATTAGTGCGCGTCGACGTTAGAGCTCAATCATCAGTGACTGAAAATAAAGTAAAGGTGCCCAATTTGAAAAGAGCTAACTTCGTAGAAATCCGACAAAAACTAACAGAAATACAACTATCAGATGACGGCAACGTAGAGGAATCCTGGCTAAGCTTTAAAAATCACTTACTCACTCAGCAGAACACATTCGTCCCCTTGTCCGAGAAGCGAATTAACACTAATAAAAGCCCACTGTGGTTTAATAGCGAAATTAAACAATCAGTCAATGAGAGAAAATTGTTTTACAGATTAAAGAAAGAACAAAGCACGCCCGAAAACATTAGATTTTATAATGATGCCAGGCGACGAGTAAAAAGACTAGTAGGTCAGGCAAAGCGTAGATATGAAGAAAATATTGCAGCCAACTGTAAAAATAATCCGAAATTTTTCTTCAGTTACATAAACAACAGAGAGGCGATCAAAAGTGGTATTGGACCTTTAACAAACAGCGACGGTGCACTAGTGACTGACAGCCAACACATTGCAAACCTCTTAAACAACTACTTTTCCTCTGTGTTTAATACTAACAGTCTTCCTCTCGCTACCACCAACACCAGTACTATTGTAAATCTCGAGCATGCATTGCCTAATTTTGAAATAACAACCGATGAAGTCCTTAAAGCTCTCCATTCACTTAAAACAAATAAAAGTCCCGTCCGTACTCGACAAAGTATATCCTATACTGCTTAAAGAAACAAAGACCGAAATACTCTCCTCCCTCACTACCGTATTCAATATGTCCTTGCGACAAGGCATCGTCCCTTCGGACTGGAAAAAGGCTAACGTGACACCGATTTTTAAGAAAGGAGACAAAAAAAAAAAACAGGTAACTACCGACCCATTAGTCTAACTTCAATTGTAGGTAAGCTACTCGAGAGCATAATTAGAGACAAAATTGTGAGTTACCTCGAAAACCACTCATTAATTGGGGATTCACAACATGGCTTCCGTAACAAAAGATCCTGCGTGTCAAACCTACTGACCTTTTATAACGATCTCTTCTTAATTTATGACGTAACCAAATCAGTGGACGTAGTGTATCTTGATTTCCAGAAAGCGTTTGATAAAGTCCCACATTATAAATTACTTTATAAATTAAAGCAAATAGGCATTGACGGTCAAGTAAACCAATGGATCGCGAATTGGTTGAGCAACAGACAACAAAGAGTTGCGATTGACGGATTTAACTCAGAGTGGGCGCCGGTCACTAGTGGCGTCCCTCAGGGCTCGGTTCTTGGCCCAGTGCTCTTCATTATTTACATCAACGACGTGGATGTTGGACTCAATAATCGCATTAGTAAATTTGCAGACGACACAAAGATTGGTAACTCGGTTCTCACTGACGAAGACAGGCAAAGCCTCCAAGAGGATTTGCACAAAATTTCAGCTTGGTCGGATAAATGGGAGATGCCCTTTAACGTAGACAAGTGCCAGGTCCTTCAAGTTGGAACAAAAAATAAGAAGTTCGATTACGAAATACGCGGCGTTAAACTCACAAGCGTTCAATGCGTTAAGAACCTGGGGATTAAAATCGCTTCTAACCTCAAATTATCACATCAATGCATCGATGCAGCAAATAAAGCGAACAGAATGTTGGGCTTCATTAAAAGAAACTTTTTATTCAAGAATAAAGATGTAATACCTCCGCTCTACAATAGTTTAGTCAGACCCCACTTGGAATATGCGGTACAGTTTTGGTCTCCCTACCATGCAAAGGACATTGCTAAATTAGAAGGTGTTCAGCGTCGAGCAACAAAAATGATCCCTTCCATGCGCAACAAATCCTACGAAGAAAGGCTTTCCACCCTTAACATGTTCTCTCTTGAGAAACGTCGCCTCCGAGGAAAACTGAACGAATGTTTTAAAATACTTAATGGTTTCACGAATGTAGACAGAACAAAATTGTTTATGATCGATGACACTTTGCGAACGAGGAACAATGGCAGAAAACTCAAATGTAGACAAGTAAATTCAGACTGCACCAAATTTTTCTTCACCAACGTTGTAGTGCGAGAATGGAATAAGATCCCACCATCAGTGGTCCAGTGTAACACGATTGACTCCTTTAAAAACAAGCTCGACCGTCACTTCCTTGAACTTAATATTAGCTAGAGTAGAAAAGCAACGTTTTGGAGCCATCTGATTAATGTAAAATCACTTAGGTTTAAGGACAGACCACCTAGGCTGGACCATGGGGTCTGTGTGGTCTGATTTTCTATGTAAATCTATGTAAGAATGAACAGTAACCACTCCTAGTCAACCGAAAGAATCCGGCCTGAGCGGGGCTCGAACTGCCGCCTGTTTGGCCGTTAAGCCTCGCAGCGGAGCGCTCTACCGACTGAGCCACCGGAGCGGTGTGTGTGTGTGTGTGTGTGTGTGTGTGTGTGTGTGCCCGGAGCCGTGGCCGCCACTCAGCCGTGGAAGATTCAACTTGAAAACTTAAGCCGCCAACTTTTAGATTTCTACAGTAAACTCGCGGCACTCAGGTGGCTTTAGGGCAGAAATTAAGCACACACACACACACACACACACACACACACACACACACACACACACACACACACACACACACACATACTCACCCTGCCCCTCTCCCTGTCCACGCCGTCGCCTACGGTAGCTCACACACACCACAATGGCCAGGATCACCGCCACCACCACCGCTATCGGCACCGCTATCACCACTGTCGAAGAGGAGAGAGACAGAGTGACCTTTCCTTGTGGCGGCGAAGGTGTGGACGTGGTGTGGCTGTGGTTGTCAGGGTGGAGGAAGAGCTTGTAAGAGGAACACCTGGAGGGGCTGTGGTGGCATAGGTTGTGGAGGGTGTTGTGGTGGTAGTGCCTGGAGGTGTTAGTGTTGTTGTGGTGGTGGTGGTAGTGATGGTAGTGGTGTAGTGGTGTTAGTACTTGAGGTGTTGTTGTGGTGGTGGTGTTGATGATTTAAATACCTAAAGGTGCTGTTGATGTGGTAGTGGTGGTGGTGGTGGTACTTGAAGGTGCTGTTGTTGGTGTCGTGGTAGTGGTGGTGCTGGTTGTGGTACTTGGAAGTGCTGTTGTTGTTGTGGTGGTGGTTGTGGTGGTGGTGATAGGGCGCGGCGGATCCGTGCAGGTGGGTGGGTTCTGCAGGCTCGTGAATTGTGTTGGACCGAGACATCTGCCGCCCGTTTCTTCGGCTGTGCTTGTCCAGCTGGAAGAGCCATGAGCCACAATACTGAGGCCAGTAATGACTTTGTACCATGATTGTTGCCTCTTGCATCTTCCACTGTATCCTTCAATGTTTAGGGTGAAATGCAGAATTTGGGTAAATATATTCGTGTCGTCCACATCCACCTTCAGTTTGATCCACTTGTTGTCGCTGTAACACTTGTCAAGGCCAAACCAGGCTACTTGAGTTGTTGCAAAGAGTACATTTCTTTCTGTCACTTCAAGACTAACTCCCTTGAAGTCATCTCCCGGCTTCACGTACACTGTTGTCGACACTTTATTTTCTAATCCTAATGCCAATGATAATGCTGATCTTGTCTTCAAACAAATTGTCTCCGTCCCTCCTTCACTGACGGCCACCACTCCATGAAGATCCTCACAGTCCCTGGTGCCGTGGGCGCCTCCAAGACGCAACAGGAGCACCGCCGCCACAGCCACACGCCACGCCATCACCCCAAGACACGCCAGGCCTGTTTGTCTCCGGGTTTGAGGGTGAGGGTGCAGGATGGACGCCGGATATACTTCCCCTGATAATATAATGCAAAAACAAAACACACACACACACACACACACACACACACACACACACACACACACACACACACACACACACACACACACACACACACATATGGCATTTATATATTACATATTTATATATATTATGGGGAGTTAGTTAGACCAGGAAGAAAATCATTTCAGAAGTTGATCTTGAGTTTTGTGCGGGTAGAAAATGAAGAAAATAATGCGAAAACAAAGTGATAGAGAGGGAGGAAGGGAGACACAGGGAAGGCACAGAGAAGAGAAGACGGACACCTGAACACCATATTAGGAACAGAAACAAAAATAAATAAGAAGGAAAGAGAGAAAGAAAAGAAAAGGAAGTGAAATAAGAAGGAAAACAACAAAGATAGAGAAACATGAAGAGAAAAACGAGAGAGAGAGAGAGAGAGAGAGAGAGAGAGAGAGAGAGAGAGAGAGAGAGAGAGAGAGAGAGAGAGAGAGAGAGAGAGAGAGAGAGAGAGAGAGAGAGAGAGAGAGAGAGAGAGAGAGAGGGGTATTATTATAATAATAATTATTATTATTATTATTATTATTATTAATATTATTATTATTATTATTATTATTATTATTATTATTATTATTATTATTATTATTATCATTATCATAATCTCCCTTCCTATCTCTCTCTCCCTCCCCCTCTATATCCTTCCCCCGCTCTCTCTCTCTCTCTCTCTCTCTATCATTTTCTTCATTCTTCTTTCGTTTCCTTTTCTCTATTTTATCGTTTTTATTATTCCTTTTTCTCTTTTCCTTTTCT
>NC_066528.1:10766619-10814119 GCF_024679095.1 Eriocheir sinensis
CCCGCACCCTCTCTCTCTCTCTACCTCCCCTCAACTCCTTCCAGAACTCCTCCTCCTCCTCCTCCTCCTGCTCCTCCTCCTCTACTACTACTACTGCTGCTGCTGCTACTGCTACAACAACTACTACTACTTTTTTTTTTTTTTTTTTTTACAGCTAAGGAGAGAGGTCAAGGGCGTAAAGAAAAAAAAAGAAAAAAAGGCCCGCTACTCACTGCTCCCGAACAGAGGTTATAGGAATGTCCAAAATAAAAAGAAAATATTACTACTACTACTACTAAGTAGAGTGTATAGCGAACTCATTTATAGCAAAGTTTTAACACAAGTAGGATAAACATATAACATGCAAGCTAGAGTATATAGCAAATTTTATTATAGTGAAACTTTAACATAGTGACATTTGTAGGATATGTGTAACAGGCTTACTGGAGTGTGTGGCGAACAATACTGTGGCGAAGTTTTAACATAGTGACATTTGTAGGATATGTGTAACAGGCTTACTGGAGTGTGTGGCGAACAATACTGTGGCGAAGTTTTAACATAGTGACATTTGTAGGATATGTGTAACAGGCTTACTGGAGTGTGTGGCGAACAATACTGTGGCGGAGTTTTAACATAGTGACATACGTAGGATGGATATAAGCCAAAAGAAAATCATCGAAATGAAACTAAAAAAATAAAATAAAAAATAAAACTGACAAGTAAGAAAAAAAAAAAGAAAACATGATATGATAAAAAAAGTCTAATAATAAGACGAGCCCTTGGCAGGAACAATCATGGAGGGAAAACACGCAACAAGCTCAAAGTGAACACTGGCACCAGAAATATGACGCAAGAAAGTGAACACTGGCACCAGAAATATGACGCTAAAAAGTGAACACAGGCACCAGAAATATGAAGCAAGAAAGTGAACACTGGCACCAGAAATATGACGCAAAAAAGTGAACACTGGCACCAGAAATATGACGCAAAAAAGTGAACACTGGCACCAGAAATATGACGCAAAAAAGTGAACACTGGCACCAGAAATATGAAGCAAAAAAGTGAACACTGGCACCAGAAATATGAAGCAAAAAAGTGAGCACTGGCACCAGAAATATGACGCAAAAAAGTGAACACTGGCACCAGAAATATGAAGCAAAAAAGTGAACACTGGCACCAGAAATATGAAGCAAAAAAGTGAACACTGGCACCAGAAATATGAAGCAAAAAAGTGAACACTGGCACCAGAAATATGACGCAAAAAAGTGAAAAAGTGAAAAAGTGAAAAAAAGAAAAGGAATTGTCGAATCAACAAAACTCGCTTAGAAATATATTGCATGTTCACTCCTCCTCCTCCTCCTCTTAAACCACCTCTTCTTCTTCCTCCTCCTCCTCCTCCTCCTCCTCCTTCACGCCATCACGCCTGCTTGTCTGTAGGGAACGGTGCTGCCCCCTGCTTGTCTGGAGGGAACGGTGCTGCCCCCTGCTTGTCTGGAGGGAACGGTGCTGCCCCCTGCTTGTCTGGAGGGCACGGTGCTGCCCCCTACTTGTCTGGAGGGAACGGTGCTGCCCCCTACTTGTCTGGAGGGAACGGTGCTGCCCCCTACTTGTCTGGAGGGAACGGTGCTGCCCCCTACTTGTCTGGAGGGCACGGTGCTGCCCCTGCTTGTTTGGAGGGACCGGTGCTGCCCCTACTTGTCTGGAGGGCACGGTGCGGCCCCTGCTTGTCTGGAGGGAACGGTGCTGCCCCTGCTTGTTTTGAGGGAACGGTGCTGCCCCCTACTTGTCTGGAGGGCACGGTGCTGCCCCCTACTTGTCTGGAGGGCACGGTGCTGCCCCCTACTTGTCTGGAGGGAACGGTGCTGCCCCCTACTTGTCTGGAGGGAACGGTGCTGCCCCCTGCTTGTCTGGAGGGCACGGTGCTGCCCCCTACTTGTCTGGAGGAACGGTGCTGCCCCTACTTGTCTGGAGGGCACGGTGCTGCCCTGCTTGTCTGGAGGAACGGTGCTGCCCCTACTTGTCTGGAGGGCACGGTGCTACCCCTACTTGTCTGGAGGGAACGGTGCTGCCCCCTCCTTGTCTGGAGGGAACGGTGCTGCCCCCTGCTTGTCTGGAGGGAACGGTGCTGCCCCCTGCTTGTCTGGAGGGAACGGTGCTGCCCCCTGCTTGTCTGGAGGGAACGGTGTTGCCCCCTGCTTGTCTAGAGGGAACGGTGCTGCCCCCTGCTTGTCTGGAGGGTACGGTGCTGCCCCCTGCTTGTCTGGAGGGTACGGTGCTGCCCCCTGCTTGTCTTGAGGGTACGGTGCTGCCCCCTACTTGTCTGGAGGGCACGGTGCTGCCCCCTGCTTGTCTGGAGGGTACGGTGCTGCCCCCTACTTGTCTGGAGGGCACGGTGCTGCCCCTTGCTTATCTGGAGGGTACGGTGCTGCCCCTTACTTATCTGGAGGGTACGGTGCTGCCCCTTGCTTATCTGGAGGGTACAGTGCTGCCCCCTACTTGTCTGGAGGGCACGGTGCTGCCCCTTGCTTATCTGGAGGGTACGGTGCTGCCCCCTGCTTGTCTGGAGGGTACGGTGCTGCCCCCTGCTTGTCTGGAGGGTACGGTGCTGCCCCCTGTTTGTCTGGAGGATACGGTGCTGCCGCCTGCTTGTCTGGAGGGCACGGTACTGCCCCCTGCTTGTCTGGAGGGTACGGTGCTGCCCTCTCCTTGTCTGGAGGGTACTTTGCTGCCCCCTGCTTGTCTGGAGGGTACGGTGCTGCCCCCTGCTTGTCTGGAAGGTACGGTGCTGACCCCTGCTTGTCTGGAGGGCACGGTGCTGCCCCCTGATTGTCTGGAGGGCACGGAGCTGCCCCCTGCTTGTCTGGAGGGCACGGTGCTGCCCCCTGCTTGTCTGGAGGGCACAATGCTGCCCCCTGCTTGTCTGGAGGGCACGGTGCTGCCCTCTGCTTATCTGGAGGGTACGGTGCTGCCCCCTGCTTGTCTGGAGGGCACGGTGCTGCCCCTTGCTTATCTGGAGGGTACGGTGCTGCCCCCTGCTTGTCTGGAGGGTACGGTGCTGCGCCCTGCTTGTCTGGAGGGTACGGTGCTGCCCCCTGTTTGTCTGGAGGATACGGTGCTGCCGCCTGCTTGTCTGGAGGGCACGGTACTGCCCCCTGCTTGTCTGGAGGGTACGGTGCTGCCCTCTCCTTGTCTGGAGGGTACTTTGCTGCCCCCTGCTTGTCTGGAGGGTACGGTGCTGCCCCCTGCTTGTCTGGAAGGTACGGTGCTGTCCCCTGCTTGTCTGGAGGGCACGGTGCTGCCCCCTGATTGTCTGGAGGGCACGGAGCTGCCCCCTGCTTGTCTCGAGGGCACGGTGCTGCCCCTGCTTGTCTGGAGGGCACAATGCTGCCCCTACTTGTCTGGAGGGCACGGTGCTGCCCTCTGCTTGTCTGGAGGGCACGGTGCTGCCCCTGCTTGTCTGGAGGGCATGGTGCTGCCCCTGCTTGTCTGGAGGGTACTTTGCTGCCCCCTGCTTGTCTGGAGGGTACGGTGCTGCCCCCTGCTAGTCTGGAAGGTACGGTGCTGCCCCCTGCTTGTCTGGAGGGCACGGTGCTGCCCCCTGCTTGTCTGGAGGGCGAGGTGCTGACCCCTGCTTGTCTGGAGGGCACGGTGCTGCCCCCTACTTGTCTGGAGGGCACGGTGCTGCCCCTGCTTGTCTGGAGGGAACGGTGCTGCCCCCTGCTTGTCTGGAGGGCACGGTGCTGTCCCCTGCTTGTCTGGAGGGCACGGTGCTGCCCCCTGCTTGTCTCGAGGGCACGGTGCTGCCCCCTGCTTGTCTGGAGGGTACGGTGCTGCCCCCTGCATGTTTGGAGGAAATGGTGCTGCCCCCTGCTTGTCTGGAGGGCACGGTGCTGCCCCCTGCTTGTCTGGAGGGTACGGTGCTGCCCCTGCTTGTTTGGAGGGAACGGTGCTGCCCCCTACTTGTCTGGAGGGTACGGTGCTGCGCCCTACTTTTCTGGAGGGAACGGTGCTGCCCCCTGCTTGTTTGGAGGGTACGGTGCTGCCCCTGCTTGTTTGGAGGGTACGGTGCTGTCCCTGCTTGTTTGGAGGGAACGGTGCTGCCCTCTACTTGTCTGGAGGGAACGGTGCTGCCCCCTACTTGTCTGGAGGGCACGGTGCTGCCCCTGCTTGTCTGGAGGGAACGGTGCTGCCCCCTGCTTGTATGGAGGGTACGGTGCTGCCCCCTGCTTGTCTGGAGGGTACGGTGCTGCCCCGTGCTTATCTGGAGGGAACGGTGCTGCCCCCTGCTTGTATGGAGGGTACGGTGCTGCCCCCTGCTTGTCTGGAGGGTACGGTGCTGCCCCCTGCTTGTCTGAAGGGTGCGGTGCTGCCGCCTGCTTGTCTTGAGGGCACGGTACTGCCCCCTGCTTGTCTGGAGGGTACGGTGCTGCCCCCTGCTTGTCTGGAGGGCACGGTGCTGCCCCCTGCTTGTCTGGAGGGAACGGTGCTGCCCCCTGCTTGTCTGGAGGGAACGGTGCTGCCCCCTGCTTGTCTGGAGGGTACGGTGCTGCCCCCTGCTTGTCTGGAGGGTACGGTGCTGCCGCCTGCTTGTCTTGAGGGCACGGTACTGCCCCCTGCTTGTCTGGAGGGTACGGTGCTGCCCCCTACTTGTCTGGAGGGCACGGTGCTGCCCCTTGCTTATCTGGAGGGTACGGTGCTGCCCCTTGCTTATCTGGAGGGTACGGTGCTGCCCCTTGCTTATCTGGAGGGTACGGTGCTGCCCCCTGCTTGTCTGGAGGGAACGGTGCTGCCCCCTGCTTGTCTGGAGGGCACGGTGCTGCCCCCTGCTTGTCTGGAGGGTACGGTGCTGCCCCCTGCTTGTCGGGAGGGAACGGTGCTGCCCCCTGCTTGTCTGGAGGGCACGGTGCTGCCCCCTGCTTGTCTGGAGGGTACGGTGCTGCCCCTTGCTTATCTGGAGGGTACGGTGCTGCCCCCTGCTTGTCTGGAGGGCACGGTGCTGCCCCCTGCTTGTCTGGAGGGAACGGTGCTGCCCCCTGCTTGTCTGGAGGGCACGGTGCTGCCCCCTGCTTGTCTGGAGGGTACGGTGCTGCCCCTGCTTGTCTGGAAGGCACGGTGCTGCCCCCTGCTTTCCTGGAGGGCACGGTGCTGCCCCCTGCCTGTCTGGATTGCACGGTGCTGCCCCCTGCTTGTCTGGTGGGCACGGATCTGCCCCCTGCTTGTCTGGAAGGCACGGTGCTGCCCCCTGCTTGTCTGGAGGGCGCGGTGCTACCCTCTACTTGTCTAAAGGACACGGTGCTGCCTCCTGTTTGTCTGGAGGGCACGGTGCTGCCCCCTGCTTGTCTGGAGGGCACGGTGCTACCCTCTACTTGTCTGAAGGACACGGTGCTGCCCCCTGTTTGTCTGGAGGGTATGGTGCTGCCACCTGCTTGTCTGGAGGGCACGGTGCTGCCCCCTGCTTGTCTGGAGGGCACGGTGCTGCCCCCTGCTTGTCTGGAGGGCACGGTGCTGCCCCCTGCACGGTGCTGCCCCCTGCTTGTCTGGAGGGAGCGGTGGTGCCCCCTGCACGGTGCTGCCCCCTGCACGGTGCTTCCCCCTGCTTGTCTGGTGAGCACGGTGCTGCCCCCTGCTTGTCTGGAGGGCACGGTGCTGATCCCTGCTTGTCTGGTGGGCACGGTGCTGCCCCCTGCTTTTCTTGAGGGCACGGTGTTGCCCCCTGCTTGTCTGGCGGGCACGGTGCTGCCCCTGCTTGTCTGGAGTGCACGGTGCTGCCCCCTGCTTGTATGGAGGGCACGGTGCTGCCCCCTGCTTGTCTGGAGGGCACGGTGCTGCCCCCTGCTTGTCAGGAGGGCACGGTGCTGCCCCCTGCTTGTCTGGAGGGCACGGTGCTGCCCCCTGCTAGTCTGGAGGGAACGATGCTGCCGTTTGCACGTTGCCCTCATCCTGCAGTGCTCACCCCTGCGGGCGTGCTGGCTTGGGTGTGGCAGCAGCCGGGGACCCGTGCGTCGGGAGCGGGGTCATACAGCCTCGCCTCACCACTTTGTGACCCCTAAAGGCGTGCCCGGAGGGGCGCGCCTCGGGATCAGGTAGTTTCCGTCATCGTAGTCTGAATCTTCGTCTACGTGGCATTGTGAATGCTCGGCGACATTTTCGTAGATTGGAGGCTCGGCGACATTTTCGTAGATTGGAGGCTCAGGGATCTCCTCTTAGATATGCTCCTCGTCGTCGCCGAAGTACAGGTAGTCGGGCTCCTGCTGCTGCGGCGCCACGCGCGGGAGCACGGTGTGGCCCGTGGGCGGCGCCATGTCCACGTAGTTGTCGTCGACCTGTACCTGTGGTGATGGTGGTGGTGGTGGTGGTTGTGTACTCCTTTTCTCCTCTTCATCTCATCCCCTCTTATTTTTTTCCTTCTTCCAGGCAGTAAAATTTAAAGAACATCAAATCCCACTTCTTTACTTCCTTTCTTTTTCCTTTCCTTCTTTTTATATACGATGACTGTTTTATTTTTTCCTCTTCATCTCATCCCCTCTTATTTTCTTCCTTCTTCTAGGCAGTTAAATTTAAAGAACATCAAATCCCACTGATATCCTAACTTTCGTTTTCCTTTCTTTCTTTCTTTCTTTTTATATACGGTGATTGTATTTTTCCTTTCTCTTTTCCATCCTATCCTCTTATTATTTTCCTTCTTCCAGGCAGTAGAATTTATAGAACAGCAAATCCCACTGCTATACTAACTTTCTTTTTCCTTTCTTTCTCTCTTTCTTTTTATATATACGGTGATTGTGTTTTATTTCTCCTTTCCATCCTATCCTCTTATATTTTTCCTTCTTCCAGGCAGTAGAATTTAGAGAACAGCAAATTTCACTGCTAGATTGACTGTCTTTTCCATTTCTTTCATTTTTATATACGATGGTTGTGTTTTCTTTTCTCCTTTCCATCCTATCCTCTTATCTTTTTCCTTCTTCCAGGCAGTATGCTCGGTGCGGTCGCTTATAGAAAGTTGAGCATTACAGAATGACTTACTTTTGGCGGATCCGAAAGTTAATGGAGCAGGGTTTAATTAATTAATAATTTTCTTGGAAGGTCAACCACTGATTTTGAAGAACTATTACGAACGGTGGCTCCCAAAATACAACGAATCGATACCAGGCACAGGAAAGCCATTCCAGCTCCCATCAGCCTGCAGCTATTCTCTGACAGGCAGGGATCCTTTTACGAGCCTCATTAACACCTTCGAAATGTCAAAGCTGAGTTTCCATACAAACTTTCCTGGTGTGGGCGGTCCTGAGAAGGGGGGGATACACTCCCCCCTGGACCCCCCCCCCCACATGTATATGTGACTTATTTCAGCGAGGAGGTATTTCTCGCAACACCGACTGCAGCGTCGCCGCGGCCGCCGCCAGAGGAGGCGACGCGCTTTCGTTAACATTATCCCCTATTTTCAAGAGTGAAAAAAAGTCCTTGAATTGGGTTTTCAAAGCGTGTCCATGACTGTTGAAGGTTTGTAGAAAAGATATATGAAGAGATACTAATGTTTCATAAGGTAGGTAATGAGATACTGGCACGGACCTATAACGAATCTTAACCGTAAATAGTCCTTAAAGTAGCCGAGAAATATTACATTTATAACAGCCGGAGTGTTTGCTGGTAGGTAAACGTAAGTTCCAACAACGATCTTCACGGATACACTGAAAAGAAAAGAAAACAAAAAACGTGGAAACAAGCGAGTCGCGTCTCCGAGCTTCCGAGCCTCGATCAAGAACAATGGTCAAGGACGTGAGTCACGTGACTCAAGCACCACGTGGGGGTGCTGCGCGCGGCCGCCTGACGCAACAAAGTAGTACGCTGCTGTGTGGGCATTATTTAAGGATATTCTTAATAGTTATTATAAAGTGACACGTGGATTTAATGTAGGGAAATAAAAGCCGCCCCACCATCTTCGCGTCGTCAGTAATGCAAGTAATGGCTACTGTTGAGAAAGGGGAAGTAGACACCTCTTTCAAAGTTATGCTCAGCCTACATTACTGCTTGTTTCTTGGTGACTGAATTCAGGGCGGTAAAGAATGGCTTCCGGAAAATAGAAGGGGGGCGAGGGGTACGTAGCCCCTTCCGTGAGGGAGGTCGAGGGGTGCGAATTAAGCTCCCTTTAGGATGGGGGTCGAGCGAGCGAAGTCCCCCGTTAGGTAGGTTACGTTAGGGTGAGCTAGGGTAGGGCAGTTTAAATATATTACCCACAGGTCCCAAGCTTGTTTTGGGGTAGAGGGGGGCGGAGCATGGGCAAGCGCTATTATATCGTTGGTTAAGTAGGACGTGAGGTACTGACGTTGTTTTGAGCTCTACATTTTTTCCTGTTGTTTTCCGGGAGGTTTGAAGGCTATCAAATACATATGACATCAGAAGAGCAGTTGGTTAAGTAGAAAACGAGATATCAGTGCGGCTTTTATCGCGACACTCTTTCCTCTTGATTTCTGGGAGCTTCGAAGGCTAGCACAGTATACATATATGGTAACAGAAGAGCAGTTGCCTACGTACATTACACACACACACACACACACACACACACAAGGGTAAACGGTCGCCCCAAAACAGCACCACACCAAGTTGGAAAGAAAGAATGAAAAGAAAGAAATAGAAAGACAGAGGGAGAGAAAGAAAGGGAAGGAAAAACGATGCAGGAAAGTGGAGAAAAATAATGAGTAAAACAAGAAATATAAAGAGAGGGAGAGTAGCATAGTAGAGAGGTATGCAGAGAGAGCCTTCGTAGTGTATAGGCTTTAATTGACAAGAGACCCGACCACCGTAGCCCATGGTGGTAAACTAACAGATTCATTAGAATTCCCCTTACATCAACTCTGACCCATGATTCGAGGTATCGAACCCGAAGTATAAAATCCCCAGCTCGAGGCATTTATGAGACCTGCTTCACCACAAGTAGTAGTAGTAGTAGTAGTAGTAGTAGTAGTAGTAGTAAGAATAGTAGTAGTAGTAGTATTTGTATTTTTACTTTCTCTATTTTCTCTTTTTATATAATGTCCTTCGTTGATGTTAGATAGGGCCGAAGATGGATGACATTTGCAATTGTTTTTCTTTTCTCTGTTGTATTTTTTCTTTCTTTTCTCGACGTTGTATCTCTCTCTCTCTCTCTCTCTCTCTCTCTCTCTCTCTCTCTCTCTCTCTCTCTCTCTCTCTCTCTCTCTCTCTCTCTCTCTCTCTCCTGTCGATGTTGTTTTTGTTTTTCTCTTCCCAATGGCGTTTATTTTATGTTCTTTTTCTCCATGACGTGTTTTTCTTTTTCTCTTCTCGATGTTGTTTTTGTATCATCATCCATTTGCTGGTGTTTCGTGATGGTCTGGATGAGCCTCTTTCTTCCCTGAAGAGACTCACCCATAGATTTGTTGGTGTGGATGTTAGGGCCGATAAAAGTGGATGATGTTTATCTAATCCTGTTCTCTGTGTTCCTTTTTTATTCTTTTTCTTATATATTCTTTTCATTTTTTGGTGTTCTTTTCTGTAGTTTTCTTTTTTTGGTCCGTTTTCTCATATTTTCCTTTTTTTGGTGTTCTTGTATTTTTTTCTCTACTTTAAATTGTCCTTCCTTCGGCGTTGTCGTTGTATGGATGAGTCTCCTCCCCCCCCCCCCCACACACAAAAAAAAATACTACACCCATACCAGCTTACAACCTGGTTTCCGCCAGTTCTTCTCCCCAGCACAGTTGCTATCCATTTACAGGCGCCTTGTCCGCCCTCGTATGGGGTATGCATCTCATGTGTGGGGGGGCTCCACTCACACAGCTCTCCTTGACAGAGTGGAGTCAAAGGCTCTTGGTCTCATCAACTCTCCTCCTCATACTGATAGTCTTATACCTCTCAAATTCCGCCGCCATGTTGCCTCTCTTTCTATCTTCTATCGATATTTTCACGCTGACTACTCTTCTGAACTTGCTAACTGCATGCCTCCCCCCCTCCCGCGGCCCCGCTACACACGACTTTCCACTCATGCTCATTCCTATATTGTCCAAACCCCTTATGCAAGAGTCAACCAGCATCTTCACTCTTTCATCCCTCACGCTGGTAAACTCTGGAACAATCTTCCTTCATCTGTATTTCCTCCTGCCTACGACTTGAACTCTTTCAAGAGGAGGGTATCAGGACACCTCTCCTCCCGAAGTTGACCTCTCTTTTTGGACACTCCTTTGATCTCTATTCAGGAGCAGTGAGTAGCAGGCTTTTTTTTTATATATTTTTCTTTACGCCCTTGGGCTGTCTCCTTAGCTGTAAAAAAAAAAAAAAAAAAAAAAAAAAACGCCTAAGATTATTTTGTCTACTCTGATTTTTTGTTTATCGTATTCTATCGTTGTTGACATAACTCGGTTGCCTCTCTTTGGGGTATTTGGTCTTCCCTAAGCGTCGCACCTTCCTGTAAAACGTGTCATTGGCTGGTTCGTCTGGCTGGTAAAAGGGTTATGTCTTGCCGTTTCAGTGGAGTGAGAGATCCTGCGCTTCTCTGCTCATCTTATCTGACGCACATCCGAGTGTTTTATTTTTTTCTCTCTCTCTCTCTCTCTCTCTCTCTCTCTCTCTCTCTC
Source organism: Eriocheir sinensis (assembly GCF_024679095.1). Classification (NCBI taxonomy): domain Eukaryota; kingdom Metazoa; phylum Arthropoda; class Malacostraca; order Decapoda; family Varunidae; genus Eriocheir; species Eriocheir sinensis. Next base: position 10,777,182 of record NC_066528.1, read on the forward strand.
TCTCTCTCTCTCTCTCTCTTTTCCCGTTTTCTTTTTCCCGCCTCTGTATGTCGATGAAGTATAAAGACACTCAGAAAGACTCGCCCTTCTGTTCCCTCGTCTGGTGTGTCGTCGGTCCTCTTCATCGCCCGCAGCCACGTCCTCATCTTCTGGGAGGGGATGAACCTGCGTTTTTTACCCTTGTAATTCGGAGCTGCACGCGTGTAAGGCATCACTGAGTCTCGTGAACAGCAAGATTGAAGCGCTGATAGCCGCTGTTTTAGGAGAAGGTTATGATCGGAGAGTAACTCGTAGTAGCGACCCAACCTGACCTACCTACCTACTGAGTATTCTAGCCCTGTAGGATGACAGAGTGAGGTCAGCCCCGCCCCCGCCCACCCATGTCCCAGGCCTTCTCTCTCTCGGCCTTGGCGTGGCCGGCCTAAACAGTGTAATGCCAAGCTCCTTTTATAGATGCAAGCTCCTATTTTACGATGACCCTATACAGTGCTTCTCATGCACGATTTAAACTATAGCAAAAAAGGGCAAAATAAACATGGCGACTGATGCCTTTTGTTATACTTTTATTAATATCAAGTCACAGGATCAGATAACAGGGGGCAGCGTGACATAATCATTCATCACACTGTGCAAGCCAAACCCCGCGGACAGTCTGACATTCCCGTGAGTCGCGCCGTCCGTGTGTTCCCGAGGCGGCCGCGGCACCACACTGTTCCGGGGAGGGGACGGCGCTGTGCAAAATACCCCAAAGATGCAAGAAAAGAGAAGTTTAGTTCATACAGATGGTTGCTATTTCTTAGCCCGATTGAACTATAATATATATATATATATATATATATATATATATATATATATATATATATATATATATATATATATATATATATATATATATATATATATATATATATATATATATATATATATATATATATATATATATATATATATATATATATATATATATATATATATATATATATATATATATATATATATATATATATATATATATATATATATATATATATATATATATATATATATATATATATATATATATATATATATATATATATATATATATATATTATCAATGTTAAAGTTCATATTGTCAGTGAGAGTCCTTGTGCTGCTTGCAATATATGTTTTTGTTCTCTTGTAGCTTCTAGTGCAGTGTTTCTCAACCAGGGGTCCGCGGACCCCTAGGGGGCAGCATAAACCTATCAAGGGGTCCGCAGAACGGGGAATTCAACACATTTCAGTTAATCCTGCCATGGCTCAGTTTTTTTTTTATAATTCATGATTACACAATGTGTCTTAATCGAGATGTCCAGTTTTTTTCTCTTTTTTCCCTGGCTAGTTGCGTCTCTCAGAGTGTGGCGATGATTTGTATAATATATTATAATGTTCCTATCACTAAAGGAGGTAGTAAGACACCTACCGAACGGGCGTGAGCTACTCCCGGTGAGGATATACGGGAAGCGAGGAGGGTGCTGAAGCCCTTCAAAGAGCCTTCCCATGTCCTCACTAACCGTTTCCCTTTTCTCTCATCAACACCAGAGAGCAGTTCAGCATGCTCTTCAAAGACAGTTCCTCTCTCTTTCTACACAACACTACATTCACACAACACTTCCTCGGAGTTCCCGCCTGGGGGGGGGACCATAAATTCCCCCAGGGAGGACTCCCCTTCTGGCTGCCGACTTGAGAGGCGTCCTAATAACTCCTCGAACCTCCTCCTTATCAATTTCTGCAACATTCGTGTTCTTCGTTCTAATTTTCATTCTGTGGAACACCATCTCTCCTCCTCTAAACCTCACCTTCTCTTCCTCACCGAAACACAGGTTTCTGAGGCTACTGACAGCAACCTCTACTCTGCTCCCTCCTTCTATCTCTATCCTAAATTTCAATCCAAAGCTGAATGTTGCGCCTACGTGCGCAACGACATCGCTTGCTCTCGTACCCACGACCTTGACTCTACTGAATTTTCCACCATCTGGCTAAGACTTCGTTGTCACTCTATTACTAAATACATCTGTGCTGTTTATCTCTCACCTAACACTACTAACTATGTAAAATTCTTTGACTACTTGAATTCTAAAGTGGAGCACATCTTGACTCACTCTCCCTTCGCTGAAATCTCCATCTTGGGGGATTTCAATGTTCACCACCATGTAACGGGCTTGTCGGGGGGCTTTTAAAGGGTGTTGATTAAGACTTCAGCTTCCTTAAGGCGAATTATATTCGTAGCCTTTATGTACAAGAAGCCTCGGAGCGAGAGCGACTGTCGTTGTGTGTCAGTCGGAAGGAGTGACGAGTTACACGTTGGAAAATAATTGTTACAATTGGTCACGTATGTCAAGGTGACCTCCGCGCACCATCGGAGTGCGAAGTATACAAAACTGAGACGGTAAACACTGACGGACGACATTCCTATAAGGTGGCGTGATCTATCTGTCGTGGGTTTTTTCCATTGACAATTGTATGCCTAATTCGTGGTGATATTAAATAATAATAATACATTGATATCCTACTATAACAACCAGCTTTGGCTTTCATCCTCCTTCACTGACCAGCCTGGTGAACAAGCCTACAACTTTGCTCTCCTCAACGACCTAGAGCAGTTGGTTCAACACCCTACACGTATTCCCGACCGTCTTGGAGACAGCCCAACATTCTAGACCCCTTCCTTATCTTTAATCCTTCTGCTTACTCTGTCAAACTGTTCCCTCCGTTGGGCTCCTCCGATCATGACCTTATTTCTCTTTCCTGTCCTATCGCTCCTGTACATCCTCAAGATCCACCGAAGAGGCGTTGCTTCTGGCATTTTGCTTCAGCTCGGTGGGACGACCTGAGGATGTACTTTTCCGATTTCCCGTGGAATGATTACTGCTTCCAGGAGAGAGACCCTCTGTGTGTGCCCAGCGCATCTCAGAGGTTATTGTCTCTGGAATGGAGGCATACATTCCACGTTCTTTCTCTACTCCTCATGCTAAAAAGCCTTGGTTTAATCATGGTTGTTCTCGTGCTATTAAAGATAGAGAGGCAGCTTACAAAAGGTTCCAGAGCCTTCGAACTCCCGCTAACTATGACCTTTACATTTCAGCCCGGAATCGTGCCAAATCTATTCTCCGACTTGCCAAAACTTCTTTTATCAATAGCAAATATCAACACCTTGGTTCTTCTAATTCTTCCCGTGACTTCTGGCATCTAGCCAAAAATATCTCCTCCAATCTCACTTCTTCCTCTTTCCCTCCTCTCCTTAACCCTGACGGCAGCACTGCCGTCTCATCTCTCTCTAAGGCTGAACTCTTCGCTCAAACTTTCTATAAGAACTCCACCTTGGACGATTCTGGGCATATTCCTCCTACTCATCCCCTCTCTGATTCCTTTATGCCTGTTATTAAGATTCTTCCAAATGATATTTTCTATGCCCTCTCTGGCCTCAACTCTCAGAAGGCTTATGGACCTGATGGAGTGCCTCTTATTGTCCTTAAAAACTGTGCTTCCGTGCTGACACCCTGCCTGGTCAAACTCTTTCGTCTCTGCCTATCAGCATCTACCTTTCCATCCTGCTGGAAGTATGCCTTTGTACAGCCTGTGCCTAAGAAGGGTGACCGTTCCAATACCTCAAACTACTGCCCTATAGCTTTACTTTCCTGTCTATCTAAAGCTTTTGAATCAATCATTGACCGGAAGATTCAAAAGCACCTCTCCACTTCTAACCTTCTATCTGATCGCCAGTATGGGTTCCGCAAGGGGCGTTCTACTTCCGATCTTCTTGCTCTCTTAACTGACTCTTGGTCATCCTCTCTTAGCCGTTTCGGTGAAACTTTCTCTGTTGCGCTAGACATATCGAAAGCCTTCGATAGAGTCTGGCACAAATCTTTGCTTTCTAAACTGCCCTCTTTCGGATTCTATCCCTCTCCCTGTTCCTTTATCTCCAATTTCCTTTCCGGCCGTTCTATCTCTGTGGTGGTAGACGGTCACTGTTCTTCCCCTAAACCTATCAACAGTGATGTTATACAGGGCTCTGTCCTATCACCCACTCTCTTCCTGTTATTCATCAATGATCTTCTTTCCTTAACAAACTGTCCTGTCCACTCATACGCCGACGACTCCACTCTGCATTATTCAACTTCTTTCAACAGAAGACCCTCTCAACAGGAAGTACACGACTCCAGACTGGAGGCTGCAGAACGCTTAACCTCAGACCTTGCTATCATTTCCGATTGGGGCAGAAGGAATCTTGTGTCCTTCAATGCCTCTAAAACTCAATTTCTCCACCTATCAACTCGACACAATCTTCCAAACACCTATCCCCTATTCTTCGACAACACTCAGCTATCACCATCTTCAACACTTAACATCCTCGGTCTATCCTTTACTCAAAATCTCAACTGGAAACTTCACATCTCGTCTCTCGCTAAATCAGCTTCCTCGAGGTTGGGCGTTCTGTATCGTCTCCGCCAGTTCTTCTCCCCCGCGCAGTTGCTATCCATATACAGGGGCCTTGTCCGCCCTCGTATGGAGTATGCATCTCACGTGTGGGGGAGCTCCACTCACACAGCTCCTCTGGACAGAGTGGAGTCTAAGGCTCTTCGTCTCATCAGCTCTCCTCCTCCTACCTCTTAAATTCCGTCGCGATGTTGCCTCTCTTTCTATATTCTATCGATATTTCCACGCTGACTGCTCTTCTGAACTTGCTAACTGCATGCCTCCCCCCCTCCTGCGGCCCCGCTGCACACGACTTTCTACTCATGCTTATCCCTATACTGTCCAAACCCCTTATGCAAAAGTTAACCAGCATCTTCACTCTTTCATCCCTCACGCTGGTAAACTCTGGAACAATCTTCCTTCATCTGTATTTCCTCCTCCCTACGATTTGAACTCTTTTAAGAGAAGGGTATCAGGACACCTCTCCTCCCGAAACTGACCTCTCTTTCGGCCACCTCTTTGGATTCTTTTTTAGAAGCAGCGAGTAGCGGGCTTTATTTTATTATTGTTTCCTTTTTTTGTGCCCTTGAGCTGCCTCCTTTGTTGTAAAAAAAAAAAACACTTTAAAAAGTGAGGAAGTTATATTTGTTGGCACTAGTGCCAAAGTGTTGTTACCTGTTACCACCACCTGCCTATGTGAGTCAAGCTTTTCAGCCATGACAGCACTGAAAACTAAATATTGGTCAAGATTAAGGATCGAAGATGACATGCGTCTTAGTTTATCAAGAATACCCCCACGCATTGATAACATCATTGCTACCAGTCAGCAGCAAGTATAATATTAAGTGAAACACAAACATCGTTTGCAGATAAAGAAAAAGTTAATTGATCATAATTTTTTTAATGTGAGAAGCTTTTTATGTGAACATGTTATTTGTAACTTAATTTTTCAGTCGCTAAATAAGATTTTATCATTTTGAAAGTGAAGTTTACTTTATTTTCCATTTCGTAAATATACGCAATTTTTTCTTTTATTTTTGTATCATGTTTGTGCAGTGAAAACAATCTGATGATTAACACCACTTCCTATGAAAAGAAAACCTTTTATTAACCATTCTTACATGGAAATGTAAAATTACTATATCCTATCGAATCCCGTACCAAAGGGGTCCCCTGAAAATATAAGTGGATGTAAGGGGTCCACAAAGGTTGAAAGGTTGAGAAACACTGTAGAATGTCAGGATGGCCGTGGTGCTGGCCCAGGCACGCGTAATGCAGCCTGAGGATTTTGCACAAGAGCGGCGGGCACTCAAGGCTCGCTGAAACTTGTCACCCTCCAACACAACAGTGACGAGTACCTTGGCATGAAACACATCTCCCCGCCCCCTCAAAGGTAAAGGGATTAATATGTCACCATCCAACACAACAGTGACGAGTACCTAGGCATGAAACACATCTCCCGCCCCCTCAAAGGTAAAGGGATTAATATGTCACCATCCAACACAACAGTGACGAGTACCTAGGCATGAAACACATCTCCCGCCCCCTCAAAGGTAAAGGGATTAATATGTCACCATCCAACACAACAGTAACAAGTACGAAAGCATGAAATACGTTTCCCCTGTCTCCCAACGAGTAAAAAGATTGAATGATTTCTCACAATCCAAAACAACTGTAACAAGTAGGGAAGCATGAATTACGTGTCCCGCCCCCCAAGGAGAAAAAGATTGACTGATTTATTTATATATTTATTATTATTATTATTATTTTTTTACGTCTACACTTATAGCGCCGGTAGGCTTGCTTGTGGGGCCTGGATGGTGTTCTGCCCCAGCCCGTCATGGCGCAGGCAAGTGTTTATAGTGGCGCCATCTTCTCTTGGCTCATGCTGCCCCCCGGAACTCGTTCTTGATTCACATGGACGGTTTGCTCTAGAGTCCGGGTTGATGAGTGGTCTTCAGGACAGCATGTGGGTAGTTTTAAGCTACTCGGCGGTGACTGAAAAATCCGAGGTGGTAGCGTGGGGATTCGAACTCGCGTCGTCCATCACGTGGTGAATGTAGGCCCAGCACGCTACCACTCAGCCACCGCCTACTCATATGAAACGAAATACCATTAAAAAAAGTTAAAATGACGTGCACAATGCGGTGCTTTCGACTGATCACATGTATTAATACACGCACGTCAGGGCTGAACACAATATAATGACGGGCACAATGGGGTGCTGCAGACTGATCACATGTATTAATACACGCACGTCAGGGCTGAACACAATATAATGACGTGCACAATGGGGTGCTGCAGACTGATCACATGTATTAATACACGCACGTCATGGCTGAACACAACAGCATCACACAGCTGGGGAACACTCGCATGGACAAGTCACAGAGCAATACAGAATAGGGATACACATGTACAAGTATTATAGATTAATTAAGATAAGTATCTGAACAAAACCATCTTGATAATCCTTAACAGTATTGTTTAAGACATATGTTTCCTTATTTGCTAACTTATTAACTAAGTCATCGAGATCAGAAAATCAGCAACAGGTTCTCAGTAGATCGCTGTAGTTGTATCTTCACTGTCCACTAAGGGTCCCTTCGGTGCCTACAGCAGGACCTGGAGTTGCTGGCCTCACTCCCAGCAGGAATCCAGGGTCTGGGTGTGCCTCTTGGGGGTCATTACCACACACAGACAGACGGCAAAGAATCTTCGGCAGCAACAAGAGTTTTTTTCCTACTGACAACTGGGATCAAACGCCCCAGCTCCATTTGGAGAGCACGAGCAACAAATGTCTTCAGCACCCCAATCGTTGTACCTGGCGACTGGATGAGCCTGTTGGCCGTATTGCTGTTAAACAAAACGTCATCCCATAAGTTAACTGCTAACACAAAGGTCAGGGTGGGCGCCTTCCCCTGGTGGTGTGGCGTTGTCTTATCTCGGCAAAGATGCTCTCACAGCCAGGCGAGTTTCCTTTCCCGCGAGACCGTCTGATCGTGGCTCCCATCTCGTGTCCGATAGTTGAATTACTGCTACAGGCGAACAGTCCTCAGCACGGAAGGCGCACAAGCTACAGGAATGGCTGGGGATCAGGCCGCCGACAGGACAATGTTCACGCCTTCCTGCAATGTTTGTCTGGCGTCGTGTCAATCAGCGACATCATCAAGGTTTCCGAAGTCGAGTGGAGCGGGAACAGTCATGCAGGCTAGGCGTGTTAGGGACAAAGTGGCCGTGGAATGGAGGGTGTGCTTCTGACACGCAATGGCTAGAGGTAATCCCTTTTGACCGGTTCGTACAGACTGTTCTCCACGACTACTGTCTCTTGCTGTTCACTCACTGGTGGGTGCTGTCATGGAGGCGGGGAAGGGTTCGTACAGACTGTTCCCCACGACTACTGTCTCTTGCTGTTCACTCACTGGTGGGTGCTGTCATGGAGGCGGGGAAGGGTTCGTACAGACTGTTCCCCACGACTACTGTCTCTTGCTGTTCACTCACTGGTGGGTGCTGTCATGGAGGCGGAGACGGGTTCGTACAGACTGTTCTCCACGACTACTGTCTCTTGCTGTTCACTCACTGGTGGGTGCTGTCATGGAGGCGGGGAAGGGTTCGTACAGACTGTTCTCCACGACTACTGTCTCTTGCTGTTCACTCACTGGTGGGTGCTGTCATGGCGCCGGGGAAAGGTTCGTACAGACTGTTCCCGTCGACTACTGGCTCTTGCTGTTCACTCACTTGTGGGTGCTGTCATGGAGGCGGGGAAGGGTTCGTACAGACTGTTCTCCACGTCTACTGTCTCTTACTGTTCACTCACTGGTGGGTGCTGTCATGGAGGCGGTTTTTTTTTTTACAACAAAGGAGATTGCTCAAGGGCACAAAAAAAAGGAAACAACAACAAAAAAGAGCCCGCTACTCGCTGCTCCCCAAAAACAATCAAAAGAGGTGGCCGAAAGAGAGGTCAATTTCGGGAGGAGAGGTGTCCTGATACCCTTCTCTTGAAAGAGTTCAAGTCGTAGGCAGGAGGAAATACAGATGAAGGAAGATTGTTCCAGAATTTACCAGCGAGAGGGATGAAAGAGTGAAGATGCTGGTTAACTCTTGCATAAGGGGTTTGGACAGTATAGGGATGAGCATGAGTAGAAAGTCGTGTGCAGCTGGGCCGCGGGAGGGAGGCATGCAGTTAGCAAGTTCAGAAGAGCAGTCAGCGTGGAAATATCGATAGAAGATAGAAAGAGAGGCAACATCGCGGCGGAATTTAAGAGGTAGAAGACTATCAGCAGGAGGAGGAGAGCAGATGAGACGAAGAGCCTTAGACTCCACTCTGTCCAGAAGAGCTGTGTGAGTGGAGCCCCCCCACACGTGAGATGCATACTCGATACGAGGGCGGACAAGGCTGAAAAGCGCCGGGTTGTGAAAGTCTCTCTCGTGACCAAGGCTCAGGACAAGCGATTCGTCTTTAAGGCGTTTTCAAGACCCTGTGGGAGCGAACTCCCAGTGTTGGAGGCATCTAACACAGCAGTATCTAATTTCCATGCACAATTTTTATCCAGTTCAATTTATGGTCACAATTTAAGTTATTTCGAAAGCGCTTTTAATATTTGCCCAAACTGTTAACTCGCTTAAATTTCTAACAATGCCTCCGAACCTTAAGTGTGACGTCTGTCCTGGACGATTTGCAGCTCAGTACTTCCAGCTGAGTAAAACTTGCCGCCTCTGCGTTCAAAGATTACATCTTCAGAACGACTGAATGACTGAATGGAAAGTCAAGCACAATGATCTTGAAAAGAAATTTGTAGCCCTTCAGGAATTTGTTTTAACTAATGTGGCAGTGACTCCACCATCGATGGTGGAGAGGCCCTCCACTGAGACTGTGCCCTCTCCAGACGACCCTCCTGCTTCACGGGAGGACGTGTTACCTGCCTCACAGGTTGACTCCCAGCCTACCTCACAGGCTAACCCCCAGCCTGCCTCACAGGATAACCCCCAGCCTGCCTCACAGGCTAACCCCCAGCCTGCCTCACAGGCTAACCCCCGGCCTGCCTCACAGAACAACCGCCAGCCTGCCTCACAGGCTGACCCCCAGCCTGCCTCACAGGCTAACCCCCAGCCTGCTTCACAGGCTAACTCCCAGCCTGCCTCACAGGACAACTTCCAGCCTGCCCCACTTAACGCTTCTCTTCCTGCTTCACAGGATGTCGGGTTCCAACCTGTAAGGAATGGAGCCAAACCGAAGCAGGCAACCAAGGATTTACTGACCCCCACTACCTTCAATAGGTTCCAGGTGCTGGCAGACACCATGGAGGATGAGTTCGAGACTCGCTTAGTTGGGGACTCCATGGTGCGTGGCCAGCTGGTTGAGTTCTGTGGTCGTTCTTCAAACGGCCGCAGAAAACGTTACTTCAATCCAGGTGCCAGACTGGACGACATCACCGCAGCGTGCGATGATGTCACGAGAAATGCCGACCGAAACACCCTCTTTGTCATTCACGCGGGGACAAATGACGTAAAGACAACCCTTTTTGAGGAACTGCTTGAGAAATATCGCCGCATGATCAAGCAGTATAAACGTAAAACGGATGCCAGTAACATCATAATCTCAGGAATCCTTCCGAGGGTCGGTGCCGAATCTAGCTTTTACAGTAAGGCCTTCAGCACAAACAACAGACTTCAGTCCCTTTGCTCACAAGGAAACGTCCAGTTCGCTAACTTGTGGAACAGTTTTTACTACGATTCAGATTTGTTCCTTCCTGATGGCATTCACTTAAACCCTGTTGGAGCAGCCCGTTTCGGGAGGCTGCTCTGTGACCAAGTGGCTCTTCGAAAGCCAAAAAACGCGGAGGCGAGAACACCAGCAGCTCCACCGTAAGGGTGCACTCAACCCGCAAAACTCCCGACTCGAATCACATTAAAGCTTGCTATGTAAACGCTCGTAGCCTACGTAACAAATTTGAAGACTTAGAAGTCCTCGCAGCTACAAATCATTATCACATCATCGGAGTCACAGAATCTTGGATAGACACTTCAAATAGAGATTTCATTGCGGAATATAGATTACCGGGTTATACCATTTTTAGTCATGAAAGAGAGAACAGACAGGGTGGAGGCGTTATCCTTTATATCCACAACTCTCTCCATCCAGTATCCGTGAAAACAGATATTATAACCAATGTAGACACGGTCTTCATTGAAATTAAAAATAAATCTCGTAAAATAGTAATTGGACTTATCTACAGACCGCCAAGGCAGACTCTTGATATCGACCACGCATGAAGTGAATTATTATTAGAAACAAGTAGCAGTTGCGAGGCGGTAATTGTTGGGGACCTTAACTTGCCAGTGAAAAGATGGGTGAACTGTTGAACTGTCATACAGGGCTCGACCTGTACACAAATTTACTAGAAAGTGATTTACATCAACACGCTCAAGAACCGACTCGGGAAAATAATATACTTGATCTTATCTTTTCAACGACAGCTGATCTAGTTAACGAAGTAAATGTTGGTCCAATTTTTAGTTCTAGCGATCACCGAACAATCACTTTCAGCATCAATATGAAAGAAAGTAAAGTAACTCCTAGTAAAGAAAAGGTGCCTGATTATCAGAGAGCGAATTTCGTAAGACTCCGATCAATTCTAAATAATTCTGACTGGACTGAAATCACGGCGGAAACAGATATTGATAAATCTTGGGGGGCCTTCACCACAATATTGAACAATGCCATAAGCATATGCGTACCCTATCGTAACAGACGTTCAGCTTCTAAGAAGAAACCCAAATGGTGGAATAACGAAATTAAAAATAGCCTATCTCTTAAAAAACGCGTATACAGTAGGTACATATCATCTCAGAGCGAGGCTGACAAACTAGAGTTGGACAGAATTCGCCGCGAAACCAAGAAATTAATAAAACGAAGCAAGAAAAATCTTGAAGAATATATAGCGGAAACAAGTAAATCTAATCCTAAAGAATTTTTCAGCTATGTAAATAATAATAAGTGACTCACTTGTGGTATCGGACCGCTTGCTAATGAAAATGGTAACCACACGAACGATGAAAATGAAATGGCTACAATCCTAAATAACTTTTTCGCATCCGTATTTACCGACGAAGATTGTTTATCACCTCAACCGCCGGAGGTTAGAAGGACCGAAAAGATGTTAAGTGGCGTGCTCATCGTAGAAAGTGACATTTTACGCACAATTGAAAAGATTAAAGTAAGCAAAGCTCCTGGTCCAGACAAAATTACCCCTAGGGTCTTAAAAGAAATCAAACATCAAATTTGTAAACCGCTCTCCATCATATTCAATAAATCTTTAACAGCTGGAAAAGTTCCGTCGGATTGGAAACTTGCAAATGTCACACCAATTTTCAAAAAGGGGGACAAGTCTCATCCAGGAAACTATCGACCAATTAGCCTGACATCTATTGTTTGTAAGTTAATGGAGACTATCATTCGCGACAGTATGGTGAAATTCTTCGAAGAAAATAATATAATAAATAATTCGCAACATGGCTTTCGTAGTAAATGTTCGTGTTTGACTAACTTACTTGATTTTTTTCACTATATTTTTGAGGTGTTCGATGAAAGCAGATCAGTAGATATCATATATCTGGATTTTCAAAAGGCATTTGATAAGGTCCCCCACCAACGATTGTTCAGCAAACTACTGGCGCACGGTATCTCGGGTAACATTCACAATTGGCTTGCGGACTGGCTCTCTGAGCGGAAACAGAGAGTAATTCTAAACGGTGTTACATCTAACTGGCTCGATGTCAAAAGCGGCGTACCTCAAGGATCAGTGCTTGGCCCCATGCTCTTCTTAATTTATGTTAATGATATCGATGATGGGCTCACTTGCAAAGTATCAAAATTTGCTGATGACACAAAAATTGCTAGTAAAGTAACTGCGACACTCGACGAAGAAGCTTTACAATCAGATATATATCGACTTGCACGTTGGGCCAATCAATGGCAAATGAAATTTAACGTTGAGAAATGTAAAGTGTTGCACATCGGAAAAAATAACAAACGCGTTCGGTACGTAATGAATGGCCAACAACTTTCTGCAGTAAGTAAAGAAAATGATCTTGGAATCACTATCTCAAGCGATTTAAAGCTCGGTCAGCATTGTTCAGAGGTAGTTAAAACTGCAAACAAATTGGTTGGCTTCATCGGACGAGTCTTTAATAATAAATCGGAAAAAGTAATATTAAAACTGTATAATTCGTTGGTTCGACCCCGTCTAGAGTACTGTGTACAGTTTTGGTCTCCCTACTACAGAAAAGACATAGAAAAGTTGGAACGGGTCCAACGAAGAGTAACAAAGATGATTCCTAGGTTGAGAAATTTATCATATGAACAAAGGCTTAAAGAAGTAAATTTATTCAGCCTATCAAAACGAAGAATGCGAGGCGATCTAATAGAAGTGTTTAAAATGTTTAAAGGATTCAGTGATATTAATGCGGAAGATTACTTTACAATTGATCGATCAAATAGAACAAAAAGAAATCACAATTTGAAGATAAGTGGTAAAAGATTCTCGTCGCACACATCTTCTTCAATCGAGTTGTTAATGTTTGGAATTCTCTACCTTGTGATGTCGTTGATAGTACAACAGTTACGGCCTTCAAGAATAGATTAGACAAGTGTTTTGAATCCAACCAGCAACTAAGATATTACTCATTGTCGTAATAACGTTAAGTTCTTTCGAATACTGGTGTCATTGTCCGCTTTTATCGCCCGGTTAGTGGTAGCAGCAATGGTAGTTCTTTCCTCTTTCCTACATAAATTCCATGCAGTTTTTCCATGCTGCATGGTTCTTTTTCCTTTCCTGCCAGCTTTGGCTGGAGGGATGGGGGGGTGGGGAGGAGCCTTCGCCTTTGCTGTCCTTCATCTTCCACCTTTGATTAGATAGTTAGTGTAGCTTGTCACAAACAACCTCGTAAGGACCAGCAGGTCTGCTGTTGTTTGTTCTTCCTTTGTATTTCTTTGTGTATATGGATAGCAACTGCGCGGGGGAGAAGAACTGGCGGAGGCGATACAGAACGCCCAACCTCGAGGAAGCTGATTTAGCGAGAGAGGAGATGTGAAGTTTCCAGTTGAGATTTTGAGTTAAGGATAGACCGAGGATGTTTAGTGTTAAAGATGGTGATAGCTGAGTGTTGTCGAAGAATAGGGGATAGGTGTTTGGAAGATTGTGTCGAGTTGATAGGTGGAGAAATTGAGTTTTTGAGGCATTGAAGGACACAAGGTTCCTTCTGCCCCAATCGGAAATGATGTCAAGATCTGAGGTTAAGCGTTCTGCAGCCTTCAGTCTGGAGTCGTGTACTTCCTGTTGTGATGGTCTTCTATTGAAAGAAGTTGAATAATGCAGAATGGAGTCGTCGGCGTATGAGTGGACAGGACAGTTTGTTATGGAAAGAAGATCATTGATGAATAACAGGAAGAGAGTGGGTGATAGGACAGAGCCCTGTGGAACATCGCTGTTGATAGGTTTAGGGGAAGAACAGTGACCGTCTACCACCACAGAGATAGAACGGTCGGAAAGGAAACTGGAGATAAAGGAACAGAGAGAGGGATAGAATCCGAAAGAGGGCAGTTTAGAAAGCAATGACTGGTGCCAGACTCTATCGAAGGCTTTCGATATGTCTAGCGGAACAGAGAAGGTTTCACCGAAACGGCTAAGAGAGGATGACTAAGAGAGCAAGAAGATCGCCAGTAGAACGACCCTTGCGGAACCCATACTGGCGATCAGATAAAAGGTTAGAAGTGGAAAGGTGCTTTTGAATCTTCCGGTTAAGGATTGATTCAAAAGCTTTAGATAGACAGGAACGTAAAGCTATAGGGCGGTAGTTTGAGGTATTGGAACGGTCACCCTTCTTAGGCACAGGCTGTACAAAGGCATACTTCCAGCAGGATGGAAAGGTAGATGTTGATAGGCAGAGACGAAAGAGTTTGACCAGGCAGGGTGTCAGCACGGAAGCACAGTTTTTAAGGACAATAGGAGGCACTCCATCATGTACAAAAGCCTTCCGAGAGTTGAGGCCAGAGGGCATAGAAACATCATTTGGAAGAATCTTAATAACAGGCATAAGGGAGTCAGAGGGGGGATGAGTAGGAGGAATATGCCCAGAATCGTCCAGGGTGGAGTTCTTATAGAAAGTCTGAGCGAAGAGTTCAGCCTTAGAGACAGATGAGACGGCAGTGCTGCCGTCAGGGTTAAGGAGAGGAGGAAAAGAGGAAGAAGTGAAATTGGAGATATTTTTGGCTAGATGCCAGAAGTCACGGGAAGAATTAGAAGAAGCAAGGTGTTGATATTTTCTATTGATAAAAGAAGTTTTGGTAAGTCGGAGAATAGATTTGGCACGATTCCGGGCTGAAATGTAAAGGTCATAGTTAGCGGGGGTTCGAAGGCTCTGGAACCTTTTGTGAGTTGCCTCTCTATCTTTAATAGCACGAGAACAAGCATGATTAAACCAAGGCTTTTTAGCATGAGGAGTAGAGAAAGAACGTGGAATGTATGCCTCCATTCCAGAGACAATCACCTCTGAGATGCGCTGGGCACACACAGAGGGGTCTCTCTCCTGGAAGCAGTAATTATTCCACGGGAAATCGGAAAAGTACATCATCAGGTCGTCCCACCGAGCTGAAGCAAAATGCCAGAAGCATCACATTTTCGGTGGGTCCAGAAGATGTACAGGAGCGATATGACAGGAAACAGAAATAAGGTTATGATCGGAGTAACCCAACGGAAAGAACAGTTTGACAGAGTAAGCAGAAGGATTAGAGGTAAGGAAGAGGTCTAGAATGTTGAGCCTGTCTCCGAGACTGTTCCCCACAACTACTGTTTCTTGCTGTTCACTCACTGGTGGGTGCTGTCATGGATGCGGGGAAGGGTTCGTACAGACTGTTCCCCACGACTACTGTCTCTTGCTGCTCACTCACTGGTGGGTGCTGTCATGGATGCGGGGAAGGGTTCGTACAGACTGTTCCCCACGACTACTGTCTCTTGCTGTTCACTCACTGGTGGGTGCTGTCATGGATGCGGGGAAGGGTTCGTACAGACTGTTCTTCATGACTTATGTCTCTTGCTGTTCACTCACTGGTGGGTGCTGTCATGGATGCGGGGAAGGGTTCGTACAGACTGTTCCCCACGACTACTGTCTCTTGCTGTTCACTCACTGGTGGGTGCTGTCATGGATGCGGGGAAGGGTTCGTACAGACTGTTCTTCATGACTTATGTCTCTTGCTGTTCACTCACTGGTGGGTGCTGTCATGGAGCCGGGGAAGGGTTCGTACAGACTGTTCCCCACGACTACTGTCTCTTGCTGTTCACTCACTGGTGGGTGCTGTCATGGAGCCGGGGAAGGGTTCGTACAGACTGTTCCCCACGACTACTGTCTCTTGCTGTTCACTCACTGGTGGGTGCTGTCAGTGAGCCGGGTAGGAGTTCGTACAGACTGTTCTCCACGACTACCGTCCCTTGCTGTTCCCTGGCGGCGGGGGTCACGGGGCCGGGAAAGGGTTCGTACAGACTGTTCTCCATGATGTGCACTGAACCTATCTCCGGTGAGGCTGGAGAGGACTGTGGGCGATACAGGATCTCTGAAGAGGTTTAGATTAGCATTAGCATTATTATTATTATGATTATCATTATTATTATTATTATTATTATTATTATTATTATTATTATTATTATTATTATTATTATTATTAGTAGTAGTAGTAGTAGTAGTAGTAGTAGTAGTAGTAGTAGTAGTAGTAGTAGTAGTAGTAGTAGTAGTAGTAGTGGTTCGTAGTCAGTAGTTGTATATATGTAGGTACAATACGAGCAACAGTAAGAAGAGGGATAAATGACCCGTGAAGTGCAATTCCTGAATGACAAACATGTATGATCAACACATTAGTTTTGTACACGTGCTTCTACCAGGTGATTAGGACACACACACGGCCTTTGTTTGTTGATGTTAGCGTGGCCTGCGTTAAGATGGCGGCGGCAATTACTTGGGACGGGAAGACAGGAAACGATTACGTATTCTCTCCTTCTTTTTTTATTTTATTTAAACTGACGAATCTATTGTACACAACATATTTGTATTTTGCCGACGACACTTAATGCGATCGTTCGAGTAGCACATGTTTCACTGTGCACTTTTCAGGGCTTAAAATGTCACTTTTTCTTGTGCATTATTTCAAAAGCCCTTTACACTTGTTCACTGTGTATTTAACATCATTAGTGGTGTGGGGCATGTTCTTCGCTACCTGTGAGCAGCCGCTTTTACCTGTTGGGTGGACATTTCCCTCACTGTTGGCCCTGCTGCAGTGAATGTGTTCCACAGGCGGGACACTCTGGAGGTGAGGGTCCGCTGGTGCTGGCTGGTGCGTGACCTCGGCACCCCGACCTGCTCGTGGTTGGAGAGTACCGTTCTCGTATCTCACAGCCTCTCGCGGGGGGAGCCTCAGTCTCGCCAGGTGTGGTACTCCTTGTACCTGGGCCTTGTGGAACACCACCAACGCAGCGACGTCCCGGCGGTGCTCCAGAGTGTCTAGATGTATAATATCCTGAGGGGGCGGCTGGGGGTTGTTCTCCTGTAACAGTCGCTGCACCCGTCGCTCCACCTTGTCCAGTCTCTGCAGGTGTGTGGCAGCACTGGACATCCAGGTCAGAGCCCCGTACTCCAGGTAGGATCTTACCTGGGCCTTGTAGAGGAGTATAATTAATCGCTTGTCGAGGAAATTAGTCACCCTACGAAGGGCAGAGACACGTAGGGAGGCTTGGTGGGCGACGTGTTTCAGGTGGCGGTCGAAGCTCAGCTCTCGGTCCAAGTCCACTCCGAGGATCCTGACGTAATCCTGGAGCGGGAGGGTGACGGAGCCAAACATCACCCTTCCTTCGACAGCTTGTGTAGCTGCCGGGGACCGAGAGATCACCATCGCCTGAGTCTTCTCAGGAGCAAAGTTCACCTGCCAGCGCTCCCCCCACTCCCGTATCAAGCGTAGTTGCTGGTTGACCTCAGCAACCGCTTGCTGGCTTTCTTGGCGAGGGTAGGAGAGGGAGAGCGTGCAGTCGTCAGCGTATGCAGAGACTGCTGGCAGACTCCTGAGAAGGTCGTCGATGTACAGATTCCAGAGGACAGGTCCCAGCACAGATCCCTGAGGGACTGAGGCACCCACTGGGAGGTCCTTGGACTGCTGGCTGCCGACGACGACGTGGAGGCTTCTTCCTTGAAGGTAGTCGCTCATCAGCATCAGCAGGTGTCCTTGGATGCCTTTGGCACGAAGCTTCTCCAGCAAGGTGGCGTGCCACACCCGGTCAAAAGCACCCGCGATGTCGAGAGCGACAAGGGTATCCAGGCCGGTGTCCAGGGAGTCTTTCCAATCCCTAGAGAGGAGCAGCAGGGAATCTGAGGTTGAGCGGGTAGATTTGAACCCGAACAGCTGGTCAGTGAAGAAGGCGTTGTCCTCGAGGTGGCAGGTGATGGCCTCCACCCCTATTCTCTCCAACTACAAACAGGAGGGAGATAGGCCTGTAGTTGGCAGGGTCAGATCTGGCCCGCTTTTTGTGAACCGGCACCACGCGAGCCTCCTTCCATATAGAGGGCCAGGTGTTCTCCCGGACACAGGCCCCGAACACCTCCGAGAGGGGGCCTGCCAGCTCACTGGAGCAGTGACGCAGCACATGTGGGCTAAGGTTGTCAGGACCAGTGGCCTTCCTGACGTCCACCGCTCTTAGAAGGCGCTCCACTTGCTCCCGGTGTACCGCAACCTCTGTCAGGGTCTGGTTGCATTCCTGTGGCAGTTGTGGTGGAGGTCTGGTGGGGTTGGCGACGTACATCTTGGCAGAGAAAAGGTCAGCCAGGAGCTCTGCCTTCTCCCTGCTGCTGGTGGCTGTAGTGCCGTCCTGCTTGGTGAGGGGAGGGATTGTTTCTTGGTGGCTGCTGCCTTGCTTTTCCTTAACAAGGGTCCACCAGGTCTTGCTGCCCACCCCAGGCCCGTACAGCTTGGCGCGGAGGTCTCTTTCCCACCTCCGTTTCGCCCATTTACTGGTGGCCACCATATTTTTTTGCACGCTGCTCGATGCAGGGCTTTGTTGCGGCGGGTTGGGCTCCTTTTGTAGCGGAGCCACGCAGAATATTTTCTTTCTGCAGCAAGGCGGCAGCGGTAACCAAACCAGGGCTGATCGGTGGGCTTGGAGGTGTACTGGCGGTGTGGAATGTGCTCTCGTTGGAGAGCTTTGAGCCGTTCAGTAAAGGCCTTCGCCATGGGCTCTGCTCGCCCAGACAGAAGGGCGTGCCAGTCTGTCTGCTGCAGGTCTCTTTTAAGGGAGGGCCAGTCAGCTCTGTCCCACAGCTAGATAGTGTGGAAAGTGGCTTCATCCCGCGCCACGCCCACGTCTGCTCGGGTCAGGATGGCGTGGTGGTCAGAGCTGCCAACCGGCCTAAGCTGTTGGCACGTGACCCTGCCCTCTCCCACGTCCGAGAAAACGGGGTCCAGCGTCCCGCCTCGCTCATGGGTTGGGAAGGTGACATGATCTGTCAGACCCTGCACCGTCAGGAGATTCTCGTAGGCGGCTCCCTCCATGTGCTGGTTTAAGTCGCCAACGATTAGGCCGTGCCTGCAGCGTCCCCCCTCTCTCTCTCTCTCTCTCTCTCTCTCTCTCTCTCTCTCTCTCTCTCTCTCTCTCTCTCTCTCTCTCTATCTCGGAATATGGCAAAGATGGTGATGCCAGCAGTGAAAACCCTAACAACTCTGAACACTCCAAGGACTGTCTTACCATAGATCACATTAATGGCCATAGCTGATAACAAAATCGGATTATCGACCATCCGCTACTTATTTAAATATATATCGGTATCTTCGTTACTTTTGTAACCAAACTAGCGATAATCGCTACTTTTTTTCCGCCTCTCAGAAAAAACGTTGTCTCCCTACTGCGAAATGCGTGGCCCGGTGTTATATGAAAAACTTCGGGTATGAAATATCTTCGGTGATGAGATTTCATACTTAGATCATGAAATTAAAACACTAGGTTATTTTTATGCTACTCAAAAATCAATATATCATTGAGAAAATCTTTTAACTTTGCCCACTAAAATGATTATTCACTGCCTCAAATTTGATATTCCATATTCGTGTGTGAACATGCCATGATACTGAAGGCACCTGGTGTTGTGTTATTTGGTGTCTCATAGTCAAGAGCTGGCGATTTTGTTTACAAACACTGGTCTCTCGTGACCTGCGCATGCTCAGACCAGTAAGCGTAGCCCTGTACAGTCTCACAATGCTTTTTTAACACATTAAGAGTTGCTGGAAAGCTGAATCAAACATATACCATCCTCGCTGTTTCTAGAACGATGTACACTCTGTACATATAAATACAACTCGTACAGAGTGTCGTTCTAGAAACAGCGAGGATGGTGTTACTGTATGTCTGATTCAGCCTTCCAGCAACTCTTAATTACGGTTTAAAAATCTTTATGAGACTGTACAGGTCTACGCTTGCTGGTCTGAGCATGCACCGTCTGAGAGACCAGAATTTGTAAACAATTTTTGACGGTGGGGACGCCAAATAACACAACACCGGTTCAGGCATTTCTAGTACTACCGTCCATATGTACGTGTCAACGTGTGGTTTTAAGGTTTTGTAAGTTTCCTAAAATACAGATAATGAAAATTTGAATTCATCAATGTTGTTCTACCTGAAATATCAATATAGTATCGGTTTCGCCTATCGGACTTATCGCTAGCTAGTATCGGAATTGTGGATTTATATCGGGTATCGGTTATCGGTTATCGCCTATATTTGTGTCTCTAGTTAACGAATATCGGTTATCGCCGTTAAGGTTTTTCATTATCAGTTATCGGTTATCGGGAATAAGGTTTTCTGTTATCGTGCCCAGCTATGTTAATGGCCAATCCCTACTCGCAAACTTTGATGAAATAAAAATGTTAATGAGTGACAGAAATACAGACATTCTTTGCGTCAGCGAAACATGGCTCTCCCTTTACATTCCCGACACATACATCAACATTCCCAATTATAAAGTGTTCAGGTGCGACGGCGGCCGAGGTGCAGGTGTCTGTCTCTATGTTAGTGATACCCTTGCTTCTGAAATAATAGACACTAAAATAACAAAACAAACAGGGACTGAAGACATATGGGTCCGAGTGCAGTGCAGGAAATTACCATCTGTCATAGTAGGATGTATTTACAGGCACCCAAAGGCTCTCGCTAATTCATATGATCATATAACTGAAACTATACGATCTATTATGCTTCATAAAAAAAACATTCTTAATAATAGGCTATCTAAATGACGACCTTCTCTCGCCTACCAGCAAACTCTCAGGCTTATTAAAGAATAATAAACTAACACAACTAATAAGCAAACCCACACGACTAACCCCCACCACTGCTACACTACTGGATGTAATAATAACCAATAACTCTGACCTCATATTACACAGTGACGTAATCCCTAACCCTATCGCTGATCACGAGCTTATCACAGCCACAGTCAATATGAAAAAGTCAAAACGAATACCACTTATAAAAACATTCAGAGACTTAAAGTTATATGATAAAGATAAATTCTGCGAAAGCCTGCTAAACAGCGTCACCGAACTGAATCAAATATTAAACACGGATAATGTTAATGACCAAGTGAGCATACTAACTTCAGTGTTCACCAGATGCTTAGACAACCTTGCTCCAATGGTAACACGTGAAATAAAACGACCCCCTGCTCCCTGGATCAACAATGAAATTAATGAATGTATAAATCTCAGAAATACAACACAACGTAACCTCAAAAACAACAGAAAAGATAAAATACTACAGGATAGGTACAGATACCTGAAGAAACGCGTAAAAACCCTAATTAATATATCCAAAAATAATTACTATCAGTCCCAACTCAAAGATTGCAAAGGTAATACGTCTGCCACTTGGAAAGTTGTAAAAATTAGTTCTAATAAAAAGAACAGCTCAAACAATCAAATACCTGGCAGCTCAGAAACTTTGTGTGAAGATTTTAATACTTTTTTTGCTAACGTGGGAAAAAACACATACGAAAAGACACAATATACGCTATTAAACATACAAAACAGTCCCCCAGTGGAAAATGCCATACACGACAGACACCTCGCAGACCACACACACGAAGAAAACGGCACACTCTTTCGCCCCACACCCACAGACACTGACACACTCATCTTAACGATAAAGAGCTTGCACGAAACAAAATCATTTGGATCCGATGGTATTCCTCTTCGTTTCCTTAAGGACTCTCTCTTCATTACCGCTTATTACTTGACTCAAATAATAAACACTTCTATTGTTACCGGCATCTTTCCTTCACAGTGGAAAAACGCTGTAGTTACCCCCCTCTATAAAGCTGGCAACGTGAGTAATGCCGGTAATTATCGCCCAATATCCCTATTACCTATCTTCTCTAAAGTTATAGAAAAAATAGTTGCAAACCAATTAACTAAATACCTTGAAAATAACAAACACTTGTCCGACACTCAGCATGACTTTCGCCCCCACCTCTCAACCAGCACTGCACTCACGGCCGTCACCGATAAACTATACTACAATATGGACACCAAACAATTATCGTTGCTTACACTTTGTGACCTATCAAAAGCACTTGATAGCGTTAGCCATAAGATTCTCCTCCACAAACTCTCAAATGTTAAAGTAGACACATTTTGGTTCCAAGACTACTTATCGAACAGAACACAGACAGTACGCCTACAAAACCATTTCTCCACAAAGGCAAACCTACAATATGGCGTTCCACAAGGCTCCATTTTAGGGCCTATATTATTTACACTCTATGTAAACGACATGCATGAAAACTTCGACGACTGCACACTGATACAATATGCAGACGACACACAATTTCTCCATAGTGGGCCACTGAAGGATATAAATCTACTAGTGAAAAAAGTTGAAACCACCCTAAGCAAAGCCATGGTGTACTTTAATAAAAATGGTCTAATGTTAAACACCCAGAAAACCCAATGTATATTTATAGGAAGCAGACAACTAATATCAAGAATACCTGATAACACAACCATTCTCTTCCATGATAGTAAGATCGAACCCTCAAACAATGTAAAGAATTTAGGATTGTATATAGACCAATATTTAGTGTTTGATCACCATATAACCGAAATCAGTAAGAAAATCCTAGGAACACTTATGTATGCAAATAGAATAAAACAATGTTTTAATAAACCCACAAGGCAGCTTATGGCAGTCACTAGTATTAAGTATACAAAACTATTGTAATACTATATGGGGGACAACTAACAATACGCTGCTAGCTAAAGTACAGAAACTACAGAACTTCGCTGCCAAAATCGTAGAAGGGAAGGCCCAGAAATATGATCATGTAACTCCGATAATTAAGGAACTCAATTGGCTCAATGTTTCACAACAAATAACTTTTGACACAGCAGTGAATATATATAAAGATCTACACGGTCAATACCCTGAATATCTAATGCCTCTCCCCTCTGTAAACAGCATCACCAACAGCACAACACGCCAGCAGGGTAATCTGTATGTACCAAGAACACACACAGACACAGGAGCCAGACAACTTTATCTACACGGGCCTAAACTTTGGAACTCCCTGCCAGCACATATAAGCACTGCCCACACCTTGCATAAATTCAAATATATTCTGAAAGAGTTCTTACTTAATCGAAACTGAAACAACTGATGAATAACTAATTATCTCATTGCAATAACCTATGTACTTTTTATGTATTTGGATGTAAGAATAACCACTTCTGGTGGAAATAAACTTATTATTATTATTATTATTATTATTATTATTATTATTATTATTATTATTATTATTATTATTATTATTATTATTATTATTATTATTACTACCTCTCTCTGCCTGTATCTACCCTCTCGCCAAAGCGCCCTGTAAAACATATATACACATATACACAAAACACAGTGTTACACTATTTCCGCCAAATTCATTATATATTCCAGATTCCACTCTACGCCACTCCCCTACAGGTGTGGAGTGGCCTGACCCTACTCGACCCGAGTATTCCCTGAGACACACTAATCCTCTTAATTTCTTCCTCACCTGCGTTTCTATCCCTCTCGGCCCTCGCGTTTCGCTCC
Source organism: Eriocheir sinensis (assembly GCF_024679095.1). Taxonomy (NCBI): domain Eukaryota; kingdom Metazoa; phylum Arthropoda; class Malacostraca; order Decapoda; family Varunidae; genus Eriocheir; species Eriocheir sinensis. The sequence continues at coordinate 10,800,782 of NC_066528.1, forward strand.
TCCTTCTCTTATCTCGCCCCCCCCCCCCCCCCCCTCTCTCTCGCCTCCCTTCTCCATTGCCCCCCCGCCCCTCTCTCTCTCTCTCGCTCTAGCGCTCTGTCTCTCTCTCTCTCTCTCTCTCTCTCTCTCTCTCTCTCTCTCTCTCTCTCTCTCTCTCTCTCTCTCTCTCTCTCTCTCTCTCTCTCTCTCTCTCTCTCTCTCTCTCTCTCTCTCTCTCTCTCTCTCTCTCTCTCTCTCTCTCTCTCCACCCCACCTGCCCTATCTCTCCTTCCTCCTCCCCTATCTCGTTCCCACCCTCTCTCTCCTCACTTTCCTTCGCCCCTCTTCCTCCCTCAATATCCTCCTACGCCTTCCCATCTCTCTCTCTCTCTCTCTCTCTCTCTCTCTCTCTCTCTCTCTCTCTCTCTCTCTCTCTCTCTCTCTCTCTCTCTCTCTCTCTCTGTCTCCTTACCCTCTCTATCTACCTCACTCTCTCTCTCTCTCTCTCTCTCTCTCTCTCTCTCTCTCTCTCTCTCTCTCTCTCTCTCTCTGCGTTTGATAAAGTCGCATCATAAATTACTTTACAAATTAAATATTGACGGTCAGTAAACCAATGGATCGCCAATTGGTTTGAGCAACAGACAACATTTAACTCAGATTGGGCGCCTGTCACTAGTGGCGTCCTGATGCTCTTCATTATTTACATCAACGACGTGGATGTTGGACTCAATAACCGCATTAGTAAATTTGCAGACGACACGCTCGGTTCTCGCCTCAAGTGGATTTGCACAAAATTTCTTAGTCGGATAGATGCCCTTTAACGTAGGTCCTTCAAGTTGGAACGAGAATAAGAAGTTCGAATACGCGGCGTTAAACTCAAAGCGTTCAATGCGTCAAAGACTTGGGGGTCAAAATCGCGTCAAACCTCAAATTCTCACAGCAATGCATCGATGCAGCAAATAAAGCGAACAGAATGTTGGGCTTCATTAAAAGACTTTGTATTCAAGAATAAAGATGTAATACTCCCGCTCTACAACAGTTTAGTCAGACCCCACTTGGAATATACGGTACAGTTTGGTCTCCCCACCATGCAAAGGATATTGCTAAATTAGAAGGTGTTCAGCGTCGGGCAACGAAAATGATCCCTTCCTTGCGCAACAAATCCCTACGAAGAAAGGCTTTCTACCTCTTAACATGTTCTCTCTTGAAAACGTCGCCTCCGACTGATCGAATGTTTTAAAATACTTAATGGTTTCACGAATGTAGACAGATCAACATTGTTTATGATCGATGACACTTTGCGCACGAGGAACAATGGCGTAAAACTCAGATGTGAACAAGTAAATTCAGACTGCAAATTTTTCTTCACCAACGTTGTAGTGCGAGAATGGAATAGCTTCCACCGTCAGTGGTCAGTGTAACACGATTGACTCCTTCTAAGCTCGATCACTTCCTTCTTAATATCAACTAGAGTAGAAATGCAACGTTCTCTAGTCTTCTCTTTAATGTAAAATCACTTGGGTTTAGGACAGACTCTGAAGTCTCTGGACCATGGGGTCTCTCTCTCTGATTTTCTATGTAAATCTATGTAAATCTCTCTCTCTCTCTCTCTCTCTCTCTCTCTCTCTCTCTCTCTCTCTCTCTCTCTCTCTCTCTCTCTCTCTCTCTCTCTCTCTCTCTCTCTCCCTCTCATAACTACCCCCACCTGCCCTCTCTATCTTCTCCTCCTTCCTCACTCCCTATCCTGTTCCACCTCTCTCCTCCTTCTGCCCTCTTCCTCCTCTCTCTCCATCCCCTATCTCCTCCTTCCCATCTCTTATTCTCGTTATCTGTCAGCGAGTCCTGCCCCACGAAAAGAAAAAAGACAGCAAACAAATAGATAACACATCACTTATTTCTCCTCCCAACCAAGATGGCGCCAAAGAATGCTCGACTTGCACAGGAAAACTTCTGCTATTTCTTCACAGGATGATCGATCTGTCTGGTAAAGATCTTGCCAGTTGACACAGCAGATGGAACGAGACCTTCAACAGGACGAAAGGCTGACGGCTGGCGAGAAGATCACCAAACTAAGACTGTTGAATTGCAGGAGTTTATCCAGGCTAACATCAATGCTCGTTGCAAGTAACGCCATCACCTCCGCACCTGCACTCGATGCCCGTCGCCACCTTCCGAAGAAGACACGTCATGGGGACAGTAGAGCTGACGCTGAATGCTTCAATTTCTGTGAGAGGAGTGGTTTCAGACCCGCCCCTTGGTTTACTTATCCTCACTCCATTGCTACAACAGATTTGCCATTGAGGAAGAGGACGAGAACAAGTCTTCTTGGTCGGGGGACTCTATGATCTGCCATCAGGTGGTCAGAATTCTGTAGAGTCCCCATCGGTATGTGGTTCACTGTTATCCTGAGCGAAGTTGACGACATCACAGCTGCCCTGGACGAGGTGCATCCGGCTGAGGCCTCTGACGACCTACCTGTCTCCACACAGGCACAAACGACGTCACCACGACCTGGTCTGAGGAGCTGCTGATGCTACCGTAGGCTCATCCAGCAGTATGTCTAAATCCCCAAATATTTTGATTTCAGGAATTCTACGGACGTGGGATGAGGGAGACTTTTACAGTAAGGCCTTCAGCCTCAACAACCGCCTACAGACTCTCTGCGGAGAGCTTGACGTCGAGTTCTTTAACGCCTGGAACCCTTTCTACGGCCAGAGTAAACTTTTCCAAAGGGTCGGCATACACCTGTCCCATCGGCAGCCAGATTCGGAAGGTTCCTAAATGACGCCGTACGTAACGCCAGAACAACAAAAAACGACTTTCAGCCACGTCCTTCCATTCCGCCCGTGTAAATAGACACCATACACCGCAACAAACTCATAACATTGAACCCTTCAGTACCACCACCTCTATTACCAAGCCTCAAGATAACCTAAGAGTCCTTAGTTTCAATGCGCGTGAAGAAACAAGTTTGATGAACTGCGATGTCTTGCTCTGACAGAAAACTTTGACGTAATTGCTATAACTGAAACATTTATCGACACCACAAATGTGATTTAGGTTCCGAATACAACATAGATGGCTACAGACTCTTCAACAAGGATCGTATAAACCGTAGAGGTGGTGGTATCGCCCTTTTTGTCAAAAGCTATTTGCAACCCACTGACGAAACACCAAGAAACAGTAACGTTGAACGTTTGTGCGTGCGAGTAAACACTGCAAAAGTCAATTTAAATATATCTGTCACTTACAGGCCTCCGGGGCAATCACTCGATGCCGATCTTGAAATGTACAGCGTCTTAAGGCAGTCACTTAATAACAGCGACTCACTGATATTAGGAGACGTTAACCTCCCCCCATCGACTGGGCACACCGTCGGTACAGAAGGTGAGTCCCATAGAATGATCGAATTTTTAGAGGAAAACTATCTAAGCCAAATGGTTTCTGAACCAACTCGACAAAATAACATACTTGACCTTGTTATAAGGACCCAAGATAACCCAGTCAGTAATGTCACGGTAGGAGAACACCTCGGTTCCTGCGATCTTAAACTAGTGCGCGTTGACATTAGAGCTCAAACATCGGTGACTGAAAATAAAGTAAAGGTGCCCAATTTCAAAAGAGCCAACTTCGTAAAAATCCGACGAAAACTAATAGATGTGCAACTATCAGATGACGGCAATGTAGAGGACGCCTGGCTAAGCTTTAAAAATCACTTACTCACTAAGCGGGACACATTTGTCCCCTTGTGCGAGAAGCGAATTAACACTAATAAAAGCCCACCTTGGTTTAATATCGAAATTAAACACTCAGTCAAGGAGAGAAAATTGTCTTACAGGTTAAAGAAAGAGCAAAGCACGCCCGAAAGCATTAGACCCTACAATGATGCCAGGCGACGAGTAAACAGATTAGTGCGTCAGGCAAAGCGTAGATATGAAGAAAATATTGCAGCCAACTGTAAAAATAATCCGAAATCCTTCTTCAGTTACATAAACTACAGAAAGGCGATCAGAAGTGGAATTGGACCCTTAACAAACAGCGACGGTGCACTAGTGACTGACAGCCAACACGTTGCAAACCTATTAAACAATTACTTTTCCTCGGTGTTTAATACTAACAGTCCTCCCACCACCACCACCAACACCAGTACTAATGTAAATCCCGAGCATGCATTGCCTAACTTTGAAATAAAACCCGACGAAGTCCTTAAAGCCCTCAAATCACTTAAAACAAATAAAAGTCCTGGACCTGACAAAGTTTATCCAACTCTGCTGAAAGAAACAAAGAGCGAAATACTCTCCTCCCTCACAATTGTATTCAATATGTCCTTGCGACAAGGCATCGTCCCTTCAGATTGGAAAAAGGCTAACGTGACACCGATTTTTAAGAAAGGAGACAAAAAAGTACCAGGTAATTACCGGCCCATAAGTCTAACTTCGGTTGTAGGTAAGCTACTTGAGGGCATAATTAGAGACAACATTGTGAGTTACCTTGAAAGCCACTCATTAATTGGGGACTCACAACATGGCCTCCGAAACAAAAGATCCTGCCTATCAAACCTATTAACCTTTTATAACGACCTCTTCACTGTTTATGACGTAACAAATTACTGGACGTAGTCTATCTTGATTTCGAAAGCGTTTGATAAAGTCCCGCATCATAAATTACTTTACAAATTAAAGCAATAGGTATTGACGGTCAATTAAACCAATGGATCGCGAATTGGTTGAGCAACAGACAACAAAGAGTAGTGATTGACGGATTTAACTCAGAGTGGGCGCCGGTCACTAATTGGCGTCCCTCAGGGCTCGGTTCTTATTCAGTGCTCTTCATTATTTACATCAACGACGTGGATGTTGGACTCAATAATCGCATTAGTAAATTTGCAGACGACACAAAGATTGGTAACTCGGTTCTCACTGACGAAGACAGGCAAAGCCTCCAAGAGGATTTGCACACAATTTCAGCTTGGTCGGATAGATGGGAGATGCCCTTTATCGTAGACAAGTGCCAGGTCCTTCAAGTTGGAACGAGGAATAAGAAGCTCGATTACGAAATGCGCGGCGTTAAACTCAAAAGCGTTCAATGCGTCAAGGACTTGGGGGTCAAAATCGCGTCAAACCTCAAATTCTCACAGCAATGCATCGATGCAGCAAATAAAGCGAACATAATGTTGGGCTTCATTAAAAGAAACTTTTTATTCAAGAATAAAGATGTAATACTCCTGCTCTACAATAGTTTAGTCAGACCCCACTTAGAATATGCGGTACAGTTTTGGTCTCCCCACCATGCAAAGGATATTGCTAAATTAGGAGGTGTTCAGCGTCGGGCAACGAAAATGATCCCTTCCTTGCGCAACAAATCCTACGAAGAAAGGCTTTCTACCCTCAACATGTTCTCTCTTGAGAAACGTCGCCTCCGAGGAAAACTGATCGAATGTTTTAAAATACTTAATGGTTTCAAGAATGTAGACAGATCAACATTGTTTATGATCGATGACACTTTGCGCACGAGGAACAATGGCGTAAAACTCAGATGTAAACAAGTAAACTCAGACTGCACCAAATTTTTCTTCACCAACGTTGTAGTGCGAGAATGGAATAAGCTCCCACCATCAGTGGTCCAGTGTAACACGATTGACTCCTTCAAAAATAAGCTCGACCATCACTTCCTTCAACTTAATATCAACTAGAGTAGAAATGCAACGTTTTGGAGCCTTCTGATTAATGTAAAATCACTTAGGTTTAAGGACAGACCACCAAGTCTGGACCAAGGGGTCTGTGTGGTCTGATTTTCTATGTAATTCTATGTAATTCTCTCTCTCTCTATATATATATATATATATATATATATATATATATATATATATATATATATATATATATATATATATATATATATATATATATAAACGACCTTTGAAGCTATTTCTCGAACTGCCAAATAATCCAGTATGCAGACGACACCCAGTTCATCCACAGTGGTTACATAGATGATCTTAACAACATGATACGTAAAGGAGAAGAAACTGTTAAACTTGCAAAACAATACTTTAATAAGATTGGTCTACTGTTAAATGCAAAAGACGCAGTGGATGTTCATTGGAACAAGGCGGCTCCTCTCACAGATTCCTCCCGACACTCACATGCAGGTGGACGGAACGTTATCACTCCCAGCTCATCGCTTAGAACCTGGGCGTTTACTTTACAGCCACTTATTGTTCGATTCACATATCTCCGACATGAGCAAAAAAGTATACGCAACAAATATGAACGTTAATAGAAAAAAGGAACACATTAATAAAACAACAAGAAGTTCTGTCATTAAAACATAAGTCATGAGTATAATTAATTATGGGATCAGTATCTGGGGATCTACTAATGCTTCTCAAATACATCGCGTGCAAAACTACAAAATTTTGCAGCAAAGGTAGCACTTGAGGAGCTCCCAGGAGTGAACAAGCTACTCCATTTATCAGAGAACTTGGCTGGCTCAGAATAAAACAGAAACATACTTTGAAATCGGAGTAATTATCTACAAACTCATTAATAAAAAGTTCCTAATTGGGCGTTCCCACTGCCAACAGCGGGCGAGAGGCACCACAATGTCAACGAGGCAATCTGAACAGCTCTAGATTACCATGTGCAGCACTAACTTGGGCACCAAGTCCCTCCAAGTTGCCGGACCCACACTATGGAACAGCTTTCCTAACAACGTGAAAAATACTTCCTGCCTTAACACTTTTAAAACACGTCTGAAGATACATCTTTTCAACAAACAATTTGAATTGTGAATATTACATGACATGTTCCACTGTTTTAGATCAATCGACTTTTTTACACTTTCACTCCGACTGCCCCACCATTTTATGTTATATTGTCTGACTACATCTTACTCATACTCTGATCATAACACTTTAAAGTATACTTTAACCTTTTATGATGATAACGTTTTAGCTTTTTATGTTTAATACTTTTTATCTTATAACTCACGAATGTTGTTTAACTCAATTTTAATATAGGTGTTTTCTTTTGTGTATTAACTTCATATTAATGTTCTCGTAAGCGTAAGTCTCATGTAAAAGAATAACCATTGTAACAATTTTTTTTTTTTTTTTTTTTTTTTACGTTGATTGCCTATTGCGCCGGTAGGCATCTTCCCGGTGGGGCCTGATGGTCGGCCTAAGGCTTCTTCCAGGTGGGGCCTGATGGTCGGCCCAGCCGGTTCTGGCGCAGGCGAGTGTTTATAGTGGCGCCATCTTGCATTGGCTCATACCCCCGGAACTCGTTCTTGATTCGCTTGGACGGCTTCCTCTAGAGTCCGGGTTGATGGGTGGTCTTCAGGACAGCATGTGGGTAGTTTTAAGCCACTCGGCGGTGACTGAAAAATCCGAGTGGTAGCGTGGGGATTCGAACCCGCGTCGTCCATCACGCGGTGAATGTGGGCCCAGTACGCTACCACCTACGCCACCGCCTACCCAGTGGAAATAAAGTTCTTCTTCTTATTATTATTATTCTCTCTCTCTCTCTCTCTCTCTCTCTCTCTCTCTCTCTCTCTCTCTCTCTCTCTCTCTCTCTCTCTCTCTCTCTCTCTCTCTCTCTCTCTCTCTCTCTCTCTCTCTCTCTCTCTCTCTCGAACAAACATACGACTAGAAACTCAACATTCACGGATTTATACCACCACCACCAACAACAACAACCACAACAACACCAACAACAATTATTCTAACACTCATCAACATAGGAAAGTGGGCTGCTTCAACTGTGGAGAGTTCAACCAAAGGCGATCCACTTGTAGGCTCGACCATAAACTAAAATGTGAAGTGTGTCATGTGCTTGGACATAAGGGTCAATTATGCAGCTACTACAGTGGATAGGAAAAAAGGCAACGAAGATTCAGCCGAAGTGTGTGCCTCGAAAAAGGATCATCTTACTATCTAACATGTAAACGCGCAATCCATGCAGTCTAATTTTGAAGAAATTAAGCTTCTTGTATCTGCCAGAAATATCGATATTTTGTGTGTGTCTGAGACATGGCTACTCACTGAAGCTCCAAATGCATCTGTTACCATTCCCGGCTACAAAATATTTAGATGTGATCACGGACGTGGTGGTGGCGTGTGTATATTCGTGAGAAGCTTGTTGAAAACTAATGTTATTGACCTACCATTTCCGAAACAGCCAGGAGTTGAAGACGTATGGGTGAGTGTACAGTGCCATATGTTACCAGCTATCATCATTGGGTGTGTTTACAGACACCCTAAGGCTCCCGTTGTTTCGTTCGAGTATTTACAAGATTTAGGCAATTATGTTTGAGCAAGAAAGGTTTTTATGTTTTAGGTGATTTTAATGACGATTTACTTTGAAAAGGAAATAGACTGAGTGGTATCATTAGGAACAATAAGCTCTCACAATTGATTGACGAACCTACTCGAGTGACGCCCATATCTGCAACACTGCTAGACTTGGTGGTTACTAATAACACGAGTCTTGTCCTTACTAAAAATGTCGTGCCTCAGGTTATTGCGGACCACGACGTAATCAGCATCAAAGTCAATATCAATAAACCGACGTACAAACCTTTAACGAGAACTTTCCGTCACCTCGGGGGCTACAATAAGGATATTTTATGTAATCTACTTATGTCGGAATCTCTTACTTTTAATAAAATAATGGAAACAGATGACGTGGATCTACAGACAAATATCTTTAATAATACTTTTATTCAATGTTTAGATAAATGTGCTCCAGTTGTTACCAAAGAAATAAGTAGACCTTTTGCTCCCTGGTTCAACGATGACTTGCGGCAGGCCATAAAGAAAAGGGATGATACTCGAAGCAAACTGAAGAGAGACAGACATAACACTGACCTGCAGCACCAGTACACTGACGAGAAGAAAATTGTAAAGGATTGTCTTACTTCATCCAAAAAGGAATACTATAAGAACAAACTAAGTGACTGCAGGGGCGATTCCTCCGCCACCTTAAAAGTTATCAAGGAGATAGTTCCCAGTCATAGAAGTAGCTCAAAGGCTTGCGAGTTTGAAACCCACGATAGTGTTATCGATAAAGTAGAAGAATTTAACATTTTTTTCGCAAACATAGGAAAGAACACTTATGACACAACACAACAGACTTTATCAAAGAACAACATACTTCCTATGGACCGAATGACTTCAGAATGTAACGAGACTGTTGCAAAATTCAGACCAAAACCAGTAGACACAAACACACTGATATTAATAATCAAAGGTCTGAAGGAAACGCGTGCTGTGGGTTCTGATGGCATATCGCTTCAGTTTATCAAGGATGTCCTATGCATTATTGCCTTCTATTTAACTTGTATTATCAATACTTCATTAGTTACCGGTGTATTCCCTCAAGCCTGGAAGCAAGCACTCGTCATCCCTGTGTTCAAAACTGGCGATCCTAACAATGTTAATAATTACCGTCCCATTTCCCTTCCACCAATAATATCAAAGATTTTAGAGAAAATTGTATCAAACCATCTTTTATCTTTTTTAGAAACCAATAATTTCTTTCTGAATGCCAGCACGGATTCCGTCCTAAATTGTCGACCGAGTCTGCTCTCACGGTGGTAACGGACGCTATCTACAATAATATGGACAACAAGAAAATATCGCTGCTAACGTTATGCGATCTGTCTAAAGCTTTCGACAGTGTAAGCCACAGTATCCTCCTGAGCAAGTGTGCCAAGCTCAACATCGAACCCCATTGGCTCAGCAGTTACCTTCATAACAGAACTCAGTCTGTCAAACTCAAAACTGTAATATCTACAAAAATTACCGTTAGTTATGGCGTCCCTCAAGGTTCCATTCTAAGACAAATTTTATTTAATATATACGTCAATGACATGGCTACCTATATAACAGAGTGCACAATAGTCCAATATGCTGATGACACAATTTCTACATTATGACACTTTAGAAAATTTAAATACTATTATCAACGCAGCAGAAGCAACACTCGATAAAGCTAAAGAATATTTTCTCAGGAAAGGTCTGCTCGTCAATCCAAGTAAAACACAATGTATCTTCATCGGCAACAGGCAATTGCTGCCCCACATTCCTGAGGACACTGTTGTCCGATTTGATGGCACCGGCATTCGTCCCAGCACTCATGTTAAAAACTTGGGCCTGTACATGGACCGCTACATGACCTTCGATATACACATTAACGAGCTGGCTAAGAGAGTGATGGGGACACTAATATACATTGGTCGAGTAAGCATGAATCTTGACAAAAGCACGAGGAAAACTGTAGTTCAAGCACTTGTGCTCAGCCTGATAAACTATTGTATTAGGATCTGGGGAACCACCAACACTACGCTTATACACAAAGTACAGAAACTTCAAAATTTTGCAGCCCGAGTTACTATTGGTGGCATGAAAAAATATGACCACGTCTCCCCAGCCTTCAGAGAACTAAAATGGCTCAAAGTAAAACAAAAACATTTTCTAGACATCACTACAGCCATGTACAAATCCCTGAACAAAATGACCCCTGCTTGGCTTTTGTCATTTCCCACCGTCCACAGTACAACAAGCAGCGTAACAAGGCAGATAAATAATCTGGTAGAGCCCGGGACAAAGACAAACTCTGGCGCCAGGGCCTTCTTAGTAAACGACCCTAAAGTGTGGAATTCCCTCCCAGACCACGTCACTATTGCCAGTACGCTTCCTTGTTTTAAAAGAAGTCACCAAACATATTCTAGATGCCCCCGATGGATAACTATTCTAGATGCCCCCGACGGATAACTAATGCTGATCCTCCTCCTCAAAGCTTTATCCCCTAGTATCACTAGGGGAAACGGGCCCTTGTCCTAAGACGGCCCGTTAAGAGTGCAAAAATGCTCCCTCCCTGCGCGGGGGAGCACGGGCTAAGCCTATTGGCGGCCCGTAGCAGGATGCCGACAGACCGACTCTATCGGCGATCGAAATCTAGCCGACCGAGTCGGTCTGTCGACGAGGACTGGCGTGTCTCTGACTAATGCTGATGTTTGAATATGTTTTTAGTATGTTGACGAAACTACTGCCAATGCTTCACGACTTCTGTTATACTAAAGTCACTTTTTATGTATGGTTTCCAGCTCACTTTTTATACGCTTTTTACGTCTGCTTTATTTTATTTTGTTTCATTTATTTTTTATCCAAGTTTAGATTTTATTGGTATGTTTTACACTCACATTTTATGTCTTTTATTTTTCATCAAATTCTAGATTTTATTGGCATGTCTTACATTCACTTTCTATGTATGTTTTATTATTATTTTTTTTATCTAAGGTTAGGTCTTACAGGCATCCCTTGCAATAACTTTTTATGTATGTTTTATTTTTATCAAAGGTTAGGTCTCGTATGCATCTTCTACACTTTTTTTTTTAGGTAGTTTTATTTTACTAAGTTTACCCCTATAGACATCTTCTACAATCTTTGCTATGCATATTCTAATCCTATCAAAGACTATGTTTTATATAGGCAATGTTTTACTTTTTATAGGTATTTTGACGTCATGAGGAATCCCTTATTTAAACAATTCTCTTCATTCATGTTCTAAGATATGCTATTCAAGATGTTCTGTATTATACTAAAGATGACTTGTAGACATATGTCTATTTCATTGATGTGTAATAACCACTACCCTGTGGAAATAAACGAATTTGAATTTGAATTTGAAATTTGAACTCTCTCTCAGTACTCACCCTGCCCCTCTCCCTGTCCACGCCGTCGCCTCCGGTAGGTCACACACACCACAATGGCCAGGATCACCGCCACCACCACCGCTATCGGCACCGCTATCGGCACCGCTATCACCACTGTCGAAGAGGAGAGAGACAGAGTGACCTTTCCTTGTGGCGGCGAAGGTGTGGACGTGGTGTGGCTGTGGTTGTCAGGGTGGAGGAAGAGCTTGTAAGAGGAACACCTGGAGGGGCTATGGTGGCATAGGTTGTGGAGGGTGTTGTGGTGGTAGTGCCTGGAGGTGGTGGTGGTGGTGGTGGTGATGGTGGTAATGATGGTAGTGGATGTTGTGGTGGTAGTACCTTGATTTGTTGTTGTTGTGGTGGTGGTGGTGGTGATGATGGTTGTGGTGTTGTGGTGTTGGTACCTTGAGGTGTTGTTGTTGTGGTGGTCGTGGTGATGATGGTAGTGGTGTTGTGGTGTTAGTACCTTGAGGTGTTGTTGTTGTGTTGGTGATGGTTGTGATGATGGTGGTGATAATTGTAGTACCTGGATGTGCTGTTGTTGTGATGGTTGTGGTGGTGGTGGTGGTGCTGGTGGTGGTGATAGGATCAGGCGGATCCGTGCAGGTGTTTGGGTTCTGCAGGTTCGTGAATTCTTCCGGACCGTGACATCTGCCGCCCGTTTCTTCGGCTGTGCTTGTCCAGCTGGAAGAGCCGTGAGCCACAATACTAAGGCCATAAATGACTTTGTTCCATGTTGTTTGCCTCGTGCATCTTGCTCTGTATCCTTCAATGGTTAGGGTGAGCTGCAGAATTAGGTTCAATAGATTCCGTGCTTCCACATCCACCTTCAGTTTGATCCACTTGTTGTCACTGTAACACTTGTCAAGGCCAAACCAAGCTACCTGACGGACTGGTGCAGAGACAAATGTTTCTGTCACTACAAGACTAACTCCCTTGAAGTCATCTCCCGGCTTCACGTACACTGTTGTCGACTCACTATATCTTCCTAATCCTTTTCTTCTCTCTAAACAAATTGTCTCCTTCCCTCCTTCACTGACGGCCACCACTTCATGAAGATCCTCACAGTCCCTGGTGCCGTGGGCGCTTCCAAGACGCAGCAGGAGCACCGCCGCCACAGCCACATGCCCCGTCATCACCCCAAGACACGCCAGGCCTGTTTGTCTCCATGTGTGAGGGTGAGGGAGCAGGATGTACGCCGGATATACTTCCCCTGATAATATAATGCAAAAACATAAAACACACACACACACACACACACACACACACACACACACACACACACACACACACACACACACACACACACACACATATGGCATTTATATATTGACCTTAGCGTGTCCTGCGTTTCGATGATGGATACTTGTGATATGAGTATGTATTTTTTTTTTCTCTCTCTCTCTCTCTCTCTCTCTCTCTCTCTCTCTCTCTCTCTCTCTCTCTCTCTCTCTCTCTCTCTCTCTCTCTCTCTCTCTCTCTCTCTCTCTCTCTCTCTCTCTCTCTCTCTCTCTCTCTCTCTCTCTCTCTCTCTCTCTCTCTCTCTCTCTCTCTCTCTCTCTCTCTCTCTCTCTCTCTCTCTCTCTCTCTCTCTCTCTCTCTCTCAGTACTCACCCTGCCCCTCTCCCTGTCCACGCCGTC